>NC_135170.1:19088469-19395032 GCF_041146795.1 Maylandia zebra | reverse complement strand
GAAGCAGCCCTGAAATATGACAGAAACTGCTCAGGTCAACAAAGAGAAACAAAAATTACCCATAGCAGGCGTCCAAAAGGGGGGGAAAGGGTTAAAGATGAATCAGGAAAATACAGATGTTTGGCACATGGCCACATTTGTCTCATGCAGATGTTTAAATGTCCTTCAATGCCTTCCCCTTCATGTTTCAGGTCTGCCATGCGCTGAGTAACGTGGGGCAGGACAGAACCTCCTGGCAGCTCCGAGCACAGAGGTTGGTGGGATTGAGAGCTGCTTTTCCAGTGGGGCCAAGAGAGGACTTTGACTGGCCTGGTGCCTGCCTGCAGATGGAACAGCTCATAACCTGCTGGTCAGGTGAAGTTGAGCATGTAGCCAGACAAAACCAGGAGGATGAGGAGAGAAGGGAGCAAGCGATGCCTCAGGATGGGGAGCCTGGTGTGGGAGGCCAGGATGATGGTGGAGAGGGTCAGGTCGGAGTGGCAGTGGCAGTGCAGGAGGTTGCTTATGGTGCGGATGAGGCAATGGAGGTGGCAGTGGAAGGTGAAGAGGGTGAAATGCAGCACGTCTTAGGTGGGGACCAAGTAGCGAGATTGAGAGAAGAGCTTGAAGACAGACTAGAGGGTGATGCTGCAGCACTAATGGAAGAAGAAATGGACCACAGAAGGGTTTTTATTGCCAACGAGGGCCGAGACGCAGTTCTTAATCACCAAGAAGACTTGCCAGACCACAGGAATCTGGGTAATGGGCAACATGTAGAGGCAAGAAGTCCAAGCCCACCACCAGCGCTGGAATGCATTACCCTGCCTACAGGCCACATTGCCCATGTAAACTCGGTCCTCCTTCTTGGGGGAGAGGGGAAGGTCTGTGCCACAGCTTCCAGAGACTGGAACGTAAAGCTCTGGGATCTGGAGCTGGGATCACTGCTGCAAACGATGGGACGGCAGGGTGATTTTAGCAGCCATCGAGGCTGGGTCTGGTGCCTGGCATCTCAAGGACCTCTGCTGGCCTCAGGGGGCTTTGACAGCACTGTGAGGCTGTGGGACCTGCAGGCAGGAGGTGCAGATAGGGCCCTCATCAGGACCGGGGCTGCTGTTCTCTGCTTGTCCTGTCAGCCCGACATGTTGCTGGCTGGTACATTTGACAAGCGGGTCAGCATGTATGACACCAGAGGTGAGAGGGATTTATATGAAGCTTGTTTTGCTGTGTAGAAAGTGCACATGAGAGTCAAGAGTTTAGTAAATACAAAGCAGTTATATAGACAAATGACTTGCTGAGGTGGGTTCTGTCTGTTTTTGTCCACAGCTGCTGCACCACTGGTGAAAAGCATCCGTATGCACAGTAACGCCGTAATGTGCCTCTGTGCAGATGACAAATACATCATCTCAGGGAGCAAAGACTGCACTGTGGCTGTCTATGACCGCAGAGCGGGCAAAGGCTTGAAGAGACTTCGGGTAGATTTCTTGAAGAGCTTGTGTTTTTGTAAACATACTCATATCCATCTTTACACCAAGCCACTAACTCCACCCACCCCACCACTTTACAGCTGAGCTCCTACCTGCTGTCCATGAGCTACAGTGGCTGTGAGGTATGGGCAGGAGACAACGGCGGCATGCTCCACTCCTTTTCCATGCAGGCGGGGACCTTAAAGCCTGTCTCTCAGTTTGATGTGGGGCACACAGCTCTGATCACCGGCATCCACAGATCCCCCGGTAGCCTCTACACCTGTTCATCTGATTGCACCGTCAAGGTGAGAGAATTCTTCGTTACCTTAAGCTGCTGGAACTTTGCTACTGAATGTCTTGAAAGTCTTGAATTGTAATTTTTCCGCCTGCGCTACAGGTTCATATACCATGCGCGCCTCCGAGGACGTTAAGCACCCTGCACTATCAAACTGGAGTCCATGGGGTGAGTGCTGTGCAGTCAGTCAACACTTTGTTTATATAGCAACTTTTTTATACAACTTCGTAGCTCAGAATGGTTTACAGAACAACAACATGTGCAAAAAAAAAAAAAATCAACCCAGCAAACACACACCGTATAAAACTTGTCAGGAAGCCAATGCAGAGACTTTAAAACTGGTTTTATATTTGCTCTCTTTCTGGTTTTGGTTAGGATCTGTCAGTTTTGCAGTAGCTGAAGGGGTTGCTATAGTTTCCTTTAGGGAGGTCATACTCGCAAAAGTACTGACAGTTCTCTCTTTCTGGGCATCAGTGATGATATTTTAACTTTATTAATGTGGGCTTCTTTTCATCGTTCATGTGTCTTCTCTCTCCCTCTTGTTTCTCTCACTGCACTGTGTGAAAACTTTCAGCTGAGCGTGGAGGCCGGAGTCCTCGCTATAGCGTCCGGTGACGTCAGGGTGCAAGTGTGGAGGCCTCGAAAATGAAGTGGAAGCAACTACATGGTAACAATGAAAACAGGAACCCTGGTCTTTGTTGTGTTGTTCTGTGTCTCTATACAAATCAACAAAGGTAAATAAAGAAGCTGCCGTTGCCTGGAAGGCTGGCTACATCAACAGTCATGTAAGTGCTGAGTAAACAGACAAACACAGAAGGGAAGAAATGACGACAGATGATGACCAATCAGGTTATTTTTAATTTTTAAGTGAACTATTTTGAAATGACTGCTTTCAGTTGTTTAATTTAGTTGTAAATATGTGGTGGAGGATATTTCAGGTATTTTAGTCTTGTCACAAACCCTCACATTATATTTTTGTTTTTTTATTTCTATCTTGTTTGATCCACTGAAAAGATTTTTCTATGGAAGGAAAAGCAAATGTTTATTTTCATTGTTTACCCCAAAAATGTTCATTTTGTGCCAAAACTCACTGAATCACTCTTAAGGACACTTTAAGTGTTCAAACAGCACTGAAACCACAGACATGTAAATGTTTGTAATTATAATACCTTTATTGAATCTCATATGTAAACTGGCATTATACAAGAATAATTACTTAAACATTTCATGTACAGTAAACTAATTATTGCTCTGTGACAAACTGATTGTATTTCTATAGCTATTTAATTGAATACAGTCAGGAAAGTGTTATTATTTGTGTCCATATGCTGTGTGTGTTTTTACTATTGACCAAAAATCCATTTACAAACATGCTGAGAGACTGTTTCCACAGAAGACAGCATTAAAAGTTCTAAAAATCAAGTGCGTGGATTCTTTCATGATTTTCCAGATGAGGACATGTAGTATCTTTTACACAGTACATGTTCGTGGTTGCGTTCTCGGACAGAGGTTTTCCTCACAGCGCCGTCTGGGAGCTGTCAAAGAATCAAACAGGTCTTCTTATCTTTGAAGGGATTGGATGAAGCAGCTATGCCGGTAAGCAGAGGGTCACTGCGCCTGTGCTCCTGACAGTACTGGACTAAATCTGCTGCTGTCAGAGAGATCTGCAGGGGCAGAGAGTTGACTGGATTTTAGACACAAGTATGAAAAACTGTTGGACAGTGAGCATGGGAAGTTTTTATAAAAAATACATATATATTCAGTACTTTGGCAATTTAGCAATTAAAGTATAAAATGATAGTCCTGTGTGATACTAAAAATTAATATTGATCCAATACCAGCTAAATACAGATACTGATACCTTTAACTTATGTCAGCAGCTTATGTCGGGAGGCCAGTGTGTCATAAATTCAACCAGATGAATCATACATTTTCAAATTCTGAACACATCTTAATGACCACTGAAATGACCATTTCAGATTTCTATGTATTTCGTAACTGTTTTTGGGAGACCTGGGATGTAAATGTGTATGTGTCTAAAGCACTCTGGATCTGCTTCTGTTGTTTAAATGTGCCGCAGGCTTTAAATAAAACTGATGTGACAATAAACACAAAAAGATTAAGACATCATTCATAGGGCATGTTTAAATTATAGGTTTTTTACACCCCCCCACACACACACACACAAAATTTAATACAATTTAGTGATCTACATACTGAACGTAGAGGATGGAAACAAATATCGACCATATCATGCTTAGTCTCAATCCAATACCGATACCAGCATTGGTATCAATACAATTAATTTTTATATCAATCTGCCCACCTCTATAAAGCAAATTAACAGATGATTTAGATTCTTACCCACCTTGAATCTCTCCATGCTTGCCTCTACCCGAAGTTGATCCACCAGTTTTTGTGCCTGAATAACACTGCTGCTGCTGCTGCACATCTTTCCTGACATTGTCTTGAGAGCAAAAACACAGAAAAACAACAAAAACATACTCCTATGACACCAAAGTTAGCAGCAGAAAAATGAGTTACACCAGTCACTTACCTGATCTAAACAGCTCAGGTTATACAGGAGCATCTGCTCAGAGATGCTCCTGGCTTTCCCTTTTGACCTGTATCCTCCTCTGTTTGTTGTTTTTTAATTCCCTGTTGGGGCCAGTTCAAAGACTGTGATAGAAAAGGTCAGACAACACAGTGGTGGAAATGTCACAAACATCACATCTCTTCACAGGCACTGCTGGAGGCTGTGCTTTAGAGATGTGGTCTGCCCTTAAAACAAGATTATGCGTCTGTACTTTGACATTAGATTTTATGTTATATTATATTTAGGATTTTCTCTAATCCACACAGTGTCAACAGTATACATACAGGCCCAATATGTACATACACTCATTTAAATCTTTTAATAAGTAGCGCTGAGGGTTCTATAATGTCTTATGACTTGAAATAGTCAAGGCCTGTTAATTTCTCATTAGTGATCATGATTGACTGCAACTGGTGGGTGTAGCATACAAAGGATTTGCGATTAGCTCTCACTGGACTGATCGACACTCAAAACAATGGGAAAGTTCACGGAATTCTGTAGAGATCTAAGAAGGGGTGGAAAAAAATCTAAAATTTTACTATTTGTCTATCTGCGGAAGATGTGAAAGAAAAACACCGTGAACACCACAAAGGTAGAGTAGCTAAAAAAAAGGGCAACCTGGCAGTAATGCAACAGTTTTGGATGCAAGCTGCCGTTAAACTTGACTGAAGAAGAAGAAGAAGAAGAAAAGGGCAACCTGGATCACATTTGTCCCTTTTCACTTTCCGTAGAAGTAGCTCGTTTCTCACAGGCGATCCATGCGACGTTTAGGGGAATACAAATCTTCAATATTTGTTTTTTTGCGCGTAGTGACAGCCGTTTATTGCTCAGCCTTCTTCATCACCTGACGCCTCTTCAAGAACAGGTATGTCTTCATTTCTCTTTTAGATGTTAAGTCGCGATTCAAGCTAGTTTGACTCAGAGTTAGCTTCTAGCTAACGTCTATCACATGGATTTTGTATGTTTTCATTGATGTTGTAGCACCTGCTAAACGCCATATGCTCTTTTAATAAAGGCTAGTCCCTGTACAAAGACATTTATTCCAAAAATAAGTGGAATTTTACATCTAAACCATAGGGTTTTTAAAGTTTCGATATTTTGTGCCTGTGAAATCGATGTTATTTTTTGTTTAAAGCTGATCAAAACCCATGTGATGGCCAGAAGTCGCATTTACATTTAAAATATTCATCTGCTTACTCTCACATTAGCATGTGTTGTAACGAAAAGTCACCAGATATGTAATCCTCAAACAAAGTATTAGAATATCCTGATAAATCAATGCCCAGTCACCTCTCACGACAGTGTTGGTACTCATAAAATCAGATAGTTGATTTTATAAGCTTGCAATATGTTTATGTGAAGTCTTAACAAGTAAAGTTACAGCATAGTTGAGTAAACTGTGCCGTATGTCTCTGTGCAGCAGATCTATAGCAATGTAACTGCAGTACAGTGCTGTGGTAATAAATATACATAGTTGTTTTTTTTGTTGCACGCCTCAAAAACGTATTAAAGTAATTTTCCTCCACTTCAACTACGGTATGAAATTAAAGAGATTTTGAGCCACCAGAGACGAGAATATACAACAGACCCGCTATCTGCTCATTTCCAGCTCCATGTTTTTACTTATGGGCTTTACTAGAGTATCTTTATGTAAATAACAGTTAAAATAATAATTTTTATCTTGTACCTGGCCTGCAATGCTTCCCTAAAAACCTGCTTTCTCCTGATTGGCTGCCCTCGGAAACAGAAGGTTTCAATAGCAGATGGGAGGAGCTGTTGTTCACAGAGCCAGAGCTGACCAAATTAATTAATCTTGGGAAGTGCACTGCAGTGGTGAGTTCTCAGAACCTGCTCTTTGAGCAAAAACAATGACAACATCACAGAACGTAAGTTTGGATAACATCATAGAAAGCTCACGGCTCTCCAACGGGAGATTGAGAGACCAGTGTTGGACTGTTAGAACAGCTTTGAAATTCATATGAGTTGTTCGCACTAAAGTAAAAAACACCATCAATTCATGCGGAGACCCTCTTGGCGCCAGCTGCGGTCTCAAGGCTGGAGCTGAACAAAACACCCTGATAACGACTGTGTTTAGACTGTCCCCCCCCCCATCCCATGCAAGGCCACCTGGGTTGGCTGGAAGACTGTTTACTTAGCCTGGCAGGGCGAAGGACACTGTCTCAGCTGAACTCTGGACGCGCGCGCGCACACACACACACACTGATATGTACACACTGATCCCCCCTCCCTTTCCAAACGCCTTCGATGCTTGTGCCCTACCGGGGAAGATGGCAGCCGACTGGACCAGCACAGACATGCTGCAGGACCGGATGCACTGTCTACACCGGCTCTCTCTTACCCTTTAACCGCCCCTGTTGCTTGTCTTGTGTTTCTATGGTGTATTGATAGTCATGTGCTTTTTGTGCTGAGGTGTTTTTTCTGTTATCAAACTGTTCTCCCACTAGGAGCTCAGTCTGAGTGGAGTTTTTTTTTTTTTCTCCTCCTCTTACCTCATGTTATGTATTTCTCATTGTTTTTTTCCTATCAGCCTACCTTTCTGACATGTCTCCCCAATGTGATGTTTGCGTAAAGTTGGTCAGAAGGTTCCTTTGTAAGTGCGCATGCGCCACTAGCGTGCTGCCTGCTGTAACCCTAATTTCCTTCGGGATTAATAAAGTATTCTGATTAAGACATCCTCCCTCACTGGCATCATTCAGAGGCCCAAAAAGAAATAGCAGAAACAAAGCAGTCTATAGTCTCCACTTCTGGTTCACACGGATTACTTTTACATATGTTGACCTTACTATGAGGTTTTTAGCACTGTAATGAATGATGAATAGAAAATCAGGAAAACTTCAGGAGGTGCACTTTAAAGGAATCTGCAGGATGGACATCCACCTTAGAAACATGCTGCTAGCCTTTCCAGGAATTCAGTTACTCAAATTTTTACTAGGAATCCACTAACTTTAGTTTCTTTACATGCAAACACTCCAGTAACCAAATGTTTCAGGAAAATGTTCTTCCCAACATTTGCACATTCAAATGAATCTCATCCTGAATAAGCTGGATCTGCAAGTGTGTGTTATATTTATTTATTTTTTTTTACCTAAAATATGCTGAAAACCTCCAAGAAGGCCCACCTCTGTGGAAATCTCAAAGAGCCTCTGTTTGGTGATTGTCTTTTGCAGAAAAGATGGCAGACCAGGCCCCCTCAGTTGCCATGGAGGCTGTCCTGAAGCCTAGCTGCGATCTCCCCGAGGACATGCCGAAAATCAGAGGTTACGACTTCAACCAGGGAGTCGATCTCCATGCGGTGCTGAAGTCCTACCTCACCACGGGCTTCCAGGCCAGCAGCTTAGCCCTGGCTATCCAGGAGATCAACACCATGGTGAGAGGACAGCCTTTGGGGGGGTTATTAACTTTCAGTAAACGACTACAAGGTGTCTGGACCCACACGTTCTCCTGTCTTATAGTAGTTTTGGTTTTGCTTGCCCAGGTTATGCTATGTGCATCTTTTGGCATTTCTTCTTCCACTGTAGTACAAGAGGAGTCCTATTGATGGGAATCATAGGGATCATATTGATATGAATATGTCACTATTTTAAAAAAACAAAACAAAGAACCCTAAAAGCTTTTAACTTCCTGGAGTCTTGGTCCACTGATACTGAGAGACTTTTACTCGCCCTCCTCATTCAAAAAACTTATCAGTCACTCCAGACTGGGCACATGTGTCACACCCACAATCCAACCTGACTTTTCTCCTGCGTTCTGTTTACCTCAAAACTTGGAGATGGAGTGTAAAATTACAAATTTGTTGACTTTGATGAAGTTGACATTGAGCCAGCGGTGGTTTTGGAGCCAGCTGCTCGACGCTGTTGTGTTTGGCCTCACTTGTAAGGTGTGGTTGTTGCCACAGTGATCCACGTTGTATGTTTGCAATATCTGTTTATCTGTTGTTCAGCAATGATTTTGACCACCACAGATCGAGAAGCGTCTTGAACCAGTGGAGGAAGGGGAAGGAAATGAGTCGGAAACCCCAAAGTCAGGCTGCACCATCTTCCTGGGGTACACCTCCAACCTCATCAGCTCCGGAGTCAGAGAAAGCATCCGCTATTTGGCGCAGCACAAAATGGTACAAAATGACACGTCTTATGTAACGATCCACATAAGCTCTAAATCAGTCACCCGGTTTCTCAGAATCTGTTCCTCTGCGTCAGGTGGATGTTATTGTAACCACAGCAGGAGGCGTGGAGGAGGATTTGATCAAGTGCCTGGCTCACACCTACCTGGGAGACTTCAGCCTCCCTGGCAAGGAGCTCCGCCTGAGAGGCATCAACAGGTTTGTTAGCGCTGCTGTGGTTTATCTGTAAGCTAACATGTAAAATAAAAATATTAATAGTAAAATATAAAACTGTTTGTCGTGGCCACCCTTCAGCTTCTGTTTTAGCTCATCCCCCTGGCTTTCTTCTGTTTGACTTCCCCTTTTGAAACTTTTTTTAAACAGTGTAGATGAACAGCATATAAGGCAAAGCAATAATAGGTCCACTTTAAAGAAAACATGCTTATTCGCCTTAGAATCAATGCCACTGCACAGAGAGGAAGCAGTGCCAGTAAACCAAATGGATTGGACTGGTGTTTATATAACGCATTATATAAGCCCACCTTTCCACAAGCCTCATTCATACATACATACATACATACATACATACATACATACAGTGGGGCAAAAAAGTATTTAGTCAGCCACCGATTGTGCAAGTTCCCCCACTTAAAATGATGACAGAGGTCAGTAATTTGCACCAGAGGTACACTTCAACTGTGAGAGACAGAATGTGGAAAAAAAAAATCCATGAATTCACATGGTAGGATTTGTAAAGAATTTATCCGTAAATCAGGGTGGAAAATAAGTATTTGGTCACCTCAAACATGGAAAATCTCTGGCTCCCACAGACCTGTAACGTCTTCTGTAAGAAGCTTTTCTGTCTGTCCCCACTCGTTACCTGTATGAATGGCACCTGTTTGAACTCATCATCTGTATAAAAGACACCTGTCCACAGCCTCAAACAGTCAGACTCCAAACTCCGCCATGGCCAAGACCAAAGAGCTTTCGAAGGACACCAGGAACAGGATTGTAGACCTGCACCAGACTGGGAAGAGTGAATCTACAATAGGCAAGCAGCTTGGTGTGAAAAAATCAACTGTGGGAGCAATCATCAGAAAATGGAAGACATACAAGACCACTGATAATCTCCCTCGATCTGGGGCTCCACGCAAGATCTCATCCCGTGGGGTCACAATGATCATGAGAACGGTGAGCAAAGATCCCAGAACCACACGGGGGGACCTGGTGAATGACCTGCAGAGAGCTGGGACCAAAGTAACAAAGGTCACCATCAGTAACACACTACAACGGCAGGGAATCAAATCCCGCAGTGCCAGACGTGTTCCGCTGCTGAAGCCAGTGCATGTCCAGGCCTGTCTGAAGTTTGCCAGAGAGCACATGGATGATACAGCAGAGGATTGGGAGAATGTCATGTGGTCAGATGAAACCAAAGTAGAACTTTTTGGTATAAACTCAACTCGTCGTGTTTGGAGGAAGAAGAATACTGAGTTGCATCCCAAGAACACCATACCTACTGTGAAGCATGGGGGTGGAAACATCATGCTATGGGGCTGTTTTTCTGCCAAGGGGACAGGACGACTGATCCGTGTTAAGGACAGAATGAATGGGGCCATGTATCGTGAGATTTTGAGCCAAAACCTCCTTCCATCAGTGAGAACTTTGAAGATGAAACGAGGCTGGGTCTTCCAACATGACAATGATCCAAAACACACCGCCCGGGCAACAAAGGAGTGGCTCCGTAAGAAGCATTTGAAAGTCCTGGAGTGGCCTAGCCAGTCCCCAGACCTCAACCCCATAGAAAATCTGTGGCGGGAGTTGAAAGTCCGTGTTGCTCGGCGACAGCCCCAAAACATCACTGCTCTCGAGAAGATCTGCATGGAGGAATGGGCCAAAATACCAGCTACTGTGTGTGCAAACCTGGTAAGGACCTATAGTAAACGTTTGACCTCTGTTATTGCCAACAAAGGTTATGTTACAAAGTATTGAGTTGTATTTTTGTTATTGACCAAATACTTATTTTCCACCCTGATTTACGAATAAATTCTTTACAAATCCTACCATGTGGATTCATGGATTTTTTTTTTCACATTCTGTCTCTCACAGTTGAAGTGTACCTCTGGTGCAAATTACTGACCTCTGTCATCATTTTAGGTGGGGGAACTTGCACAATCGGTGGCTGACTAAATACTTTTTTGCCCCACTGTACGTACGTACATACATACATACATACATACAGTCCTTTTATCGATGCCTAAGCACTAATATCTACCAATCACACACTCACACTCTGATCACCCCAATGGATGCACTGAAGGCAACTCGGGGTACAGTTTCTTACCCAAGGACACAGTGTTTGACCTCATAGTCGTGGACAAGTTTCTTATTCTCTATGCTTTCATCACAAATGGCACATGTTGTGTTGGTGCAAGGATTTGACAGGCAGGTGCTGATCTGTGACCTTGGTTCACATAGACAAACCTGCTGATGTATTGATTTTGTCCTTGTCCGTCTCCCTCTGTCTTCACTGGCTGTAGAATTGGTAATCTGGTGGTGCCCAACGATAACTACTGTAAATTTGAAGACTGGCTGATGCCCATCCTGGACCAGATGTTGCTGGAGCAGAACACAGAGGTGAGTCACTCCCTGCACCCCAAAGCCTACTGCAACAATAGTTGTTAGTCTTATGCACTTTTAGGTTTAATATGTAATATACAACTTTATAAAGAATTAGGAATAATAAGAAGTTTCTGCGATTCCAGGGCACCCGCTGGACTCCCTCCAAAATGATCCACCGACTTGGAAAGGAGATAAATAATACAGAGTCTGTCTACTACTGGGCATACAAGGTGGTTATGCACCTCGTATTCTCACTTGCTTTGCTTACTTTGAACTGTCTGTGCTGTTTGGTGGCTAAATGTGCTGTTGTGTTGCGTTTCAGAATAACATCCCGGTGTTCAGCCCCGCTCTGACAGACGGCTCTCTGGGCGACATGATCTACTTCCACTCGTATAAGAACCCCGGCTTGATTCTGGACATCGTAGAAGGTTTGTAGCGGCGCCGATGTTGCTGGCTAAAACGCAGGTTTTTAGTCGTTTCTTGTTGCTAATGCGCGCTTTATTTTCAGATATTCGCAGGTTGAACAGCCAGGCAGTTTTCGCCAAGAGGACTGGGATGATCATCCTGGGAGGGGGGCTGGTCAAACATCATATATCCAATGCAAATCTTATGGTAACTAAATTCTTTTATCTTTGGCTTGAACTTTTTTTTTTTTTTTTTTTTTTCTTTTCTTTAGCTTGAACTTTTCTCACTTCTGAAAAAGTTTGATAAATTAGGTTATACCTAAGAGGTTCTACTTGAGTACAAATCTGAGGAACGTGGGCTGTCTGAGTATTTCCACTGTAGCTGCTTTAACAGTTACAGCCTGCAGTTACTTCAGATTCACTGTGATTTTCTACCTGTAAGTTGCTGTGACAATTTCATAAGAAATTGTTCTTATTTCGAGAAATATTAACAAGTTTAAACGAGTAAAGCAAACTTCCTCACAAACCTAATCAGAATCCTGTTTTGACACTCTCTCTTTCCTGCCAGAGAAATGGAGCGGACTACGTGGTGTATGTGAACACGGGGCAGGAGTTTGATGGCTCCGACTCTGGGGCCAGACCGGACGAGGCTGTATCTTGGGGCAAGATCAGAACAGATGCCAAACCTGTTAAGGTGATGATAAATGTCAACTTTACCTCCTGTTTTTACGTCAGATGGTCTTTATTCACATCAGATTTTGAGATGTCTTTGGGGGATTTTTTTTGGTGGGGTTTTTTTTTTTTTTTTTTTTTTAAGCACACAAGTCTAAGGGTGTCAGTTTCAGAGGTGTTTTAAGAACTGAAAACGCCTTTGAAGACTTTTAAGAGTGCGGTACATAACACCCATACGCTTGCTGTACTGGACACATCAGCTCCATGCACTTATGGGATCATTCAGGCATCACGGAGATGTTGGTTGGTTGGGTTAGGGCAGACCTTCCCAAAGTGTGGGGCCCATGGCAGGGGGGGCGCGGTATGAAAGGGGGGGAACAAAGCGGGCGCCTACAGAAACGCAAAGCAGGAGATGAAGCATCGCTGAATATGTTTCCAAACCAACTTCATTCTAAGCCAAAGACTAGAAAATATGGTGAAGCATACGTTTTTCTTGTAAAACAAAGGGGGGCCTAGCAAAAAAAGTTTGGGAACCACTGGGTTAGAGTTGGTTGGTTAGCAGGGTTGAGATCGTATAACTGCGGGCCAGACTGATCCAAACATTTCTGTTTTCATGACTACTGAGTAATGTCTGAGAAGCTAAGCTAGTATATTAAATTACTGGGTTTTTACCTGTAGCTGTCAAAGGTTGATGGGGTATTATCAGGGGGTTTGTGAACACGGGATTTTCAAATTCATACTGTAAGTGCAGTAAGTTTGGATCTCAGTGACCTGAACCTCAAGGTCAGAGCTCGTCTTTTCTGAAAATCACCTTGAACTTTTACATTTACACCATAGGTGCTATTAAGAGGCTGGGGGGAGGTACTGGGAGCCACCAGCATTTTAATTTTTAATTCTTTTTTTTTTGTCATGCTTAATATAGAGTCACGGACACTTTATTAGATAAGCCTTGGTTCTGCTGGTTTGGACCCCTTTTACCTTCAAAACTGTGTTAATTCTCCAAGGTGCTGGAAACTATCCTCACAGATTTTGATCCATATTGACAGGATAGCATCACACATTTCTGCAGATTTGTCGGCTTTCTGACGAGACTTTGCTGTTTCACCACATCCCAAAGCTGTTCCGCTGGTTTGAGATCTGGTGACTGTGGTCTGGTGATTTGAGTACAGTGAACTCATTGTCCTGTTCCGAAAACCAGTTTGAGATCACTCTCTTGTATGTAAATCCCAGTAGTTCAGCAGTGTATGAATAGATGTGCAAATTGAAGTGGCCAGTGAGTTTTTAATAACAAAGAATTTCTCTGTTTGATCTGAGCGACTTGCGTTTTTATTGCTTTCATTGTTCCATGTTTGGAGAGTTCCTTCTTTTCCAGTGAAATGTGTTTTAGGGGCATTCAAAGTGTTTAGATATATTTTCATACTGGACCAGAAATGGCAGCGAGGTAACAAAGCAGAGCAACAGATTCTTCGCACACAACGAAGGAACGAGAACAAGTCAAACAGAACGGGGGGAAATGGTGTCAATGGTGGTGCAACTAGGAGATGTGTTCCTCATTTTGGCCTCAAGGTGGCAGCGTCTGTACAGTGTTTGTACTCAGAGTGCATCCAAGGCACTGAAAAGCATAACTAGGAAAACTGTCTGGTTTCACTTTAGTGAAAAACAATAATACAGCATCATTGTTTAAAAAATATGATTTTTTTATCATAATAGAAAAGTGATCAGCGGCTCTGTTCTTGGTTCTCAGGTGTACGCCGATGCCTCTCTGGTCTTCCCTCTGATTGTGGCCGAGACCTTCGCTCAACACGTCGACAAGCTGGCCGCCGGCAAGAAAACGGATTAATTGGCTGCTCTGTTTAAAAACGACTGTCTTTGCTCCTCTGGTTTACGCCTTTTGTTTGTCAAATTGAACACTTCAGCCTGATCCTGGGTCAGCTTCAAGACCGTGTACTGTCATACATACAGTGCTGTAACTGAACGACTTATTGAATGGGAAACGGTGGTGATGCTTTTCTGTTTTAATGCTTTCCAGTATTTACTTGTTTGAACAAGTACAGCATTTCTATTTCTTACTGTTCAGAAAGCTGAAATGTCATAGATATCATGCTAATGCATGCACCAAAGAGACGATTGTCTATAATGTAACTGGTTTTAGCGTGTGTGTGTGTGTGTGTGTGTGTGTGTGGTTTTAATTTATTTCATTTTAGTTGTGGCGTCACACATACACCGGTCGATAATTCTTATTTTCTATTATATTAAGCAAACCTTTACTTTCTCGTCATGGTTACAGGATGAAAGATGTCCCTGTATGTCTTAATAAACCATGGAATCATCAGTTCTGTCTCTGTTTTAAAATAGGTTTATTGCACTTTTACAGAGACTTTGTGCAGTAGTCCTGTGAGAAAAGGCTGCGGAGGACCTGTCATATGACACTAAATTTCACATGACTCGATCCTTGTTGCATAAAAAGTTTGCAGAAAGAGTTTGAAGTGGCTCAGGAGCATTTCATCCAGGAACACAGAGGTGGCTATTAAGCATTGATTAGAGGTCACTTTATTAGGTACTCAAGCAATAAATGAATAAAGAAGCTCTGATTGTTAAACTTTCACATTTACATCTCTGTAAAGGCACAGATCTGAATTACTTTCCTCGTGTTTACAAGATTGACTTGAAACAATTCAAACTTACATTTGCATACCTCTGAATAGAAGATATTCTGATATCCGAAACCTCTGTGACCTCGGGGCTAAAACGCATAATTAAAACCTCCATTAAAGTGAGGGAAGCGAACATTAACGGTGTCATTAAAGCTGTCTTTATGGCAGCAATACTCCATTTATAGCCTGCGGGGCCAAATCGGGCATGCCATAGTGTGCCAGCTGGCCCGCAGACTATTTTCTAATTTACTTAATATTAATAATTTAAAAGGTTTTTAGCTCTGTTTGATGCACAGACTCTAAAATGTAACTATTCACACCTGAAGAACAGCTGTTTGAATGCAGTAAAATATGCAGTTATAGGCCTGGTGTCAGTGGCCTTTTATGACCTTATAGACCTTTAAATGCTTAACAATTTATTTTCCTGATAAATATGATTGGCCCCTGGCCTGCTGTAATATTCCTTAATAGTTGTGGTGGGTTGTGTGAGACTAGAGCAGTGCTTTTAATCAAATAAACCTTCAACTTTATGACCCTCCCCCCTTTTTTTGTAGTTATGAGATTCAAAAATCCTTCATCAAACTGTTTCCAAACTGAGCAAATAAAACAAATTCTGCGCTCTGTTGCTTCGGGCAGAATTTAAGGTTTCAAGGAGAGGAAAAAAAACAAAAAACAAAGAAAATTGAAATCTGGCTCGACTTGCTCAGCGAGCGGCCAATGGTTGAATAAAGTCTGTTGAGCGAGTCTAATGGCTTTGATGCGGCTTGCGAGATCCTACCTTCAAATCCCTCAAGCGGCACGTGCACGTGGGGTTGTTTTCTCACGCGCATGCAGATGCAGCACAGTTTTCTTCCACCCGTTGGAGGTGGGACTCCCTGGCCCCTTTTCTTTGTGCCGTCAGCCGAATAAGCCGCGTAATCAAGTATCAAGGATAAAGACGTTTCCCTTCGAAATACATCAGTTTACTACTGTGGGAATGGATATTTCCTGCAGCTAATCAGTGCTCTCACATCCTCTGCACAGAGCTGCTTTTACACCAGGATGTGTGTAACATGTTCGCTGAAGCTATTTTAAAATTATTTATTTATATTATGGAGTTGTTAAAGTGTCAGTACTTTTAATGTGTTTGTGACCTTTTAATTTTTGGAGCTGAAGAAGTGGACTTGGACACGGGGTAAGGTCAGCTTTCCCAAAAACCTCAGCTCCATATGCTCTCAGAAACACACGCACACACATTAACTGGGTGTTCCTGTTCTGGTACAAGCTGCTTTTCCATTCAGGCCTTCTATCTTTTCCTATTGGTGGTGGCACTGTGTGTGTAAGTGTGTGTTTACCCAGGGCTTGACAGTTACAATTTCTTTCTTTTTTTTCTTTAAAGGCAGCGGTGTATGGATTTTTATCCCTATAGAAACCCGTGTTTGCTCTGCGCTTAGCTGAAAGATTACAGAGTCTGAGTGGGCTGAAAAAAGAAAAAACTGAGTAGAGACCCTGTCTGTGTGTATCTGTGTGTGTGGATGAGCTGTAGTCACGCTATGATAATATTGTGTGGCGTCTGCACAGAGCAGACAGTGTTTTCCTCCCCCTTTCTCCTCCTGCTCTGAGGAACAATCAGCATACTGTGTGATGTGCAGGGCCGCA
Organism: Maylandia zebra; assembly: GCF_041146795.1. Classification (NCBI taxonomy): domain Eukaryota; kingdom Metazoa; phylum Chordata; class Actinopteri; order Cichliformes; family Cichlidae; genus Maylandia; species Maylandia zebra. The sequence goes on along the minus strand of NC_135170.1, from coordinate 19,378,592 downwards.
GCAGTCATAATGGCAATTATGTCTTCTTCCAGCCAGATTGGCAGCTTTTTTATGGTGAGAACCAAAGAGCCAGACTGGGAGGGAGAGAGAGAGAGGGAGAGGGAGCACTGACCTGCTGCACAGCTGCAGGGTGGGGTGGATCAGTGAGGAGTGAAAGGGGAAAAGAAAAGTAATATGCAGCCATTTACATATTTACATTGGTTTCTGAGTAAAGTCGTGTCCAAGTGTATGCAAGAGCCAATTCCCATTGCTTTGTTTCTTTATTTTCACCGTTTTGGGTCTCTTTAAACTGTGTCCTCCCCCCCTTTTTTTTTTTCAAGTGTCCGGTCACCATATTTCCAGATAAGAGAAGGGAAGTACTGATAAAAATGTCTGTCTGAGTCACCTTCAGTTAGCTCAACTAGCTGCTTTGCAGACTTTTTCCACATTAATTTGCCCCGAGCTTTGCTTCTCAGACCGAATCCAACCTGCAAAAGGTCCAAAAACCATCCCCTCTTTGGAATATAACACTTTTCCCTCGCTGTCTTTTAACCTCCGCCAAGGATGTATGCTTGCAGGATTACTCAAAGAGTTATGGAGTTTGGGCTCGGCCCAGATTAGAAGTAATTACCTTTTGATGTCTATCCGGATCTGTATGCAGGAATTTTTGAAAGGAGAGAGGAAGATTATCATCGTGTCTTCACAAGTAGATGTAAAATACAAAGATATCCTTCTGGATTCAGGGAGTTGAATAACGCATGACGCAGAGTGTGTTTTCACCTTGTTAATGTTTTTTTTTTTTTCTTACGTGTGACTGAATGGGAAAAATATGATATACACAAGACACTTTATACATGGAAAAACATATCATTGGATCATTTATTTAAAAAACAAAACAAAATATAAATAATTCACTTTACCACTTTACCAAATTAAATGGACTAAAATCTGATTTCACTACCAATTAATAATTAAACTAGCCTACTGAAAGTTTAAGCTAGCAGTAAGGTAGCTTTAGCAGAGCAAATAATATATGTATATATTAATATAATGTTTATGTATAACAGGCCTATAGTTCGGTTAACTTTCTAGAAAGATTCCCTCAGTTACTTTAAATCCCCGAACAGAAAAAACTCCTTTAAAAAAAAGCATGAAACCAAACCTGTGGCCTACATACGAGGGAGTATTCTGCACGTTGTTGCAAAGCCGCGGCGTCCTCGCTCCACCCATGTTTACCTGTTTGTTGTTGCCACGGGAACACCATCTCGGCAGCCTATTGGTCCACCCGGAGAGGTATCGGCAGGTGAAGGAGTGCAGCTGCGTGGGCGTGCTGAGGGAGCGAGAAAGGGGCGGCTGATAGCGACGGAAAGATAAACATTGCGATAGGGAGGGCAATAAATGTATGGAAAGGGGGGTGGAGCTGTGATAAATGGACGGACAGAGGTGAAGGTGGAAGTGGTGGAGACGGAGGGGGGGGGCACTGCACACACCTCGCTTGCTTTCTCAGAAACAGGAAGTCGTCAGTTGAACCGCCGTCTCCTCCAGTGACGCAGCTGGCTGAGTTTGATGACGGCCATGTGTCTGCGTTGCTCTGGCAACCGCTTGGACAAGGACAAACATCCGGATGTCATGTGTCTGTTGCTGCACCGTCATCGTTCTTCATCAGATTTGTTGTAGCAAGAAAAACCGCATTATCAACCCAGGTATCAGGACGGGCTTTGGTTTGAGCTTTCTAGTAGTCAGTTCCTTTACATCCAAATACTAATAGTGCACTATACTGCATATATATATATATATATATATATATATATATATATATATATATATATATATATATATATTTATATATATGGGAGTCGTGCACTGTTCCATTTAGTAGTTTCTAAGCTCTTATTTACTGCACTCAAACATAAGGCCTGGGGGCCAGAAATGGCCCAGCAAAGACTCCATTGTGGCCCAAATGACCATTTTGGAAAATGTAAGGGAGGACATGAATTTTGGTCCTTTTGGTCCTTTAACTGTATTTTCTTTTCTTTTCTTTCTTTCTTTCTTTTTTTTTTTACAGCTCCTCAACTGATAAATACCTAACCTTGGGTTATTCATGTTACACAAACATAATTAAAGCTAAACAGCTAAACAATTAAATGATAGAAAAGTTCCAGTTTTCCAGTTATTTGTTTGTTTGTTTTTAGAATGGGTTCGTGGTAAACAAAAAATACATAAATAAAAATGTGTACTTTATAATCACAGGATAGTCTGAGCAATGCCATTTTCAGTAACTCTACACATTTATTTCTTACAGAAAGATCCACGCTCACAGGTTTCTTTTGTTTTCAACAGCAGCATCTTTCTATTATGTACAAAAACCGAGACGTGTTATTGAAATTGCAGATCTTTTCCTCATCTCACAGTTGTGTAGTTTAGTTTCTTTACACTGACAGAAAATAGGAGTTTGACTGATCCGACACGCTTAAGATCAAAGTAGTGAGTTTGTCATGCCTGCTCTAAATGATTACAAATTGTGTTTAATAGTATTGATGTTCTCTAAAGCTGCCGCCGTGAAACATCTTTCATGTCTGCGTGGAAAAATAACCCATAGTAACGCCGTGTTTTGAAAAGTGCCATATAAATAAAGTTAATATTAATAGCTGGTTAACATTTTCATGCACATTTGTTAAGTGTCTCTTTTGTTATTTAAAAAAAAGTATAATTTGTAAAGAAATTTGATAGGAGAGCAATAATAAATTTAACAATGTGGAAGAGTAATTAAAGGGGTACAAATTGAGAGAAACTGATATAGAAGTGAACTGATTTCTATTTAATAAAAATACTCTAGCAATACTTTAGTACTTTATTAAAAGCACCCTTTTGCTCATTTATAGTAAGACCACTTTTTATACCTTGTTTAAGGCAAAGCTCAGGAAAGGTTGAAAGCTAGCTCAAGTTAAAAATGTACAAAAAAAACTTAACCCTGCAATACAGTCATGTTTGTCACACTTCCTGCTGTATTTTTGTGTAGGCTTTCGGTGGGTGTTTTTACAAGTATTTTTATAAAATGTCTATGGGCTGAGGATGTGGTCAAAACGGTGTGAAAGAGCAACAACAAATAAATGCCTAACAGCACCGAAATAAACCTGGACTCTGCATGGAGAAGATGCATGAGGGTTTTTATATCTCTTACAGGCTCTTGTTAAAATTACCGAGGTGTAACTGCATTTAGCTAAATGAATGAATTCTGACATGTCCATGAATGAGGTAAGGGTGATGATTAAACAGTTAAAAAAAAGAGAGATGTGAAACCTTTACACTCATAGCTCTCACTGTACTTTTTTCACTTTCAGGTCGCTGTGGAAACAAAAAGTACATCCTAACTAAAGCACAAATGAAAAAATGGAAAACAGTGTAAGACTTTCCTTTGTCCTCTTCTCATAACCATTGTTTATATATATATATATATATATATTTTTTTATGGTTTTTGTGTAGAAATGTCCATTTCCCCCCCCTTCTCCACATTAGTGCTTGTTTTCTTTATAATGTGGACACGGATTGATGAATTATGAGTGTAGTTTTGAGTTAGAATAGTGATGAATTTTGCACTTTTTCTTTATTTTGAAAGTTGAAACTGCTGCCTGTCAATTTCTTGATTTTGCCCCCCCACACACACAGACACACACAGACACACACACCTCTGTTGTCACAAATCTTTCAGTTGTGTGGTAAGCGTGACAGACTGTGCGAAATCCGTAGGAAGTAAAAGCTTATTGTTGCGTAATGGCACAGAAAGCTCTTTGGATTTAAGCAATATGAATTTCTGTACACAATAGAAACATAGCCTACAAATTAAGTTCACCGCCACACAAAAAAACCAGAGCCGAGTGATTTCATTCGCTCTCTGGTTTCACAGGCGAACGTAAGCAGGCGCGGTGTAACTTTTACCTGCTGATTGGTGGCCATTTGCCGCATATCTGATTTCCTGCTTGCGACCTCAGCGTAGATAAGAAAGACAAAGAAAGTGATGGAGAGCAAGTGAGAGACGCAAAGGTTAAAGAGGTTTATTTGATAGGTGAAGGAATGAGTCACAGAACACAAATGCACAGGTCTTCTTTTTTTTCCAAAACAAGTTTTATTTTTCCAAAAAAGATTCAAATATACTTAAACAGACTTAATTAATTGATATATTTTTTCATTTTCATAGATCACGGTACAAAAAACAAAGAAAGAAACCCTAAAAATACAGTTTAAAAAATTTCTAACATTTATAATACATTATAAGCTTTTATGGTTATATGCTTTTAAAGGTCTGTGTATGTCATGAAAAAGAGCTGCATAACTAAAGAAAACACGCTGGTGTTAATGTTGTTATTAAACTGACATTAAAGTGTGTGTGTGTGTTTGTGTGTGTGTGAGAGAGAAAGAGTGTGGAAATGAGAACAGTCCCCTGTTCCTGCTGAACTGAGCCAGCCGACGTCACACACTGATTATCAGCACAGCAGGCACAGGAGACCGACCCAGCGGGGGGGTGAGGAGGAGGGGACAGAGGTGGTCACACACACATAAACACAGACACACAACAACGAGCCAAACAGACACTGATGCTCATGCAGAAATCAACAGGTAGAAGTGAAACTAAACACACACACACACACACACACACACACACACACACACACACACACACACACACACACACACACACACACACACACACACACCAGAGAGAGCCTGGCAGCCAGCAATACACCCGACGACACAAGATGACATATTGCCCGCCCAACAGGAACGGGAGCAGCCTTCGACACTAATGAGACGCCTGACATTTATCAGGCTCTGACACACTGAGACCGAACAATTTCGGCTAATTCACCAGATTAGCTGTTTTTGCCAGGCACTCGCTCATCACATCACATCAGCCACATCACAGTGCCGACTCGTAACACTACTGAGTCATCCATGGAGTACTCCCGCACGCGCGTGCACACACACAGCCTCCGACACATGTTGTCAATTTAGCAACGATCAGGAAAGCTCGTAAAAATAAAGTCAAAGGATCAATCTGGCTGTTGAGGAGTAGGACGTATTTGCCTCGTTACCGGCAACGTGATGCTTTCTAGTAGCGGGCAGTGGATCGATTCAAATATTGATAGTATCGATACCAATACTGGTGTTGGTATCAGATGGATACTAGCACAATTGGACCGATACTCTTCTATCCTTATGTTCAGTACGTAGCACATTTAAAGGACAGAAGCTGATCCAGAGTGCTTTAGAGACAGCCACATGAAACGCTGATTTGTTGTACTGAGTAATTATTGTGGTAATTCATCTCATAAGTCATGACACACTCCCCTACATAAGCTGCATTTATCAGTTAAAAGTAGCAGCATTGATAATTCTGGCTCTGTATTTTGGTATCGGATCGATACCAAAATTTGCAGTATGGCACAGCATTTGCTGTCATTTAGGTGAAATTGGCTTTTTTGACACTTCCTTTGATGGGTGCCGGGTTTGTGTGGCAGACTTCCTGAAAAGCTTCCTTTAAGGAAAAATAGACTCACTGAGTTTGCTGCTCAAGTTTCTATAAACCGCTTGAGAAAGCAGGGCAGCGATGAGATAACAGAAAAAAATGGGCGATGGTGTGACAGATAAAGATCTTTTTTGCTTTGTTGTTGTTGGGTTCAAGTGCCAAAGAAGGTCACAGGTTCTTAAGTAAATCATCGAACAGGCGGCTAGATCCACATTTTATATAAAAAAGCAGATTTTTGTTGGGAGGATATAGTCACGGGACGAGATCATGCTCATGTGAAGCCTGGTGTTGATGTGGAGAGTGGTGTTTTTGATGCAGTGCGGCCCCTCCCTGACCTTTACTCCTCTCCCTTGTCCCCTGCAGGCTGCAGCCCTGTGGCGGCAGAACTTAACCACTGTGAACATGGCAGACACTCACTGTTCACATGTGGGTTAAGTCCTGCTGCCGCACAGCCAGGCTTCGACGGGCATCTGTTTGTGACACAGAAAGGAGACGTTTCTATGTGTGTATGCAAATGAGTGACTGTGTATGAGTTGGCAAATTGGCGCGCGTGCGACGAAGAGGCTGCTTTCTTCGTGTCAGCCATTGGAAATCCCTGGCAATGTGATTCAGTCCTCTAGTTTAAAAAAAATCACTCTGCCAGGAATTCCCCTGGCCAACAGATAGAGCTGGACGGTCTGTGGTGGAAAGAAGACTTCAAAGCATGCGCAGTAATAAATACCACAATAAGACTCGAGCATCACTGTCACCTTTTTAAGCAGCAGCTCCCTTCTTCTTTAACCCCCCCAATACACATAGAGAGCAGTCTGGCTCTGTCACATGTTTGTCATTCGCAGGTCAGTCACTGCATTTTCTCAACCCTGTGTGCACTGTACGTGGTCCTTGTCAACTCCCAGACTTCCCGTGGCCTCTTATAAAAATAGCTTTTCAATGACAGAATGGAGAATTAGGTTAGAAGGAAGTGGCCACTCGAATGGCACTGCCTTTAACAGACGCTTACCCTGCACCCTTTATCTGTGCCCCTTGTGAACAGGGGAAAACCAAAGACAAAACAAAATGAGAAAAAGAGCACTGGAGCATGTTTCCTCTGCTGCTAAGTTACAGCAAAATCTCTTAAGAAATTGTTAGGGATTTTCATGTTGCATAGAGAACCTTTGCTTTTATACATTGTGAAAACATAAAGTCTGATCCTGCGTATTCCTTAAAAGAAAAAAAAAGGAGAAGAAGAGAAGCACACACAGCCATCCCGCCCCGGAGCACAACATAATGCTGTGAATTTCTTTTGGTTGAATTTCACTTGTCTGGACAGGATAAACTTTATTTAATGAACACCATTCCAGTCTCCAGATCCCGGCTGATCCGCTCATTTTGCCGCCCTCCTTTGAGTTGCTCTTATTTTCAGCAGCTTGAATATTTTGCTGTGTACAAGGTATGAGTCAGTGGGAACTCCAGACTCTAAATAAGCTTTAGCTGGCTGTCTGTTGTCTCTTTGGGGCAGTGGCCGGGAAATGTTATCACTAAAGCGGGCACCTCTGTTTCACAAATCTAGTGTTTAGACAGAGCTTCCATAAATAGAACGCAAACTTTTTCCAGCCCAGTTGTGAGCATCGTTTTGAGCTAAAAGCAGCATCTCATGTGGAAGCTTTCCAGTTTTCACCAGGCCAAAGTGAGGTTCAGTGTTTGGGTGCTACTGGGAAGAAAACAGAATAGCATTGTCTGTTCTCGCTAACTTTCAAAATCAACTTTTTTGACTCTACAGTAAACTAAAGTGTACATTTACATTGCCTTCGGGACAGTTTTTTTAATCGCTCGGTTAACAGAAAACCAAAATGTCAACATAAAAATGTACCCAGTGCGGCCCGTTTTAGATCCCAGTTGTACGTCTTCTTAATTTCCTTTCTGTTTTACGAGTTGCGCTTTTTAAAGCCTAGGCCGGTCTCCACACGGTCACAACAAGATGCTGTCAAGAAAGAAGGTAAATTAAGGTCTTGGCATCCATCAAAGACACGACAACTGCTCCCTTTACCTCCTACCCGCCTTTAACCTTAAACCCTTTATACCGCCATCTCTTTTCATCCTGGTGTGTTATTTTCTCTGCCTTTTCATCGTTTCCATCGGTTTCTCGCTCCCCCCCCCACTCAAACCCGCAGCCCGTTAATGTCCATGAGCTCATTCCTTCCCCTGTAATGACGGCATTCTGGTTGACGCACGCTGTCCAACACCTCACCTCAAACACTCTCTGCGAGGATCTCACATTCGCCTTGTTTTTTTGTTTTTTTGGGGGGGAGGATACAGGCGGCCCTCCTGCTACTGGCTTCTCATACTGGATGTTTATTATCATTAGAAATAACAAGTATGTGGCATATAGGCTGCATCTTACTGGTAGCTCGCAACCGTGGCAACTTGTTGCACCTCGACGGAGGCGTAGGGTTGGAAAATGAGCATCACCGAGTGACGCCTGCCAGCAGATGTATTCTAGTGAAATTAAAGTGTTTTTAGAGAGCATGTCTTCGTGGATTATGGCCTCATGTGTGGGTTCTTTGATGGTTTCGTGGTGTGTATGTGTGTTTATTGTTCATGCACATGACGTATGGCGGCCCAAGTGCAGACGTGGCCACTGGCTGTTTTCTCAGATCGTCGGCTCGAGTTCAGAATTGACATTGCCGTTTACACAAGGGCACACAGTTAAGTGGAAAAGCCTCTGCTGGGACAGCTGGATCTCAAACCCTTGTTGTTTCAACACATATCTTCTCTCTGCCCGTGTCCTTGTGTGCGCATTGCACAGAAATGCACACACGCTCCGCAGGCCAAGCGCAATCTACCAAACTCTCCACACACACACGCAATATGTTCACTATCACAGAGCAAACACAGTGATGTCAGTGGCAAACGTGTGGTTCGCGTAAGCTGGTTTTCACTCTTTCTCATAAACTGTGAATAGTAAAAATACCAAGCTGACATCATTCGCACCTCCAGGCTGTGGACCGCTTAACAGAACAAACAGTGAGCAGTACGATTCCCAGGCTCGTGCATGTCATTAAGAATTGTTTCTCAAAGCCGAGCACAAGTCATTTATGTTTCCACTGATTTTCACAGGGGCCAGATGAAGCTGTTTCCAGCCACAGCTTCATCTTTCTCTGTAAATGCTATAAGTTCAAGACATGAAGTCACAATTGTTACAGTAACATGTTAATTCCCTTCTTACGGTGTAAATTTGCCACGTCTGCTTTCCATAATTGCTATCTTCTCTGTTGCGCCTATTAAACTCACTCCTGGGAAGAAAAGGTGGAAAAGCCTAAAAACGGTTAAATGATGAGGAGCGAGCAGCTGACACATCAAAAGAAAAAAAATTATCCAGATTCAAGGCTGCATTTTTAATCCGCCAGAAAATCAACCACAGGATCAACCAAACTGCAGTCGAAACGGCAAAGCCCGCCAACTAAAACACAACGCAGCACCACACCTTAACTTGCTTTCTACCAGACAGGGTCTGTCTGGGTATGTGTGCGCATGTGATTGTATTTGTTTCATGTTACGTGCGAGGGTGTAATCATTGCTGAGGCTGTGACATTTAGTGACATTCAAACAAGAGCCCAGGCCTCTACTATGGGCCTTCTATGTTGCAGTTTTCCCAAATTAAAGGCGACCGTTCATTGGCTGGCCTGGAATCAATGGAACGCGGCACATGTGGGACATTAGTCTGAGAAGTAAAAAAGAAGTATTTCCAACTCCTTTTTTTTTTAAAGGGAAAAGCTCAAAGTCTCTTTGGGCTGTAAAGCTAGCCTCAGCAGTGAAGAGCCCAGCCCAAGCCCGTGGTCCACTCCCTGTAGCCCAGTGCGTGTAATCCTATCCTCAGCCTGATTCATTGCCAAACACCCTTACCACCACCACCAGCCCTGTACTTAGAGTACAGCTGCCCTGCTGCCACTGAACCACACATGCACAAGTGGATGCTGAAGCTGCACACACACACACACACACTTTTATTCCACTACGCCACGGTTTCCTGAGCCTGGGCCCATTCCTACAGATTGCTGCCGGGCACACCCACCCACTCAAACCACCCCACCAAAGCCAAGGCTTGAGGGTTAGATCCCCACATTCTTCTGCTCCTCCCATCCTTTCTCACCATCCATCCATCACCCCATTTTTCCACCTTCTCAAAGCAGAAGGCAAAATAACAACACATTTGACCCGTGCCTTCTCTTTCCCATGTCATTTGGCATGGAGGTTATCTGAAGTCACAGCCAGACGCATACGGAGCAAAGTGATAGACGCCACTGTCGGGGCTAAATTAATACCACTTTATCTTATCCTTCTTCTTTAGGTCAACCTCACTTTTACCTCCTTCAGTTCCATTTTTGCCTTCCGCTACTCAGTTTGGTCTATACCAACACCCCCGACACACACACACACACACACACACACACCAGACAGGACGGCAAACAGGAAGACAGAGAGCCAGCCCTGAAATGCAGCTCAAAGTGGGTTAGCTACAGTAGCCACTGGATTCCCTTCCTTTCATGGAGGTTTGGGAGCTCGCAGACTTACGGGGCCCCTGAACAATGAGAGGAATGTTTGAGCGGCTCCGGCCTTGCTTCAACACTGCCATTACGCCTCTCAGGCTTTTTATGACCTCACTTAGCGCTCCGTGCTGCCAGCAACACCCCAAGGAGAGGCACACAGACTGACAGACATGACGACAGGCAGATGACACACATGGGCAGACAGATGACAAACATACTGTATAAGCAGAAAGCTGTATGGAAACAGGTGGAGGCGAAACAATTATGCCTGAAATCACTCAAACGGGGGGGTGGTACATAACCTTTAAATTAACAAGCGAGTTAGGCAGCGAGGAATGAAACCATCCCATTCAATGGCACTGTATTCATCTGACCTTTGTAATGGAGCCGGTCCACAGTGGCAGACCTCATAACGGGGCAATATTCCAGTGCCAACAACACAGTACATTTGAACAGCAGGCAGACTTTTACTCCGACTCTGTGTGAACGTCCCGTCCTGATCAACAGGTTGCAGGAACTGCTGAATTGCCCCTCTGTGGAAGACCAGAGGTTTAAAAAAAAAAAAAAAAGTCAGAGGAAGGTACACAGTGTTCATGGATCATAAAGTCATAAAAGTAATAATCATGTCCTGAGAAGAGGCAAACCCACTGCTGTACCTACCTGAGACAACAGTTTTTACTCCTTTTCCTCTCCCTCTTGTTCTTCACGCTCTTCAATGTCACACTCTAAAAGTTGACCTTCACAGTCCCCATCCCATCTCCCGTCTCTCTCGCAATGTCTCCGCGTCTCCCACTCTTTGTCCTTTTTTCCTTGTCAGTCCGTTCCTGCTTTGGCCGTGCAGACAGGAGTGTGTGTGAACGCGAGTGTGTCTGGGAGCCAGACGGGGTGAGAGTAAGCAAGTAGGCGGGCTCAGCCTAGCAGAGGGGATTCCTTTATGACGATGTCAGAGGAGAGGAACACTCCCCTTCTCTCTCCCTACCTCTCCTCCCCTGTGCATGGCCGAAGCTGCTGGTAGAACACAGGAAAGGGGGCAGGGAGATAATTGGCTGCACAGCTGCTAATAAATGAGCAAGGGCTGTTTGTGTCAGTAGCAGACAGGAAGAAGCTAAATGTACACTGAGACGAGTTTGCTACTTTTGCCCATTTATGTCAATTTAGGAGAAAAGAGTGCATGTCTATACTCATCCCCATATAAGCAGATATTAACCATATTAACCGAAAAAAAGAAATTAAATATAAAGAAATAAAAGAAAGTTAAACGTGACATTAATGAGGTTAGACACACTTGTTAAAAAGTCTTTAAACTGAGTGTTTAAAAGTCAGATCAAAGCCGTGCATGTTGTGGATTTCAGATCAGAGACGTCAAAGCTGAAAAAGTGTCTGTTGAGGTCATAAAACTATTAACCCTGAGGCACTAAACAGATTTTATGGAGGATCACAGCAATCTTAGCAAATGGCAAAACATGGCTGATATTTTTCCCTCCCCTACACGCTCCATTTGGTACATAAAGATCAAACTGAGAGAGATCTTTGGATCAATTACGCCACGTCAGATAATCAATAAAGCATTGAAAAACGACTTAAATCACTCATGCTGGCTTACAATCTGTTTAAAATCATTGTCTTTGTAACTTTCGGGTCTTTGGAAGCGTTTGATTTTCATCTCCACCTGTCAAGCGTAGGACCCCCACCCCACCCAACCAACCCTCCAGGCAACACTGGGGCAGTAACATGAGCTTCTGAGAGGGGCTATTAGAAGCTTTACAACTTCCCCTGAAGCCTTTGGGTGTGTGTGCGTGAGAGTAGCAAAGTCCTGTACAGAGAGCCACGCCCCTGTGCGAGATCAGACGTCACACATTCCACACACACATACGCGTCTCTAGGCAACGCATACACTCAAGCTTAGCGAAATGACTGTGCCAGTAAGACACGTGACCGCCTGCGACACATCGTTTATCTTCGGATGGGATAATGTTTTGTTTGCGGACCTCAGTTTCTATGTTGTCTTCGTAAGGGGATTTACAGCTTTGCACAAGAGCCAAAAGGTTTTAATGAGGGCCTTAACTTTTGATTGATAGCTATCAAAGATTACATACGGGTATGTGTAAACTTGTGTTGATGATGATGATGGAGCTCTATCTTTTTCTTGTCCTTTCCTACTCTTCTTATAAAATGATGACCTGCTTGCGTCAAGCAAGCAAAAAAACCCAAAAAAACGACCTCTCTGAGGTGGTGAACTGAGAGATGAATATTGTTAACGTGCTCTTTTAAGCGATGAGTTTCATCTTTATTTTGTGGTCTAAACCACTATGCGTGCCGTGCACACTCCTCTTTTGCTTTGCTTCACAGGCACGGCAATGAGCGCTGCCACACGCAAACCAAATACTGTAATGACTGAGATAACACAGAATTGAAACAGAGATGTGCCACTCTTAAGTTCCGGCTGGTAGCACTTCTTTCAGTCTGTCTAAAATATGAACAGAACAGAGGAAAGATATGAAACCGATGCTCTCTCAAAGCTTTTGCACACATTAATGAGAACACTCTGGTGCGTAACGTTCTCGAGCTTTTCCTGCTGACGGTGAGGATTGTGGTATTTGGAAAACGATGCGTCTTCTCCACTCCAAGGCCATACTCTGTACTTTATGGTTCTGGGAAATGGAATCCAACATTTGTACATGTTTGCATATGTCTATATTTCAACATATATCAGTCCATTTTCGAAAGATAACTGTGGCCGAGGTGGTGTGAATTCCCATTTCTGTTTTTTGTACAGTTGGAGATTACATGTCGCAAAAAAAAACAACCTAACTTCACTGTGGCCTGCAGAAATCCTGTGAGGGTTGTGGGCACTTCTGTGGAGTCATGGTTGAGCTGTGTCATTTTTAGTTATAGTAGTCCCTGAATAGTAGTTCATTGAAAAATATTCTCCACACTTTGGTTTGCTTTGGTGTCCCAGCTCAGGGGACTCAACATGGGACATGTAACATGTAACATGGGACTCAAAACATGTATTTCTGTGTGTGTTCTTGGACGGCTTGTGTGTTTTTCATATTTTTTGGCGCATTCAGTAAGCCTCTATAAAAATCACTTTTTTTTTTATTGTGGATGAACAGTGTGTACTTGTGTTGATGGGTCACAGCGGACGTTCAGCTGAGCGATCATCTTCACCGGTGAGTCAGACGACAGTAAGCGACTCTAATCTGGGCCGCGGGGTCTGGGAAAAAGAAAAAAAATCAACATCCATTTGGTTGTCATGGTGAGTTAGATCCAATTATGCAACAGGCAGCGGAAAATGGTTTTGGAGAGAGACAGATATTCAGGAGACTTGGGAGAAAAAGCCGCTTGCCGTGCCAGCTGATCTGAGAGGTATCAGCGTTACCCTTATTTAACCAGACACATTGGCTAAGGGCACATTCCTGTGAACGGCAGCAGGTTCTGCAGAAAGAGATACGCATTCACAGATTTGTTTAAGTTTTAAAACTATTCTTCTGTTCTTGGAAACTGGGCCCTGCAAATGCTTTCCCCAAGGGCATCACGACCTTGACTTTATTGCCTTTGCATGTCAAGAGCCAGCCCAAGGATTTGAAACAATCCATCCTCCCTTCACTACATGAAATAATACTTTTGTTGAGTCCTTTTTAAATCTGCCTAAACAATGCTGTCATCAAGTATAAGGCAAACGACTTTCTGCCCTCTGAACAGAGATTATAAGAAGATCATATTGATATACTTTACCATAGTGATTAGCCTCTTCCAGATATTGCTTGTTGCAACAAACATTGCAATCTGATGACTGATTTTAATGATTAGCGTACCCAAGCCTAAATGTCATTCAGCCTGCCTTATTGGTGCCAAAGCCCCCCAGGCCTTTTAAATCAGTTGCTCTACCCTTGTTTTTGTTACTGCAGAACAAATAACACTGCAACGTTGCATTAAGATTTTCAAGAAAATTTTACTCCAATAAAAATGAGCGCATCTGTAAAACCTAATTGCCTCAAGTGTTTTCTGTTACGTGATTAGTAATCATAGCTTTGTCCTTTCTCCTGTATGTCCTTCAATCCTCAGTCTACCTCTTCTTCTTCTCTAACTCTGCCCAGCTTGAAGAAAAGTTGTGGCGATAAAGCTGACTGGTAATGCGAGCTAGCTGCTGGCACAGTTTTCCACAGCAGCTTTCTTTAAAACAGTGCCAACATTGCTAGTAGTAGGGCTTGCTAGAAGAGCAATGACGGCAAGCTCTCTCTCTCTCTCATGGAGCTCAGATTTTAGCCTGCTAACATGCTCTCAAACGCCATAAACACAAATATTAGACGTGCCAAACATCTGCAAATTATCACTTGAGAGCATGGTAGTGTGCTACCATTAGCAATTAAGTTAACAAGCAGAAGAAGGAGAAGGAGAAGCGGGTACTGTGAAGTAAGACTAAACCTACTCATTGAAAAAAAAGGTTTCTTTACCTTCCAAAGCTGTACCAAATCACTTGTCTTGATGCTTACATTTGCTATGTTGCTATATTCCCATTGCAAATACGGCTAGCATGAACCCCGCGGTGTATGAATAACTTTCACAAAGCTGAGTGTGGAAAACTGGTGTCTGTAGGTACACCCACCTGTACCTTTCACTACAATAATGAGTAGATGTGCCTCCCACTTTACAGTTAAAGCAATTATTACCTTTACTGTGTGCATGTGTCAGCACAACAACAACACAGCTGGCTGTTGATTGGCTACTTCTGGCTTATGCAGGTAATAAAAATGATAGTTGTTTTGCAGCTCCATGCTGGATTTTTACATCTGCGGTACTGCATGTAAGTGCACAAACATCTGTATCTGAGTTAAACAAGGAGTATGTGATTTTTGGAGTCGAAGAGGAGTACACAGCGGAGCGCTTTCCCCTTGCAGAGGTTAAGGGAGCATGCACTTCAAAGACTGTTTTTAACATTTTTCCTTTCACGTCAATAAAACAGTCTGGTACACTGTGAAATGCGTATAAATAGATATATTGCTTGGATCTGCAGCAGTATTGGCGTAGTTGCTAGAGAACCAGCAACCTGTCAGCTGATAGGTGGCCTCCTTAATCAACCTGTCAACTCTTTTTTTTGCTCTCATCATCATCATCATCATCTCCACCCTGAATTAGCGCCATCATGCATTTTCCTCCCATTCCTGGCCTCTTTTTTTTTTTCCCCCATCCAACCCTGACCCAGTCCTGGGACATTTGAGGTCATAGCTTTTCTACACCTCATCCATGCTGGACCAATTCGCTGGAAACTGGTCCAGTACTCGGTCATAAAGTCCATGAACACACCAGCACATCTAAGCTGAGCTCAAAACAGTCAGTTAAGAGGCTCCGAATGTATCCACTTGACTTTGACTGGTCTGTCCTGATTTTCTCTTTCCTATGCTCTCTCTTTCTCTGTCTCTCTCTCTCCCTACTACCTCTCTGGTATTTATGTATTGGTAGTTGCCCTGGAGACAGGACACACAAACACTGTGGCGGTAGACAGGAAGTGCTGTGGAACCACAATGGCGTCACTGCGGCTCTGCGCTCGCTCTCCTCTCCTCCCCTCCTCTCTCTCCCTCTGTCTGCCTCAGCCAGCATGCATGCTATTATCCTTAGCAGAGCTATACACAGAGACCACACTTCTCTTTCTCTCCCGTCTCTCTCATTTCTCTCATTATTATTAGCATTGCTTTTTCAGCTGTCTCCCGCTCTCCCTTCAACTTTATACCACATTAGCTACCTCAGTATTTGGAAAATTGCTGTCTGATTTGCGGTGTCTGGTATGCCTTGGTGTTAGTTGATGTGCTGAAAAGCTGTTGGGCTGTTTTAAATATCTCGACCTGCCCGACTACAGGCAGGCAGGTCGAGAAACTTACTCCCGTGCTTTAAAAAACTGGGTCAAGAATGCGTGTGTTTACTGTGTGTTTTGGAGCTTGTGAGAGGACTCCAGGACGTGCGGGTTCAAGAGTGAAAAACATAAGTGAACGCCTGAAAGCGACTTACAGAGGCGGTGGCCTGCTTGCGTACTGTAAAGTGTTTCGTATACGGTGAAGAGGCAGATATGAGAAGGGCAGTGGCACAGAGAGTACAAAGGGAATGTGTGTGGTCTTATTGCAGACTCTTACATCAGGCAGGCCTTAGTGTACAGTGCACATCCCTCCTGTTCTCCCTCTGTCTTTTTACACACCCTGCCTCTAAATATACTCCTCTGGAAAAACCCCTTGAGAAGATACCGCCCTCTTCCACTCAGTGTGCTAAAAATACGCTGCCAAGACCACCTTTACAACCCCCTGCCTTCTGTGCTTGCCTTTCTTTTGGCCCTCTCCCTCCCCCCCTCCTTCGACTGCTGCTGTCCCTCTTGCTCATTGTCGTCTCTTTACTCAACACCAGTTCATTAACTTACCTAACTTTCTTGTGTGCTGTGATTTCTTTTTGCCCCTTTCTCCTGTTCTTTCTACTTCCCCATACTTTTCTGTGTGGCCCCCTTTCTGATAGACATCCATCCATCCATGCACCCAGCCAACCCCTCTGGGTTCAGCTTCTGGTGTCAAAACTCAGTCGACAGTTGAATTCTCAGGACACATAAACAGAGAAGAAGAAACAGAGGTGAATTTTATTGAAGTGAGCTCATAGCATGGGAGTGAGCGACAGAGCAAAACAAGTTGAAGGGAGAAGGAAAGATTAAATGCAGATATGGTTGAATGACCTATTTGTCGGTGGGGCCATGAAGATGGAAAACAATATTAGTGCTGGCCACAGCCACAATCATAGCTTTGGTTTCATTTATGATTAAAACACCATAAAGCATAGAAAGAGGAAGAAATTAATAAAAATCCCAAACAAACTGAAACTGCTGTATTAGACGTGTCCTAAAACGATTCAATTCAGCTTAATTTATATTGCACCAAATCCCAACAGATCACCTGAAGGCGTTTTAAAGGCCCTACAATAATACAGAGAAAAACCCAAACTTAAAAAAACCCACCCTATGAGCAAGCACTTGGGAACAGTGGGAGGGAGATAAGGCATAAGACATGCTGTGGAAGAGAGCCAGAGATTAATAATAACTAATGATTAAATGCAGAGTGGTCCATAAACAGACAGAGTTAAAAGAGGTGAGTAGTGAAGAAACACTGAATCATGGGAAGCCCCCAGCAGCCAGGACTATTGCACCGTAACTAAGGGAGGATTCAGTGTCACACGATCCAGCTGTAACTATATGCTTATTCAAAAAGGAAAGTTTTAAGCCCAATCTTAAAAGCAGAGAGGGTTTCTGGCTCCAAACTAGGCGCTGGTTCCACAGAACAAGGCCCTGAAAACTGAAGGCTCTTCCTCCCATACTACTTTAAAATACTAAGGAACCACAAATAAGTCAGCAGAGTGAGAATGAAATGCTATAATCGGGTTATAACATCCTATGAGTCATTTTATATGATTTCATGATTTCTTGTTTGATTAAGTCAGCTCGATCGTGTCAATATTAGCTGACAAAAACATAGACTGATAACCTGTGAAACCAAGAGGTGACCTTTGAGCAGCCTCAGAAGAGAAACCAGGGCCCCAAAAACTCACAGGGGAATTTCTGCGACTCTTACTTTGAGTGTGACTACCAGAACTTTAATCAACCGTTAACAGGACAAGCCGCCACAGAGACTTGATTGAGAAAATCAAGACAGAAATAACGAAAGCCCACTGTGGCTGCAAAAAGGAGGAAGCCGAAACTGCTTCAAGGCAGGAATAATTATAGAGAATAAAGTAAACCTGTGAACCTTCCTCATGGATGTGCTGTTCCTTCTCTGTATGAGGAACTGATGAAATGTGGCGTACTGTATGTGTAACGCATAATTTTTCAGCGCAGGAGAGAGGAAGCCTGTCTGTAGCAACGGGGTTGTTTCTGTTCCTCTGCTCAACCGTTGACATCATCTGGAGTGACACACACGGGCCGACTGGCTTCCTCCGTCTCATTAATCACTTGTGCGTTAACAGGCGTGCACATTCTCCTGCGCCCTTTCACAGCTCCACAACACATTTTACCCTCCCTCGTTAGCTCCCAGATACCCTGCCCACTCAGCAGTGACCTCTGACCCCCACCCTTTCTACAAGTACAGCACTTACATTTTACGTTCTCCACCTGCTGCTCACCTGCAATAGAAGCACAGGAAATTAATTTTAAACATACGTGAGAATATAGTTTAGGCTTTGCTGTTTTTTGACCTTCTTGTACTCACACTATATTTCCCAAAATATTCCCCCACATTAAAATCATTGAAGTCAGGTGTTCCAGTCACTTCCGTGGCTGTCTGAGTGCATTGTGCAAAGTGTAAAGCTTCGTTGAGGGAGGATTATGGTGTGGAGATATTTTTCAGGAGTTGGGCTCAGCCCCTTAGTTCCAGTGAAAAGAACCTCTAATGCTCCAGCATACCAAGACATTTTGGACAATTTCATGCTCACAACTTTGTGGGAACAGTTTGGGGATGGCCCCTTCTTCTTCCAACATGACTGCGCACCAATACACAAAGCTTTGTGTATTGGTGTGAGTCTGGTGTAGAAGAACTTGACTGGCCTGCACGGAGTCCTGACCTCAACCCAAAAGAACACCATTGGGTTGAAGTAGAGCCGAGTCGATGAGCCAGCATCAGTGTCTGAACTCACAAATATGCTTCTGAAAGAATGGTGAAAAATTCCCATAAACACACTCCTTAAATTGTTGAAAGCTTTCCCAGAAGAGTTGAAGCTGTTATAGCTCCAGAGGGCTGAAATCATATTAAGCCCTATGAATTAAGAATGGGATGTCACTCAAGCTCATATGCGTGTGAAGGCAGATGAGTGAATACTTTTGACAATATTGTGTACATTGTGAAAAAATGAACAAACCCATGGCAGTTGGAGGACAGTTGAAATATCTAGTGCCTTATCTCTGCTGTTATAAAGCTGACATGACAGGTTATCAACACGAGCTCTGATAGAGTGCTTCGAGCTGAACTTCAGTCAAAGACTAGAGCAGAGAGAAAGAAGGGAAAAGTTGCATTTTTTTCCCTCCCTTCACCCGGTTTGTTTTAAAGAGTTTAAATGATCACACATGTTCCTTTTAAATACTACTAAATGCAGTCATTCATTCACTATTTACACAAAAGCTCCAGTAGTATATCACACCATTAAAAGTCGGGGAACTGAACTGAGAGGACAAAAAAAGCCCGTGAGTGGAAGATGGTAGTCAGCTTTGTGAAGCAACTAGGTCTTCCAGTGTGTGAACGTTTATGACAGCTTATAAACACGCGCACACATCAGTGCAGAAAGAAGAAAAAAAAAAGAGATCTGTGTGCGTTTGTGTGCGGTCTACTTTCTGTTACTCAGCAGGGGTCAATAGTAGTCAAAACACACATTTTATACGGGGGTGAGCCACGCTCTGCTACTGCCTACACAAACACCTTCTTTGTGTAAATAATTTTTAGTCACGTTTACCACCCAAAGGACCATACGGCTATAAAAAATCGCAACAGGCCGTGGGAACGTCGACTGGTCGCAGAGGACAGAAGATGATGAAACACGGGTTTAATCACTCATTTTCATTACACGACGAGATCTGAAGTCAAAAGCTTTGCTAAACGTGTCGCTTTTTTCAGTTTGTTAGGAAAAAATAATAAAAGTGTACATTGACCTGCAGATTATGCAAAGTTTGTTGTGCATAACCAGGTGGCCTTCCTCGGTGTGTAGCCGTGAGACAATAAATGGGTGGTTTAGCAAGTTAAGCCAAGGTGTGCACAAACTGGGTGTGTCTGTATGTGTGTTTCCGCTGCCTCCACCCATGTGAAGGGTGCTCTGGGGAGAGGTTATGTGCCTGCAGCTCATGCCCTTTGGCTTTTAGTTATTTATTTTTTTGCTTCTCTCCACTTTTGTGCACTCTTCTATCCTCGTTCTCCTCGTATTTTCTTCATTTACCTGGACCCGCTTGTAGCTTTTTATCATTTTTTTTATTTTCTTTCTCTTGATTATTTCTGGATTTGAGCAATTTATTCGTCTCGTTCCCCTCTCTTTTTTCTTTTCTTTTCTTTTTTTTTGCCTTCTCAGTCTCCTCTCTGTGCATGTAGCTGTCCTTATTTGGCTTCTCTCTGAGTGAGTGGGAGCGTATGAATGTGACTGTGTGTGTGTGTGTGTTTCCTCCTGACTGTGACTCACTGCTTGTCTGACTCACGAGCGCTAACAAAAACACAGTTGCCATGGGAACGCACCCTCCACCCCTCCCTTCCATCTCTCTCTCTCTCTGTGCACCTCCCTGTCAGTCTCTGGTTTCTCTCTCTCCTTGCAGGCATCCCGGGCAGCCCTGGCACTGTGAAATGGTTGGCATAGTTGGGTGGGATGATGGTGGCACTAAGGTGCATGCAAACAGGATCAAAGGACACACACACACACACACACACACACACACACACACACACACACACACACACACACACACACACACACACACTGAACAGAATATAAACTAAGGCTGGAAAAGAACAGGCTGCAAATAGGTGAAAATAACTGTTTACACTGAGGTATTACAGTGCAGGAGAACAGAAAACTAGGGTGCAAGACAGGCAATCATCTATCATCAGTAGTAGGTAAAAATGCTTGCATCGGCTAAACAGAAAGTGCCCACCTGTGGCTCTATTCTCTGCTTCTGTTCTCCTGCTTCTTTTTCCTTTCTTTTTTTTTACTGTTCTGAAATTGCAGAGTGCTTTGAACGGCGCCTGTCCTTTGATGTGCTGGCGTCACTGCTCGGCCTTGCCATAACCTCCAGGGAGTTTGATAATGTGCCCACGTGTAGCACTGCCTTTTCACAAAGATCAGGTAGGGCACTGGATGTACTAGCAGACTGAAGCAAGTAAGGTTTGGCCTACTTCCTGGATTCCTAAATCCTGGTTGTGCCCCCTAGTGGACTACCCTTTATTTATTTTTTCTTTTTCATTATAAAGGGAATTTACATACACCCACAATAATATACAGTGACTGGACGCTTTATTACTGTTCAACTGCTTGTTAATGTAAATATCTAATTATATGGCAGCAACTCAATGCATTTATATGTGTATACATAGTCAGGAGGAACTGCTGAGGTTAAAATTGAGCTTCAGAATTAAGAAGATAGGTGATTTAAGTAACTTTGAATATTGGTGCCAGACAGGCTTTCTAAGTAGATCAGAAACTGCCGATCTACTGGGATTCCCCAACACAAGCATCTCTAGGGTTTAAATGGTCTAAATAAAAAAGAGAAAATATCCAGTTCCCTGGATGAAAATGCCTTGCTTATGTCATTGTTCATATCAAGCTGATAGGAAAGCAACAGTAACTCAAATAGCCACTCATCACAACTGATGTACGCAGAAGAGCATCTTTGAACACACAACAGATGGGCTAAAGCAGCAGAAGATCAAACTAGGGGCTGTTTTTGTTGGCCAAGAACAGGAAAGTCTGGAAAGTCTGTAAAAATGTTGGATGGTCAGATGAGCCTCAAATTCTGCTTTGATTATAGAATTTGGCATAAACAGCATCAAAGCATGAATCCATCCTGCCTTGTAAAGTGGTTCAGTCTGCTGCTGGTGATATAATTGTGTGGGGGATATTTTCTTACTAAACTTTGAGTCTCTCAGTACCAATCGATCATCTTTTAAATGCCATGCTGCCATGTCCATCCCTTTAGGACCACAGTTTACATCTTCTGGTGGCTCCTTCCTGTGAGCTAATGCTCCGTGTTATAAAGCTCAAGTCTCTAATTGGTTTCATGAACACGATAATGAGTTCACTGCACTCAAATGGTCTCCACAGTCACCAGATCTCAATTGAGCATCGCTGGGATGTGGTGGAATGGTCGGATCTACATTAGTAGATTAGTAGCTGGGAAATCTGCTGCTACTTTGTGACGCTACCATGTTATTATGAACCAAAATCTCTGAGAAATGTTTCCAGCATCTTGTTGAATCTATGCTAAGAAGAATTAAGAGACTTCTGAAGGCAAAAGGGGATCCAACTCCGTACTACCAAGGTGTACCTAATGCAGTGGCTGTGACTGTTTATGTTGAAGTTTGAGTGTTGCATGTATTACCAAACTTTTTACATATAAAGCCAAGATTAGAGAAAAGCCAAATGTGATTTATATTAGTTTTGTTATTTCATATACAATTAATATTCTCGTGTCCCTCCAGATTTATTTTGGGGGTCCAGACCTCCAGGTTCTGAACTGTTGCAATACCCTAAAAAAGGCTATTTCTCACTAATACAAAAAGTAGCTTATCATGAACCTGTGCTTTGCTTACGTGGCGAAATAGTCATAGAAGAAGACTTTGTGGGGAATGAGTGAAGAAAGAGCGAAAAAAATTACAGCCAAAGGTCGTTCTCTTCAAGGCAGACGATAGCGGTGCACACAAAAGCCTCAAATTCGCCATGCACGCTCACATGTGCACGCAAGCGCACTTTTGACCTCGGTTTCACCTTTGTCAGCCCAAAGAGCTCAAAGCAGCTGGGTGGAGGAGAATTCTGACAACACGCTGAAACTGAAACTGTATGCCCACATAATCCTGGGCCACAGAGGGTCGAGTGGGTTCAGGGGGAAAGAGAGGAATGAGGAGCAAATGAGAGATACTGTGACTATAAAAAAAAACACCAATAGAGAGAAGAAATGTTTCAGTGATACAACGTAGGTCAAAACAAAGCTCAAATCCATCTTAGAGAGAGTGATGGAAACACCATTGTCACACTTTATTGAAAAAAAAATGCAACCTGCCACATATACCGTATTCTTTTACTGTACAAACATGAGCCGCAATAACAAGAGACTGCTTTGCTGATTGTCAGAACATACA
Source organism: Maylandia zebra (assembly GCF_041146795.1). Taxonomy (NCBI): domain Eukaryota; kingdom Metazoa; phylum Chordata; class Actinopteri; order Cichliformes; family Cichlidae; genus Maylandia; species Maylandia zebra. The sequence goes on along the minus strand of NC_135170.1, from coordinate 19,355,717 downwards.
GAGCGAGCCCTACAGCGCACACAGACAGACACTGAAGATGAATCACGACACTGTGTGGAAAGACTGTGGTCGTGAATGAGAACAGAAATCCACTTGCTGTCATATATTATATCAATATTGGTTGGATTATGGCATGTATAACTCCTCTCCACACACATTGTGCACCCAACGTGTGTGAGCATGTGTATGACAGCTGTCCCTGTATGTGTAATAATCCTCGGTAAGCTCCATGGCTCCCACAGTCTCTTCCACTAGATCCTCCAGAGCATCTCTGACCTCAATGTGTGCTTCTCTGACACTCCCTACAACCTACAATACACCACACAAACTGCTCAAGCTGTAGGTGAGAGATACCATGACTCCAACTACTGTCTTCTTGCAGTGGTCAAGCAGGGCTGTCACTTACAGAATACATACATACAGATATTTAGCTTCATATGCAATCTCTACGAGTGTACTTGCATGGATCCTCTTATATTGAAAAGCTGAACATTAAATAGTTCAATGTTATGGTAAATACGCATACTTTTAGTTTTTGTATTGTGAGAGGATAGATGCCATTCTGTTGTTTGTAAGTAAAATAGAAAGCTATAGGGAGTAGCTGGCTAACTTAGCTTAGCACAAATACATTAACAGCTAGCCTAGTGATGTGCAGTTAAAGAGATAAAAACAAAAGCGTTTTGGCTCTCATCTTTTGTCCAGTTTGTCTCAAAAGCTCATTAAAAAGAAAACATATCATTAAAATAGACCACACAAGTTAATTAGTGGGCTTTCTAGGTGAATTTGTTCCTTCCGGACACAGTTGCTTTATATCTGGCCGGAAGCAGGAAAATGTACAGAGTTGCGCAACAGACTTGAGCCACCCTTCATTTTTTCACATTTTGTTTTCATAGACCCAATTTTCTTGTAATTTTTCTCTCTTCTTTTGAAATTGGCTGCTTTTTCAATCATTTTCAGTCCAGTCTTTGTACCTTCTTTTTTTTGTTAAGCACTTAAAACTGACCTATGACTCATTCAAGCTTAAAAAAGGCATCTAACTCAAGGGATAAACCAATCTTGTATGTAGACATGACAGACAACTTAGCAAAGAACCAGTTTAAAATGATATCTTTAGACACTTTGTTACTTTCAACCTATCGAGAAAAAAAAGAAACGAAGAAAGAAATGACAAGAAAGCTATCCAGTCGTTAAGTGATGACGTGACGAATCCTACTTCCGGGCCTAAAGTAGTCTGCGTTTAATATGGCTTTTGTGTTGTTAACATGTTTAATGTTTTGTATTTTCTTCTATTTAATCTCAAAAAGCTCCTAAAACAGTCAGTGATCACTGTTGGGATCCCTCGGCTTTTATTACCGCTAATTATTTATCCAAGCTCAGTTTTTAAAACCTTACGATGTAACTACAGCCCAGCCCATGCAGCAGTATATGAATGACTAACTTTGTATTGTGGATAGATTATCTCACTCGTTCTCCTGGCTGAAGTTTGGTCCGTTTACAGCATCCTGCCATGTGATTACATTTGTTCCTGACCACCGAGAACACTCACGTTAACTTTTATCGAGTGGACAAACGTTAGTGTGTGCTCACATAGCTGTGTCGCTAGCGGTCACGTAGCACATCATTATATACCAGCTAGCCCAACTTCAGTAACCCTACAAACGTCACTGCTGTTTAGTTTTCTGTCTTCATTTATGTTGGAAGTGATAACAGAGCCGTACGTTTGAATTTGTTTCCAAAGTCCCGCAGTCAGGACATGTTATATTGTATTTAGATGGAAGCTAGCAAGCTAACTTCCTGCTAATTTCTACTCCGTTAAATTTCATAAATTCCGTTTTCATGGATGCTTGGATGATAAACTCAATGTTACACCTGGTAGAGCAGAACGCTGATCATTTTATTACAGATGAAAGACTTTAGACAGTTTTTCAACTCTCAGTGATGCCATAGTGATCATTTGACTTTGGGACCTGCAGCGAAGTTTGAGCCCAGTGACGTCAGACTTAAAGACCGGATTAAAAGAATTCAGGCTATGTTGAAAAATAAAGGTGGTCATACAAAATACTGACTTACAATCTCATCAGAATTTTTGCCTTACATACTGTATTTACAAGTATATTTGCATGTTTTGTTAAATCACTGCATACATTTCCTATTTTCCTAGCAAAATGTAGAAAAAAATGAAAGGTGGCTCAGGGGTTTCTCCCAGCACTGTCACAAAATATTGACCTTCCTTGAGCACAAATCAACTTGATAAACTTCACGTTTACAAGACAATACTATAGTTAATACTGACTGATTATTAGCACGTGGCCAGCAATTACATTTCCCTTCCAAAGCTACTTATAAAATGATGCTGAGCTTCATACCTTCATATTTAACAACTTACCTTTGAATCAAAGTCCAACAAAACATAACTAGCTCATAAAGTGTAGGCCACTTCACATTAAATCTGAATAATGCTGTCTAATACAAATACATCTTCAAATTATCTAAAGTTTATTTTCTCCACTTCATCTGAATTATTTAATGTTTCTGGGACATTTTAAGATGATGAATGAAGTCTGGATAAACATCTATTCCGTTTAGTGTCAAAAGGGGGTATCTATTCATGGTGTAAGTTCGCCCCCTGCTGTACACATCGAGCCTTCAATAACAACAACAAAACTCATCCCTCACACTATTTCCCCTGAGAAACTCCCTCACTTTTCATGCCTATTATTTCCTTCAATAACACAATTAATAATAGTGGTGCCTCCCTTTGTTATGCATGTGTGCACTGGAGCACTTTGTAAATAGAGGTTAGTGGTGATACACTTATTACGACTAATGGTTAAATAACAAGTAGGGGATTCGTAAATCAAAGTAATCGACTCAAAGTAAAGGTACGAATACACGTAGGATACACTATGCTCAACTATCATTTTCTTTATCAGTGGTTACAATCAAACATGGGATCAATGGGCTGAAGGTGGAGGGTCTCAACTCTTTCACAGTGATCTTCTGTCAAACTTTGGGCTTCTTATGACTTTTGTGGGACAAAATCCCCACATTATCCACAATCATTCATGTCACAGTGTCCTCAAAAATCTCTCAAACGCAGTCCACGATAATGGGATACTGTTTAATCATAGTCGCTTATACTTTTTAAATATAAAAATAGCTGTCAAAAAGAGTCTCTAGGAGTAGGGAGAATGGGATAATCAAGTAAAGACAAAGGCAAATTTGTGAATATTTGACTGCACTTTCCCCAAGGACAGCAGTACATGTAAGGACAAAGTTCCCTTCTGAGCATATTTTTTGCAGTCACAAAGTCATATAGCACTTCCTTTATGCTGGACTTGAACGAAAAGGAACTATTAAGTCACTTAAGAAGTAAAATCCTTCGAACAGTTCTGTCACATTAAATCCCAGGATGAAAATATCTTCTGTTTGAAGGGTTATCTTGGTTCTTTGTCTAAGAAGAAGAGAATCTGTATATCAAGAGGATAAGTCTCCCATTCAGGGATCTGCATAAATCTCTGTCCTTTGTCGTGTCCTTAGAGCAGAATGTCTCAGAAATTGCTGAAGAGCTCATGCTTCTTCGTCCAGTCCATCTGCGGGGCCTTCCTCTTTTCTTTACCACGGACCTTCCTCTTTTCTTCTGCCGCCGTAGCACTGAGACTCAGGCCCATCTCGGCAAAGGGGTCAGACAGCTGGCCACCTTCATCATCTGCCAGCTAGAAATGATGAGACAGACAGATGCAAACAAAGGATTAGGGTAGAGGCTTTTATGTGGAGGTACAAAGCCCAAACATGTCACTGTGCACGAATGCTCACATCCACCTGCGTGCTGTTGCCCTGGCTGCTGAGGTCAGAATGCGTGGACCGGATGGACTGAGTGGTAGAGCTGCCATTGATCTGAGGACTGGGGGAGCCATTGGATATGGATGGACCGTCATAGTCTGCGAAAACATTCACATATGAAGGAAGTGTTTTCCAAGCCCACGGCTTATTTGACATAGTGCTTGTCTTTACTTTTGTCATTATTTGATAATAATTGTTCAAAAAAAATAACTTTACATAGGAAGATACCCCAAATTATTTGTTTGTGTATGCTAGACTTTTTAGTCAGTGCTAAGCAGATGACCTGAACAAATTAAAGCCAAATTAGTCTGGCTGTAAAAAGCAACGCTCCACTGCCACCACTCTTTTAAAGGTGTATAATGATCTTTTTATGGCGTCTTATGGATTTTACTTCAGTGCAGTTTTTAATACCATTAACTGTAACATTTTACTTTATAGGCTTAAGGTTTTAGCTGGTATCGCTGGCTCTGCGTTAGATTGGGTTTCCTCTTACTTATCTGATAGGTCTTTCTCTGTTAGGGTTGGCAAGTGCACCTCTAACATTGCCTCCCTAAACTGTGGGACTCCACAAGGTTTAGTCATGGGGTAATTAGTATTTTTCTTTCTAAATCCTAAATACTTTAGCTGGCATCCTTCAATCTTTTATTGATTTTTCTTATCAAATGTTTTTACATCGATGACATTCAGCTTTATATCCCTTTAAAACCTCACCAGCTGGACAGGTGAGGTTCCCCTAGTCCACTGTTTAACACAGATTAGTCATTAGCTCTCTACCAATTACTTTGTTTTAAATATCACCAAGACCAAGACCAAGATCATAAAATATGCCAGGCTCAACAATTCTTCCCTGGGCTTTAACTTGGATGAAAAATCTTTATCTTTATTGCCTTTTTCATTTAAAGAACATTTCTAAATTGCAACATATGGTCTCCTCAGGTGAACGGGAGAAAAATATTCATCCATCTGTGCCATTGTGTTTAGATTACTGTAATGCCATGTTTACATTCTTGGACAAATCATCTCTTTCACCTCTCCAAGCGATATAAAATACTGTGGCCATCCTGTTAAAAGGTTCTAGTAAGCTCACATTACTCCCATTTTATCCTCTTTACATTGGCTCCCAAGAGATTTTAAAATTCTTATATTTACAAACAGAGCACTAAATGGCCAGGCTCCAGATTATTTATGTCATCTACCTACAAATTGCACTGCTGCTTGATAGCCTGATGTAGCACAATCCCACCTTTTACATGGCTGACTGTGGGGATCAATCCCCTCCTCTTGAAGTGCTCGTCTGTTTCTGGATCCACCACCAACAGCCAGGTTTCATCTCCCCCTTTCTTGATGAAGGCCACCACCTCTGCATGCCGCATGCCCTCGATGTTAACGCCATTAACCTGGAAAACACACACACACACACAAAAGAAAGGTTGCTTTTGTTTAAAAGAATCATGCTTTTACATGTTATTCTTTTTAACTTTTCCATCCAGGCTTATGACAGCTTTAAACTGAATTTCTTAATAGTTAGCTATACAGTGAATAGTACTCTCTATTTTGGACTGAACACCTGCTAACCTTCTGACCCTTGAGTAAGTTACTATTCATGCTATTATGAAGACCTGTTTTGTAAACAGCTAATGCTCAGTCACAGTCCCAGCTACACGAGTAACTGTAACTATAACCAGCAACATGAAGTTATCTACACTCCCATGAAGTGTCTTTTGGGCAATCTGGGCAAATGGGATGGGAACATGGACAGCCCTCATTACAGTGTTGAGGTCCTTATTCAACTTTGTCATCACTGTCCCATAAAAAAAAATACACACAGACATGGCATGTATAGTTTGATGATTCAAGACTCCCTCAAAACATGATTTTCCTTGATTTGACCCAGGGTCATTTTGGGTCACTTTAGGAATAGTCATAAAATTTTAGCCTAAAGGAATGACATTTAGGGTATTTTGACTTCTGCTGAAATGTCAGTTTTTAAGGGACAGTACAGTATAGAAGTCTGTGCTACCTCATTCAAACAGCAGGGGGAGCCATGCAGCCACAAACTAATTGCACAGAGTTTATTTTTCAGGGGGCCTGAAAAATGCAACAATTCTACTACCTCTTGAATTTCTGCAACAGCGATTAAGCAAAGCTTTTTTCTTTACATCTGTACGTACGTGTGGCCATGGATGCAGCGTGACGTAACAGCGTGGAAAGCACACATCCACATCTACTCTTGTGTGACGTCGCCCTTGCTTTCTACACTTCACTTGCATAACACAACAGTCTGTTGTTGCCTCATCTTATCTAGATGCTGTGTTTTGAAAACTTTGAGTAGACCGTGGCTTCTCAAAAGGCAGCAGTCGCGGCATGCCGAGTTAGTGTCGGTACACAATCAATTATTGATGGCTCTCCTTGGCTCTGGCTATAGTGCAAGTTTCAGGTGTCAGTGTACTGAAGGGAAATTTGTGTAAAATTTCACTGCTTATGATAGAGGAGGATGGAAAATTTGAGCTTTAAAAAATAAAACTGTAGACAAAAAGGTACAATATGACAGACCAGGAAACAGAAAATGAAGGGAAGGGCAAAGAGAGTAGATGGAAATGAAATGTAGAGAGAGCAGGATCAACAGATGGAAAAATGTGAACCTCTCTACATCAAAAAATCACAAATGCAGGACTTATGTCAGCCAGAGGGACAGACAGACAGTTTGAATCCGAGAGAACAAACATCTTTGTATTTGGCCAAACAACAGGTGTTGTGTCATGTTTCACAGACTTCATTAAAAGTCCATCCCACACAAGACAATACACTCTGTTCTTTGCCCACTGAGCTCATTAATACAGGCTGTAGAAACGTGCAGAAGCTTATTTCTCATGGGACAAACCCTTGTGGGACCTCTTGATACTCTGACTGTGCGTTTCTGAGGTCCTGCCACCTGCAGTTCACGTTTTTCATGCTATTTGCACATGTGGGTCTAACCTTGGACTGATCGAAACAAACAATTTTAAATGCATCCACACATCTGAGAATATGACGCATGTGATACTGTGAGTGACTTTTAACACTTCTGTCCACGCAGAGTCCCAGGAGGGGATGCCGGACAAACAAACAAAGCATGAAATGTGATTTAGATGAATGTTTGCAAGTATTTTGCCTCAGATTAAGTCATGCTTGTAACAGATGTTAATGTAATTTACATAGAACAACAATTTTTAAAGTTTACCAGCTAAACAATCATTTCAATTGTTCCGTTCAACTCAGTTTTGTTTATATAGCTGCAAACCATAGAAAAACACTTGCCTCAAGGTGTTTTACATCTACAATATTAGAACGAAAAGAAAACCTCCACAATCAGACGACCTCCTTTGAAGAAGCACTTGGTGACAGTGGAAAGAAAAAACTCCCTTTGAACAGGAAGAAACCTCCAGCAGTTCCAGACTCAGAGAGGGAGGATAAGGGGAAAGAGAAGAAACATACGAAGAGTGAAGTCTAAGCCTTAGTGGAACATAACTGAAACTAAGTTTGATCTAAAAGGAAGTTTTTAAGCCTTACTGGTCTGCCTTCTGAAACCAAACTGGGAGCTGCTTCTACAGGAAAGGGCCTGAAAGCTGAAGGATCTGACTAGGAGCAAAGTGCAAAGTGCTCTGTTAGGATAGTAGTGTAAGCGTTCCTTACAGCAACTTGAATCACATTTAAAATACCTTTACTTTTATTTTCAACATAGAAAACTCCAATGCCTTCATCAGGGAATTTAACAGGTTCCATGGACACAAGTTTGTAGTGATGTTACACCAATAGAAATCTTCTACCAGGAATTAGAGTGTAAGATTCCACCAGTGATCTTCACATCAAACTTGCACATGGTGTGGGAGTCAAGAAGGCACACAAAGCTGCATTTCCATTTTAAATGAGTAACTATAGGCAAACTAGGAGGTCCATGAGGCTGCACCGATCTATATGCAGCAAAAAACTGAGTGAGGCAGTTGGCACAGAGACTGATGAGGCGTTCACTGGTGTCAGGGCTTCTGCCAGACATGGGCAGAAAGCTGAGCTCTCATCATAGTCTTAACACGCGTCCTGTGTAATGGGGCGTAGTGAGAGAAAAAGACGCCGGGAGATGGAGAAAGAGAGATCTGTCATGGTTGTTCACCTCTCTAACAAGCTGCTGACAGATAACACAAGCGCATCTTGATGCATGGTCAGAGACGGCTGTAATTATCAGGGTGCTCTCCCACACTAACTCACACAGCAGCCAACTAACTTCACAAAGACTCAGATTTGCTGATCCACAAACAACTCATACACTGAATTTGACAGGAAATTAAAAATAACTTTTTCTCTGCTCTAAATAAGCACACAATACTGGGCGTGTTATTTCTATGCCAATTAACCCTGCTCTTTACTCTGCATATGCATACGTATTCATAATTTCACTCAAGCGCTTTAAATTAGTAAGGTTGAGTACCATTCAACTTCATCTGTATATGAATGTTCATGTCTGTGAGTGTCCCTCGGTTTCTGTCTCCCTGGAGAAGGGAGGTGGAGGACAGTCAGTGCCTTCGTTGACCTGCTACAGGATGTTCCCACACTCTCTCTCCAGCCATCTAATTTTCCAGTGAAGCATCAGCGCACTTTATTTTCTAATGATAAGCACGTTGCCAGCACAAACTCGCCTCTTGCTAACTTTGGTGAACAGCAACTCTGCTCTGCTCGTTTAGGTTTGCATAAAGACTGGAGAAAAAGGGCAAAACTCACTTTAAGCATTCCGGAATATCCATGCATTTCCTTAAACTCCAACTAAGGTTGTGGAAGGGCTCGATTGAGAGAGACATGGGTTGTCAGTCTGTGGTAAGGTTAACGCAGAATAGCAGACCCCCCCATTCACGCTGACGCCTACACCCAATTTAGAATCACTAATGAACCCAACATGGATGTCTTTGGGTTGTGGGAGGAAGTCAGAGCATTTGGAGGAAACCCACGCAGGCACTGGAAGAACATACAAACTCCATAAACAAAGGTCCCAGCTGACCAAGAACTTTCTTACTATGAGGCGACAGTGCTAAAAAACTGCACCACCGAATCTGCTCTAATGGCATATTGTGATTTTTATGCTTAGGATTGCCAGTACATTCAAATTAAATATGTGTCATAACTGCTAACTGGCTGATGGGGCTCTCTTCATCTAACTCTTCTACCCATCGTAATACACCACCTTATTTACTTAGGAGGAAGTATATCTGCGAGCTATCAACTGAAACCAGGAGCTACAAAAGCATCAGTATGTTTCGCTAGATTTTAGCTTCGTTTAACTTTTCTATCAGAGCCTGTTGGAGTCCTGTTTGATGTAATGTGCTGCACTCTAGTCTCAACCCTGATATAGAGCCGGAGAGGTCAAAGGTCATGAGAATCGAGGGTGAATGCTGTGTGAGTGTGTACACTCCGATGAAGAACGACTTATAATGATGATGATGTTTCAGTAGCGTGGATTTTGGTTAATCTAGGGGAAAGTTCACCAAACATCCGTGAACTTTCTAACCAGTTTCCTCACTCCGGTGGAAATCTGAAATAATTATGTTGTTTTTCTTTTTTGCACATGCATCTTCATTTTCTGCTGCATTCTTTCTTTGCTATCCACCTCACTCAGTCTCTTTCTACATGTTATTGAGGGAGCACGTATACGCTCCGTATTGTTTCGTGTCTCAGCTCAAAGTGATTTATAGCAGATCCTCCTCTCCCCTGAGACCACCCTGCTCTGCCTCACCAGTTTGACACAGTAAAGCTCGAGTTCAGGCTGCAGGTCCTGTTATCCTTAGAAACACAAACGTGTAACGCCCGCCGTTTTAATTACAGCCAGGGTCACATCTGTATTTGATCACATGTGTGAGGCTGCTCTCAAATCCTGAAGCCTTTGTTTAAAAATAACAACTAATGAAAAATCTCCATTTTATACCATTTAAAATGGTTTATTGCTGAATTTTGAATGTTTCCAATAAGGTGGCGAATGTCTTGTGTACAAATACTCTAAATCAAATGGATTTTTTCAAATGCAACGAAGAAAGTCATGCGAAGTGTTTTGGTATGATTTTCTTACGAAAGAGGCCTTTTGGGGTTCTTATAATCTTCCGTGACGGGAATGCAGTATGCATCACCAGTAATCAACTCATCAGTGCGCGTCTACGTGCTTTAAAATATCCTCACTTGTTTTTCTGGTCTGCTGTGCCCACGCCAAAAAACCTCTCACACAATAATTACTTAATATGTTGTTCTGGAAATTTTGCACCTTAGATTGCTTAAGGACACTTCTTTGACCTGCTAAACTTTACTAACTTCACTCATTCAGCATGCAAGTCTATCAATGTCCTAAAAGTATCTGTTTGGGGACTGTGCACAACCTTCAACTTAGGCTATATCCAGTTAACCAATTTCAAAATCTCACATGGTCAGGGATGTTGTCATCATACTGTTCATGTCTGAATAACTTAATTTTACATCACAAACACATACACCTGTAAAAACTGGACTTTCCTACCTTTAAAGAGGAAAAATTTACTGGACAATGTGATTTTTCTGGATTGCACTGAATTGTATATAATATTCAGTGCCGTGTGTAGTGCGTTCCCAAGTCACAAATTACTGTAATCACATTACACTTTTCAGTAACACGTTGTTGTAGTAAATTAAGTAATTACATTACAATAATACTTATGTGTTTTTCTTGTGTTACTTGGTTCTTCAGTCATCTGCATGTTGGGCTTGGAGGAGGTAAATGGTGGAGAGGTCTACAGCTTTTGAGGAATGAAGATTAACTTTATTTTTATTGCACGAAAGGACAAGATGTTGAAATGCAAAGTGAGTCCAGGACAGACAAACTGGATGATGCTACTAACACAGATAGAACCCAGAGTGATGTTAAAGCTGAACGTATGGCAACTCCAAACCAGCAAACCAGGCCCTGAACTTCAACGGGCGTCAGTCGGAGCTGCAGCCTCCATTTCTACCTGTACATCTACAGTAGAATCACCATGACGATCGCTTTGAAGTCTAAAGGGAGGGGCGGCAAAACCACCAACACAAAGAAAAGATTTGCTTTGTGTTTCTGGTTTTTATGGTCATGCATTCAAAACTGAAAGAAAGACTGTGTGTGCATCTTGTTTAGAATAGTTACTTGCGTGGTCTGTGGAACTGGTAACTACTAACTATACAACATTGCATTTCAGGTCATTTATAGAGTAATGTAACAGATTACTTCATATAGTGAGTAATTAAGTAACATTACTGCATTGCTTTCAAGAACAGTTACAAGTAATATGTTGCACTTTACATTTCTGAGTAATATTACAGATACAAAGACTCCACACCTCTATGAGTCTGTCTTGAGGCTGGAGCCCGGCACGGTCTGCAGGTGACCCGGGGTCCAGGGAGCGGATGTACTGTCCGGGCCGCGACCGATCACTGTGAAGGTTGAAGCCGTAGCCCATCTCTGACCGCACCAGGTGGCAGAGACGTGGAGCGAGCTCGGATGGGTTGACCTGGGGCCTCGACTGGGACTCGGGCTGGGTTTGAGCTTCAGCCTGGGCCTCCTGCAAGTGAATGGGAAAAAGATGTTTGTTCGCCTGCTTTGCATAACACACAATACAATTAATCTACACTGTCAGTTAAGGGAAACCCTCAACAGAGACTAGAAAAAGAACTGGTGACTTGACACTTGACACATCACTCATTTTAAAAGGCCATGCTTTGACAAGTTGTGTTGCCTGAGGACATGGCTATTGCAGTAGTGCTGGTACAATCAAATAGTGTGCATGAATTCTTATCCCTACTTTTATTTTTTCATGTCTATTTAAGTGCTATTTATGACACTATGTTTGCACTGAAGCACCGCAGCAATTTCCTAATGTTGTAAACCTGCTCAACATTTGGCAATAAACCCCTTTCTGATTCTGAATATTTGTAACTGTACGCCATTCTTTGTGGCCCTTCTATTACAGATGTGTTAGCAACAACTGTAGGAACTTAATACTGTACTCAACCAGCACAATTCACTTGACATAGTCAGCCACACACACACATTTTAAGCTAATGACTCACAGCCATATTCCTAACAGCCAAACCACATCCATAGCTACAGTTAGAGTCATAATCACAGCTACAGTCACGGAGGCAGCAGTTGGTAATAAGCTGGCAAACTAGTTTGTTAACTTTCAAACTTCAATGACACAGCTAAAGGATCAGACAGTGGTTACAACCAGCAACGGTCTGCTGTATCGTAACGCAGCTTTCTTCATGCAGGAAATACAACATCAGCTATGGCTTTCTTTCTGTGAAGCAACTATCGAACCAATTTGAGGTGATTCGAGCTTTGTTACATGGAGTGTTATCCTGCTGGAAGCAGCCGTCAAAAGATGTGTACACTGTGGTCATAAATGGATGGACACGGTCAGCTATAATGCTCATATAGGCTGTGGTGTTTAACAAATGGACAGTTGGTACTAAGGGGTCCCAAAGTGGGCCAAGAAAATATCCACAACGCTATTACACCACCATCACCAGCGTGAGAATAAATCCATGTTTTCATGTTATTCAGGCCAAACTGGCCCTACTGTCAGAGTGTCACAAAGGAAATTGAAACTTATCAGACCAGGTAACATTTTTTCAATCCTCTATTGTCCAGTTTTGGTGAGTCTGTGTGAACTTTCCTGTTCTTAGCTTCTGGTGTGGACTTCTGCTGCTGTACTTAGTTTTACAGAATGACCTGCTATTCATTCAAAGATGCTCTTCTGCAAAGCGTGGTTGTTTCTGTTGCCTTGAAGCAGTCTGGCCATAATCCTCTGACCTCTGACATCAACACGGCATTTTTTCCCAGGGCTCCCTGATGCAACCATTGTCTGTAAATGGTCTGTTTTGTGTGGTAAAATCCCAGTTATCAGCAAGTTACTTACTGCAAATTACCTTTCTTCCCCATTCTTAACTTTAGCAGGCCACTGAATTGCTGCCATGTGATTGGCTAATTATTATGCATTTGTGTTAACACACAGTTGAACAGGTGTACCTGAAAAAATGGCTGGTGAGTGTATATACCATAGGAATAGAAATAAAAGTGAAAAAATATAAATTGCCAACAGCTATCAGTTCATGATGTCAGAAAACAATAAAAAGTGTGAACAATAAAACATGTGAGCATCAGAGAGAGGGATGAGATCAATCGCAGCTGATGTTTGGTATGCAGAGAAGTTACATCACAGCAGTGGTATTTATGTAGGGATATATGTACAGTGGTTCATATGTAAATGTAAAAAAAGATGTAATCCATCAAAGTAACACGCTCCTTTCTGCAGACCATGTGATGATTTTCAGAAGCCGGTAACTAAACACGCTCCACCAACTTCCCTCTCCACTGTGTGAATATTTTATACATAAAAAGTGATGCTTAAATTCAGTGGTAATTTAATCATACTCACCGCGTTACGTTTTGAATAGTTCCGGCTGATTTTTTTGTTGGATAACAATAACCTCCTTTTCATGTACCACCATTCACTCATTTAATAGGATGTCTGATTTTATTATAAGATTTCAATCTGGACTGAAAATGTCCATTTGCAGCATATCTCTGACTAATAGCCTGGGTGAAGACATTTATAGAACCTGTATAATTGTGCCTTGAGTTCTACAGTGTGATCATGCTGATTTACCCTCCTACACACCCAGGAGAGAAATGTGCTGCGAGAGGGATGGCCAGCTCCATAACCCCTGCTGATATTAGCGTTGAGATAACAGACAGGCTGAGCTGGAGTCCACATAATGTACACACGCTGTGTTTACATGATGTAGCTCCAGCCACATTACGCAACTTGAGAAGCCTTTTGCTTTCGCTGCATATGCAAAAACTAAGATCACGGTCCAGCTTGCGCCGGCTATAAATACATATGGAGCATGTGGGCAGGGTGAGAGAGAAAAGAGACAAAGGTAGTATGGTGTGTTAACAGGAGATGATGGTTGATGACAGCTTCTTCTTTTCTTTTTTTTCCCTATTTTCTAACTCGTCACTCATTTCCATTCAACTTCCTGGACATTAACGCAAACGGCTCCCGAGAACATGAATCTCCACAGCAGTTCTCACCAAGAAAGACCTCAAAAATAACAAAGATGGCAACATAGAATTTCAGTTCAGGCGCAGAATTCTTTAGGGCAGCAGTGATCTGGGCAGCTTGCCATTAGATGGAGGGAGAGAGAGAAGAGAAGGGAGTAAGAACTGACAAACAATGGAATAATTCACAGTCCTCTGTTTCCTGGCTGGAGAGGAAGTGCCTGGGTTGGGCAGCTGGGGCGGACTGTCCAAGGGAGAGAAAAAATATTTGCAATATCGAATGCATTACTATCCTGGGATGTAGGCAAAGGGAATTAACAAGAAAATGACAGAACGGAGGAGAGGAGGAAGGCTGAGAGAGAAGTGAATGAGTGAGCGTGCATGTGTGGGAGGGATAGAAAATTAGATGCAGTGAGAGGGCTGGGAAATAAAGTTCAAGAAAAAAGAGAGACAGGCAACTTAAGAATATGCAGAGCTAACACATAAACACAGAGTGCTAAGAGAAATCATGATGACAGAAGTTTCCAGTAAGACACGATGGCGAGGTCTGCAGTGGAACTCCTCTAACATAAACACTGAGAGGAGCACAGCTGGGAGTTATTAGGTCGGGGGAGACGTAAGCGCCTGCCAATCTAACCTCCAACCGCCTCCCAGTGCCTGTCTGCACCCCACTAATCACCCCCTGGGGTCTGTGCCATCTCTTGAACTCCGTGTCCTCAGCATAGTGTGCATTCAGGACACTTTATTTTGGTGCTGTGGGTTTCTTCTGCATAAAACTAAGAGCACAGGTTAGCTGCACGCCTCACTCACGTGTATGTGTGTGTACTCCGCTCCACATCGAGGAAGATTAATTTGGGCAAGAGGAAATTGTAAAGGACGGAGGCGCTGATTTGAAAGATTCGAAGGGTGACAGCCAAAAGGCTCGGAGGGCTTTAAGTTACCACACAACCTTGCCAAAATCGCAGGCAAACAAATGAAATGTAGCCACTGTGTTTGTTTGAACTGTGGGTGCTGAAAACTTGATGGTTTTTGGAGAAAATATTTTGATGAGAGAGAGCAAAATGAGATGTAATGTTCTTATTTTTGTCAGCAAACTAGCTTGTCATCAGGAAAGTTATCAGCATTGGACATTTTGTTTTTCAAAACAGAGGAGGAGAAGCGATAGGAAATGCTGGAAAAAAGCAGAGAGACCATGTAACTACAAGTTCATGGAAAATGACCAGGCTGCTTTTCTATAAGGAATATGGAATATTCCACTCTTACTGCTGTACATTAAACATGACATGCAAACGCATACTGACCCGAGCATCCTGACTGTGACTTCCTGAGACGATTTGCTGTCAAAGGGACGAGTGCCCTCCAAAGGATTGCATTAGTTTCCAGCCACAATGACATTTTGCTGGTCTCAGTAGATGCATGTGTGGGTGAATACCCAAGTCATTTCTTTAACTCTGTAATTGGGATTATTTTGATTGCACTAAAAGTTTGAGGGCTGAACTTTCTTTTGTTTAATGTATGAGATGACATGCCAGAGCTGGTTCACTTTATTTTCTTATGCATATTTTTTCCATTAGCAGCTTTTGCCCAGTTAGTT
This sequence comes from Maylandia zebra, assembly GCF_041146795.1. Lineage (NCBI taxonomy): Eukaryota > Metazoa > Chordata > Actinopteri > Cichliformes > Cichlidae > Maylandia > Maylandia zebra. The sequence goes on along the minus strand of NC_135170.1, from coordinate 19,340,199 downwards.
CCATATTTTGTACAATAGATTTATTTACTGGTGAACAGATTCATTAGCCATCGGTAGCTCAGTTTGTCCTTCGAGACAAATTGTGTCACTTGGGAGCCGTCTTAGTAGCTCAAAATGGATAGTGACATATAAACTGCATATACAAAAACACTTGTCAAGTCTAATTAAAAACACTTTAACCTAAAATCTGGTCATTTTATTGCAGGTTATACTTAATGCATGTGCAAGTTATGTAACATACGATGGTTGTCCATGACTTGGCAGGGCTGAGTTTGATTCATGGCTCTCCCATGACTTCCAGCCCATGTTTCCTCAGGCTAGAAAACTGCCACTTTGTGTCTTTGAGACGCCTGCAGTTTAACTATTTGGTGTGTGTCTTCTGGCTTCCTTGACAGACATAGTTGTGTATCATTTGCATAGCAATAAAAATGTATGCATTGCCTGATACTGATGATACTGCCTGGGGGAAGCATAATAATGTAGAGTGAACTGGTCCTAGCACAGAACCTTGTGGAACTCCATAATTAACCTGTGTGTGTAAGGACTCCTCATTTACATGAACAAATTAGAGCTCGTTAGATAGACATGATTCAAACCATTGCAGTGCAGTTGCTTTAATTCTTATGACATGAATCTCTGTAATAAACTATTGCGGTCGACAGTATTGAACACAGCACTGAGGTCTAGCAGGACAAGTGCAGAGACGAGTCCAACGTCAGAGCACTAAATCAGTGGAAGGTCTGAGAAATCAGAGAGAAACGCTGAGTAACTGTAACTTCCTGGATTCTTGCTGCCTGCCTGGCCTCAGCTCCTTGCAGTTAATTGTAATTTTTACATAAGGAGGATTTGTTTTTTTAAAACCTTGGGTTAGATTGAGGCCCCTATGTTAGCAGTCTTCACAAATAAAGCTCTATTTCTCTACCTGAAAGTAGATATTTTTTTTCTCCCCAGAAAATGACTGAAGTCAAGACAAAATTAGCCAAAAAAAGGCAGCACTAAGCTGTGTTCTGGGGTCTTCTCACCATTTCATATGTATATGTGGAAAGCTGTAGATGGTGAGAACAGCTGCAAGACCCAACACAGAACAGAGGATGCATCAGTGATAACAGACACTGTCACTGATACAGCCGGAAAGGTGAAGCTGGGGTGGAGGTGGGTTGCAAAACAGCTTGCAGGTTCACAAGTAACTGTGCAGCTTAAAGCAGCTTAAATATCACGCAAGATATGCGATTTGCCAGAGGGATGCACGGAAGGATATCAGATGAACTATCAGCTCATGTGGGCTTGCAATGAAAGCAACTAATCTGTCTGGATTGTGCATGAGCTTGACTTTATGGCCAGCCTGAACAATGCTACGATTTTAAGGTTAAACCATTATCACTTATATTGGTCTTCACAACACAGGTTATATCGCAAAACGTTATCACTGATCTCCAAAACAGTGTGCACTTTAATGGGAGCAGTTTGAAGTTTGGCAGACTAAGAAAGAAGACACACCAGTTTACATGTTTAACTGGTTTATGTGCACAGATGCTTCTCCATATTTTCCTCCTTGCAGTGACTACTGAAAGTGGCATTGGCAGGTGATGAAACTAGATCGCAGCTTGTTGAATAATTGAGCAGCGGCCTGCTGCGATGGATGGATCATGACCGGTTGTTAACCCTTTCACAGCCAGGGTGTGTGTTTGGGTCATGCCTACGTGTGTGCACTGCTATACCTGCCCTAGATTTCCTACAAAGAAACTTTAGATCCCCTGTGTGTGTGCATCAAGTGGCTTCCGTAGAGATTATTGTAAACTTAATAGCCTCTTTATGAGTCAGTCAGCCCTTTGAACCGTGAGACAAAAGAATGCAGTCTTTCATGCTGAATTTGTATTTCTAAAACAGATGTGGGAAGCTCTAAAATATGACAAGTGTCATGAAATTAAATAATAACGATATTCAGCTTATCATGTTTGTAAAACAAGCACACCCACTATTGTTGATAAATAGGGTGTCTACTGACCAAAGACATTACAATTGCATTTGGAAAAGAAAATTTCCACATGAATCTGTGCAAACCTGTTAGAAACTAACTGCACTGCCAGATGCTGTTAATCAAATGAACTTGATTAACTGATCATCAGCAAATGCGAGCACCTCTTTTAAAGCACAGGCTTTGCAGTTTGCAGGTCTGGAAGATTCAGGGGTGTGTTAATATGATGGTACAATCTTCTTAGGCGTGGACATCCCAACAAATTCACCCCAAGGTGAAACTGTGCAATGCTGAAGGAAACTGCAAAAAAAGAAGCTGTATCTAAGGCTTGTTCCGGAATTTACGTTTCCCAATTTTGCTTTAAGTTATAAAGTTATTTACATATGGCCTAATTATGATCCTTATTGCTTCTTTTAGAGAGGAGCGGTGCTTCAAAGGATAGTTGCAGATTTCTGTCAGAATCTGCAGATTTTACAGTACAAATAAAATGTTCAAATTTCTCCAACGTTGTCTTCCCAACAGTTTCACGGGATGGCCAGGAAGCATTCGCGATGTCTTCTCTGGCGTCTGTCTTGTGTCAGTGACGTAAAAGACTGATTTAATGCAACATGAACATTCAAACAGCAGTCGCTTTCTACAACATCAGATATGTATCGGTACCACATACGAAAGTGACCCAGATCGGATTTGAAAATATCGGATTTGTGCCATTCACACTGTCATACCATGATCGGATATGGGTCACATAGGGTCAAAAAAGTCGGATTTGATGCGCTTTCGCCTGCAGTGTGAACGTAGCCTAAGACTCTACTGACCTCGACTAGTATGCTACATGTTAAAGTTTATGACAGTTCAAAAAGATAGAAAAAGACTGAACAAGTACAACTTGTTTGGGAAGGCTGGCAGGCAAATGCTTCTTCTTGCTTAAAAAAAACATGGCTGTAATGCACACCGCCATGTTTGGTGAAAACCAAACACAGCATATCAGCACAAACACCTAATGCCAACTGTCAACCTGGTGGTGGAGGTGTGATGATTTGGGCTTGTTTTGCAGCCAGACAACCTGGGAACCTTTGAGTCACTGATTAAACCATGAACTCCTCTGTGTGCCAAAGCACTGTAGAGTGAAATCAGCCAACTAAAACTGGGCCAATCTTTGGACATGCACCAGGACAATGATCCCAAGTACAGCAGCAGATCTACAGCAGAATGGCTGAAAAAGAAAAGAATCAAGGTGTTGCATGGCCTAGTCAAAGATCAGACCTCAACCTGACTGATATTCGGTTGCAGGATCTAAAGAGAACTGTGAATAAACAATACCTGCAAACCTCAGTGAACTGAAGCAACACTGAATTAAAGAGTGGGCCAAAATTCCTCCACAATGATGTGAGAGAATGATAAAAGTAATACACAAAACAATGACTTCAAGTTACGGCTGCTGAAAGTGGTTCTACAAGGTTTTACAGAACTGCACAGAATCCCGTGAAAACGTTTAATTTTGTGCATCTATCAAATGTCAGTAATGGTTCAAATAAAACTTAACTTTAGAACAAGTTTATGGAAAAAATTGACATTCCGACAAAAAATACAATCTGGAACTAAACTAAATGTGCAGCTTATTTTTTCTTTTCCGTGGCCTTGGTGTAATTTATTTTATGACTTTCCATAACCCGACCAGAGTTCTTTCATGACCTAAAAAACTGTATCCCAGTTTGTTGTTGTTACTCCTCAGCTTGGAAACATTTTCACTGGAGTCGACAGTCTGTTTTCCAGCTGGGCATGCAATGCAGAAAATACCATAAGTGTTCAAAACACAAGAAAGCACCTCTGCTGTAATCATGTAGCAGCTGACCACTTAAAAAAAAGAAAAAGTTTGCATGTTTTCATACATAAGTATCTATGAGATTACATCAAAAAATACTCTAGTATAAGCAGCAATGTGCACAGCACAAGGAAGGAGCTGCTGCTCTTGTTTCCATGCATGCTTGTCCTTCGTCATCTGGGGAGGATCCTCACTTTTTTTTTTTTTTTTTAGCATGGAAAGATTTTTATCAGGGGTGTTTTGGAGACATCAATCATGCAATGAATTTGACACCCGTTGGAGCCGTGGAAAGAAATGCCTGCCTTTGTTTGTTCACTTTACTCGATAATAGCCACAATGATCTTTGTGTGCCACTGAGCATTTAACTATTTATTGTTCATCTTGATCCTGTCCTTGTTTTAATAGGCCTGCAGACATATTTACTTGACAAGTAGGAAAAGCCCCAGAGTTCCTGATAACCCTGTTCTGTTTAACTGCAGAAGTAATTAATTGCATTGTTGTACCGTGACATGGCATAATATGCCTGCGGTGAGAAAAAGAGGCCCTTCTGGGGCAGATAAAGTTTTCTTTAATGAATTGCGTTAGCGGGAAAGAGGTTAGTGGACAGCCATTTAGCTCAGGCTTGGCTTTCACTCTGACCTTTGTGGCCGACACCAAAACCTGCCTGTTTTATACCACGTGTTACAGTCTTGTTGACAATACATGTGTTGCTGAGGTCTTCTTCATTAAACCGAATCATGATTTACACACTTAGTTACATGGGTTAATAAATAAATGACATCATCGCTGAGTGAAATCCCCTCGAGTGGACACTGAAGCCAGAGTTGACCCAAATCTAACTTAAAATAATGTTCCACGACATTACATGCAAACACATGGGACTGATGCCATGGTTGACAAACAGGGACATAGAGACGGCAGAGGAACTAGTGGAGGCAATTCCTTCAATCAGGGCGCCTCAGTAACATGTTAAGTAACCTCACAGGACTAGATACAAGACTAACTATTGTGGACACACAGGTATAGAATCGAATATATATATATATATATATATATATATATATATATATATATATATATATATATATATATATATATATATATATATATTAGGGGTGCAACGATATTCGTATCGATATTGAACCGTTCGATACAGTGCTTTCGGTTCGGTACGCATATGTATCGAACAATACAACATTTGTAATTTATTTTATCAACTTTCCTTCTGACGATGCTGTCTGTGTTGAGCGCTCAGTGAATCTGTGTTCGACTACTCCGCCTAGGCTGCACTGTCGAGCGCAGATCCACTGAGCGCTCAACACAGACAGCATAGTCAGAAGGAAGAGCGCAGGGCAAGCTAGCAAGACAGAAGTTAAGCTCTCCTTGCAAGATGGACCTCCCCCACTCTCATTCAGATCTGGCGTTTGGAATTATTTTGGTTTTCATGTGACGTATGACCCTGAAGGTAAGCGAGTCATGGACTAAAGTAAAACAGTATGTTGGATGTGCCACGCAATGCTTAATTACATGGGTGGGAACTAGTGTGTTAGCGCAGTTAGCTCGTTAACGTGTTTGCCGTCTAGCCCCATGCACGGGGCGATCGGCGGTAGCTCGTTAACGGAGATTTGCCGTGTTGTGGCGTTAAGGTCATTTCAACGAGATTAACCTGAAAGCACTAGTGGGAACACAACGAATATGACTGCACATTTACGCCGACATCATCCTAGTGCAAAGACAAAAACAACAAGCATGCTACTAACTTTAGCCGAGTCATTTAGACCGCTGTTAGCACATGATTCTCCTTATGCTGCTGAGAATATAGCCCAGAAGAAGCGGATAGTATAGCTTTTATTTTGGAAAGAGACATTTCTCTGTAATAAACTCTCTTTTCCAAAGATGAGTGATTCCTCAATCAGATACAGGGCTCGCAAAATCGCTAGCCCGACGTCCTGGGGCTAGCGATTTTTTCAGTCGGGCTACCAAAATCTATCTCTTCCCTGCCCGTCGGGCTATTGTAGGAAGGAAAAATATATGTCAATGCTTTTGCATTCTTTCAGAAATGTAGCTGGGTAATTATGTCATTGGCATCGGTGAGCCACTGTCAATATGTGACATATTGAAGTCGCGTTTGAATTTGCGCTTGTTTTTTTGCTTTCACTTTGCAATCGTGCGAACTGTGTATAGAGAGCGACAGCACTGATCTGTGAGTGATGATAATTTGTGCACCAATTCCTCTGACATCGTCTTATTAATCGTTAGCTTACTATGCAAACATGACAAGTGAAATCTCCCGCAGCAAGCTTAAACATGTGAGAGGTTGATCGCGCAGAGAATCGCTGAGCTTATGTGAGTGCGTGTGTAAAAGCATTTCAGTTCTGCTGAGCCAAATAAGACAGGTCAGGGTGAAGAAGTGACAGCCAAAGAAAAGCTTACCACAAAACGGAGAAGTTATGACAAATCAGACTATAAGGCAAAAAGAAAGTGCAGCTTTATGGTTTCATGGACAAAAGAATTTCTGTTGCTGCGATATGACGAGCTAAATAACCAGGGCTGCACATAAGTGGTCCGCAGGTGCGCATTCGCTGTCAAAATAAAAAACACGCACAAGGGTTAGGGTTAAATTTAAAAACTGTACTTTTGAGTTAAAATATATATTTATAATTTTAATAAATGACAAATTAAAAATGCATGAACATTTTTTTGTATCGAAAAAATATCGAACCGTGACACCAAAGTATCGAACCGAACCGAACCGTGAATTTTGTGTATCGTTGCACCCCTAATATATATATATATATATATATATATATATATATATATATATATATATATATATATATGTATATGTGTGTGCCTGTCATGGAAGGACAGGCCCCTGCACGGTATGTACCACCGGCAGATAGAGGAGGTGGCTGATATCCAGAAATCCTACCAGTGGCTGGACAAAGCTGGACTGAAAGACAGCACAGAGGCACTAATCATGGCAGCACAAGAACAAGCTCTGAGCACAAGATCCATAGAGGCTGGGGTCTATCACACCAGGCAAGACCCCAGGTGCAGGCTGTGTAAAGATGCCCCAGAGACAATCCAGCACATAACAGCAGGGTGCAAGATGCTAGCAGGCAAGGCATACATGGAACGCCATAACCAAGTGGCCGGCATAGTAAATGGCCTGTAAATGGCCTGTATTTATATAGCGCTTTACTAGTCCCTAAGGACCCCAAAGCGCTTTACATATCCAGTCATCCACCCATTCACACACACATTCACACACTGGTGATGGCAAGCTACATTGTAGCCACAGCCACCCTGGGGCGCACTGACAGAGGCGAGGCTGCTGGACACTGGCGCCACCGGGCCCTCTGACCACCACCAGTAGGCAACGGGTGAAGTGTCTTGCCCAAGGACACAACGACCGAGACTGTCCAAGCCGGGGCTCGAACCGGCAACCTTCCGATTACAAGGTGAACTCCCAACTCTTGAGCCACGATCGCCCTTCCCTCTCTTTGTTACCATCCGACTACACTTCTCCAGTCCGAACGACATTCCAATGTCATTGCTGTATAGCCTGGTAGTGTGGATCAGTGAATCGATGTCTCGTTCACGCTTGGCATACAGCTTGATGTCATCCATGTACAGGAGGTGGCTGACAACTGCTCCGTTCCGTAGTCGGTATCCGTAGCCAGCCTTGTTAATGATCTCACTGAGGGGGTTCAGGCCTATGCCTGAATATATATATATATATATAAGGGGTGCAACGATACACAAAATTCACGGTTCGGTTCGGTTCGATACTTTGGTGTCACGGTTCGATATTTTTTCGATACAAAAAAAAGTTCATGCATTTTTAATTAGTCATTTATTAAAATTATAAATATATATTTTAACTCAAAAGTACAGTTTTTAAATTTAACCCTAACCCTTGTGCGTGTTTTTTATTTTGACAGCGAATGCGCACCTGCGGACCACTTATGTGCAGCCCTGGTTATTTAGCTCGTCATATTGCAGCCACAGAAATTCTTTTGTCCATGAAACCATAAAGCTGCACTTTCTTTTTGCCTTATAGTCTGATTTGTCATAACTTCTCCGTTTTGTGGTAAGCTTTTCTTTGGCTGTCACTTCTTCACCCCGACCTGTCTTATTTGGCTCAGCAGAACTGAAATGCTTTTACACAAGCACTCACATAAGCTCAGCGATTCTCTGCGCGATCAACCTCTCACATGTTTAAGCTTGCTGCGGGAGATTTCACTTGTCATGTTTGCATAGTAAGCTAACGATTAATAAGACGATGTCAGAGGAATTGGTGCACAAATTATCATCACTCACAGATCAGTGCTGTCGCTCTCTATACACAGTTCGCACGATTGCAAAGTGAAAGCAAAAAAACAAGCGCAAATTCAAACGCGACTTCAATATGTCACATATTGACAGTGGCTCACCGATGCCAATGACATAATTACCCAGCTACATTTCTGAAAGAATGCAAAAGCATTGACATATATTTTTCCTACAATAGCCCGACGGGCAGGGAAGAGATAGATTTTGGTAGCCCGACTGAAAAAAATCGCTAGCTCCGGGACGTCGGGCTAGCGATATTGCAAGCCCTGTATCTGATTGAGGAATCATGCATCTTTGGAAAAGAGAGTTTATTACAGAGAAATGGCTCTTTCCAAAATAAAAGCTATACTATCCGCTTCTTCTGGGCTATATTCTCAGCAGCATAAGGAGAATCATGTGCTAACAGCTGTCTAAATGACTCGGCTAAAGTTAGTAGCATGCTTGCTTTTTTTTGTCTGCTTCCACTTGTCTTTGCACTAGGATGATGTCGGTGTAAATGTGCAGTCATATTCGTTGTGTTCCCGCTAGTGCTTTCAGGTTAATCTCGTTGAAATGACCTTAACGCCACAACACGGCAAATCTCCGTTAATGAGCTACCGCCGATCGCCCCGTGCATGGGGCTAGACGGCCAACACGTTAACGAGCTAACTGCGCTAACACACTAGTTCACACCCATGTAATTGAGCATTGCATGGCACATCCAACATACTGTTTTACTTTAGTCCATGACTCGCTTACCTTCAGGGTCATACGTCACATGAAAACCAAAATAATTCCAAACGCCAGATCTGAATGAGGGTGGGGGAGGTCCATGTTGCAAGGAGAGCTTAACTTCTGTCTCGCTAGCTTGCCCTGCGCTCTTCCTTCTGACTATGCTGTCTGTGTTGAGCGCTCAGTGGATCTGCGCTCGACAGTGCAGCCTAGGCGGATAAGTCGAACGCAGATTCACTGAGCGCTCAACACAGACAGCATCGTCAGAAGGAAAGTTGATAAAATAAATTACAAATGTTGTATTGTTCGATACATATGCGTACCGAACCGAAAGCACTGTATCGAACGGTTCAATATCGATACAAATATCGTTGCACCCCTAATAAATATATATATATATATATATATATATATATATATATATATATATATATATATATATATATATATATATATATATATAAAAAAAATGTGAAAACACGGCTTCACATCTGAGAGTGTAAAGGAAAGACTTGAAATCTTCAGAAACCCATCTGAGGATAGTTTAATGGGACTTTACCAAATTAAGAAAATTGCTGTGTCTCCGACTTGCAGACCACAACGACTCTGCCTTCAAATTGCGTGTGTGTATATATATGTGTGTGTGCGCCCTACGTGCAGCTGCTTCAAGTGTTGCTCAAGCAGAGAGGGAAAGAGCAACTCAGGCCAGTTTACAGTGGGTGAGAAAGACAGGAGTGAGGAGGGGAATGAGAGAAAAGAGAATTGAAGGCCAACTGAAGGGAAGCAGAGGGAGGGTTTGTGGCTTGTAAAAATGAAACTGGAGGAAAGTGGGTTAGAAAAATAAGCAACAGAAGAGAGCACTGGTCAAAGAGATGATGCACAGGACATCAAGGGCAGGGAGAAAGGCAGCGCTAGAGACAGAGAGAAAAGAGAAAGAGTGAAGACTGGCCAGAGATTTAAATAGCTGATGGGTTTTCCTGCTGATTTTGGTGTTGTTATTGTGTAACAGCAGCGGAAGTGTTTGGTTTGTGTGTCCAGTGCTGCTTTACCAGGACAGAGCTGCTTAGATCTGTTTACAAAATCCTTTGCTCAGCTTCACTGCATGTGTGTGTGTGTGTGTGTGTGTGTAGGTGAGTAATACGTGCAGCACCTGCTCTTTAAGTGTTTCCTGAGAACATAACTCCTGACTCCCGAGCAGCGTGATTAGACTGGAAAATTGTAACCTGGAAAAACTGCATCAGTCATAGATGAAGTTTTCCACAGGCTTTATCATCGGTGACTGCTTGGACTCTTTGGAGGAATTTTGGGGAGATGAATACTAACTGTTAAAGGTTCATATTTTTTAACACTAATTGTTTAAACCATCCTGAGAATACAGTGGGAAGATTAATAACACTCTCTTATCAGAACAGCAGATATGAGGAAAGCCAGTAAGTCTGCATACCACCAAATTAAAGCTAGGAAAAGGACACACTTTATATTATTTATTGTCACCGTGTCCAATAATCAGGAAAAAACTTTGTTTGCTATTTCTCTGGAGGTTATGCTCTGCGTTATTTCTTGGCTTTGAGAAATTAATAGTTTCCCCTCGTTGTTTGTCTGCTGGCCAAGAAAGACAAAGAAAAGTTAACATGCTAATTAGTGGTGATGGTAGGCAAGTAGAGATGGGAACCAAGAACCTTGAAGTTCCAGTAGAGAACTGGTTCCCAGCAGTCCAGTTCCTTGAAATTGTCAGTCTGTTTTACTATTGATTTCACCTATTAGTTCTGCTTGCACTTGCACTACATATTCAGTTGATTTCAGCTCCCGTGTTGCAGGAGGACGATAGTGGCCGGTCTGCAGAGTGGATATGGACATAACTTTTATTTTTATTGCACAAAAGGATGACAGAGTGATGCTAAAGTGGAAACTGCATCCAGAACATAAACAACTGCATTATGCCGCTAAAACAACTTCAGCTCTTTGCATTCACCTGCACAGACAGCATGCTAATTTAGATAACATGCTAACTCTAAGCTAGCCGAGAACCCAGAGCGATGCTAAAGCTATTGCTGTTCTAACAATGCTAAGCTATGCTGGCTGGCTGCTGGTTCCACATTTACTAGCATGAGAGTGGTCTCGAGCTCCTCAGCAAGAAAGCAACAACTATTTAAAAAACAGAACTTCATTTCAGGGACAACAACAGCATACATGCTAAACAAAATCACGAGTTATAATTTTAAAAAGCCACAGCTGATGACTCCACATGCCTGCTGTCACATGGCTGCACAGTCAGAATTTCATGTCAAATGTAAGTCATTAGCACAAATGAATTCAGGCTCTAAATGACCATTTGAAATTCATGAACTCGCATCTGACTGAGACTCTGTGATTGTGTCTGGTTTCCACTGGTAACAGCTCCTTCTAAGTATCTGTAGGGCTTGAGAGGTTACAGTAGTGCTTTCATTTAACGATCTTTAAATATGTACTGCAGTGATTTATTACTTTTTCCATAAAAAATGTATTCACTCCCTAGAATTCAAGCTATGAGTACAACAGATGAATAGAAAAGCATTTATTAGCCTGGAATTACACCGCAATGCAGAAAAAAACACTTACATATGAGCTTCCTGTGATTTTTTTTGTCATGCTGACTTAAATAGGTGATTAAGCAAGCATGGATGCTGATATCTGTTGTCATTTAACACCTGCTGAAGATGCCTGCAGTTCAACTGTCAGACTGAAGCTGTAAGTAGGTGCAAAACTCCTGTGAGTGCTAACATATTGTGCAGTAATTTTGTAGCTGGGGGCCTTTGCTGTCACCAAGCCCAGACGAGAGCATGATGGATATGAAGGCACTCAGCTTGACTCTTCTTAATAAGCACAGAAATAGCTTTGATGCAGAGGCAATTAAACAACCCTCTGAAATGTCATTGCAGGCTGGAAAAAAGGCAAACTACCAAAACATTTGACAAGAAATACAGTTCTCTGACAACCTTACAGAGTTTTAGAAAGCTACTGAAATAATAACATTATTATATTATATATTATATCAGACTGTTGCATATTATTCTTTTGTAATGCTGATCTAAATCAGATCAAATTAATGTAAATTTCTCTTTTGACGGGCATAAAATAGCATTTTATTTGCTGCATATCTCCGCACGGCATGCAGTGTGTGCTTAAAGAAACTGGGGAAAAGAACAAGTGGAATGTTTACAGAGCTACCTACAGCAGATGAACAGTATCTGGAAGTCATGTTCTTTAAAAATAGGAAAAAATCTCAGCCGTCAGCTGATCCATCTGCTGTTCACTAAAGCCTCATCAGAAACTGTCTCAGTGGAAGGTTGGCTCTCAAGAAACCATTTTTAAGGAAGGGAAACAGGGAGAGAAAGCTGAAGTATGTCAAATTACACAAGAGCTGGACTGAAAATTAGTGGCAACAGGTCTGATGGAGCCATGAATCCAAATCTAAAATGCACAAAGACTGTGCTGAATAAAGGTATTCACACCATATATTGACTTTCAAGCTTGTTAGAATTGTACAGACTCCATTTTTGCCCTAAATGTTGTATTTCCAAGTACGTTTGCACATGTTTCAATAAATCACTGCACCTTTTTCCCATTTCCTGAGGAAATGATAACAAACTGAGTGGTGGCTCAAGACTTTTGCACAGCACTGTATGTGATGGGCCGGCTGTGTTTCCTGATGTTGTGATTTCATTGGAAACAAATGTGACCTTTGGAGCAAATCATCCATGAGAGCCGCTGCATGTAGCTGATGGGATTCTCACTGCCCGATTTCACTACAGAAGGAAAAACATCAAACACACTGACTGTCCAAAAGGATTTTCCAGAGAGCAGACTCTTTGCCTCAGTGATTTCAGCGTCCTGAATCCTAACAGTGATCTGTCGTTGTTTCATTTTCACAGTCATGCATGAGGTTAGTGAAACTATGCAAAGCCAGAAAGCACAACAGGTGGTTTAAGCCCCCCTTACAGAGTTTCGCTATCTCTCACTATCTTTCTTCACCTCATTCTTCCTTAATCTCCTGTTTGCTTTGCATTTCACCCTCCATGCCATGATAACTTATGCCAGCTTTCTGCTCAAGTATCACATCCAGCATGAAGAAACTGGCAGAAAAACAAAAAGCTTGCTTCTACATACATTTAAATGCCATTTCAAATTATGGGCCAATGTTGACGCATTTGGTGGTAATGTGATGATGTATGTGTTAGAAAGAGGCAGTGATGTTTTAAAGGTTGGGGCAGTTATTTTCTCTACCCTCTGGTTGTTTTCCCACCTTCAAATTCATGTAAAAAATTCTCTCCATTTTGTGTTTTTGCTGTGTGATGGGACGGCCGTGAGTGATGTAACGTTTGGATGAGTGCGTCCACACCCCTGTTATCAGTGCGTGGCAGATATCCCTCAACTCTCAGAGGTGACGGTTGTGGTTTTGCGTGTGTTTTTCACAGTGTCCAAGAAACTGTTTGAATGAGCAGAGCTTAAACAAGTAGTTTATCTATTGATTACAAAATAGAACGTTTATCAGTTTAAGTCATTTTCAAGCAAAAAAGTAACAAAAATTCTTTGAAATTGAATTCGTGATTTAATTTAACATTTTATGTGTATTTTATTTTTAAACAAAACAAGACATTCGACCAGGTTTTGGATAATTATCAGTCATCCAAAAATAGAAAGAAGTTCTACAAGTTACCGACCTATATATGTGCATGTATTACAACAGTCATATCATGGAGATACAAGCATGATCCGTGCTGGATGCCTCAACACAGACTTTGAACATGGCGTGGTTGTTGGTATGGCACGGGCTAATCTGGGTGTTTCAGAAACTGCTGACCTACTGGGATTTTTCTCCACAACCATCTCTAGGGTTTACAGAGAACACACAACAAATTGAAGCAGATGGGGTAGAGTAGCAGAAGACCACACCGGATGCCACTCCTGTCAGCTAAGAACAGGAAACAGAGGATACAGTTCACATGGGCTCACCAAAAGGGGACAATAGACGATTGGAAAAAACATTGCTTGGTCTGATGAATCTCAATTTCTCCTGTGATATTCTGATATTAACATAGGCTTGACCTCACCTCACATGCAGGTGAGGTCAAGCCTCCTCCTCTTGTTTGTCACTACTCAAGCATCCTTAGAATTCCCAGTTGATCCATAAGGAAGCAAAACCTCTCTCCCATTACTTGACTCCCACAGACAGAGCAAAAGATGGCTTCAATTAAACAGGTCTGAGATGTGTAAGCTGAGTAAAACAGAGCAAGGCCAGTGGGACGTCAGATGTGTTTTTCAAAGTGTGTGTGTGTGACCTCTGTGAGGATCGATGTATGGGAATAGATGCTGGCCTGCAGCTGTGAGTGTAGCAGATATAAAGAGGAGTGTTTCAGGGAAGCAGCAGAGATGTGACAGCAAGTCTGCATCAAACAAAAAGCTCTCTTTACTACTTTCAAGGACTTCTCACTCAACAGAATAATTTCTTGCTGCTTGCTTTTTGAGTTCTCTGTATGTTACAATGTTTCTGTCTCTTTCTCTCATATTTTTTGCCAGCACTTTGCGTGGGCAGTGCACTGTTCGATCCTCACCCTGGCTGCGGCCGACCTACTGTACATTCCAACATCCAACAACTGACATTTAAAAGATGACATTAAGAAAACTGAGACAGAGAAGCAGAACAGAGTGTTCATTACCCAAACAGAAAAGATTTATCTGTGAGAGAACTCAAAATCGCAAATTAAATATCAGAGTTAATGGTTTCAGGAAAAGCTTTTGGATGCTAGTCCCCGATGATTCAAAGATGGCATCGGATCACAGGTCTGTTTTTAACATTCAGGCCAGTAAGGGCTACACAAAAGTAGTACAATCTATAAATAAAGCTGAGGATTTGGGTCAAGCATCTTAATTGCCACAGATATGATTTTTAGATAGCAAGAGTTCAGTTCTTTCATAATCCATCCACGTATGGCTTTGGTAATTTGTTAAGTCATTAAAAAGAGCTACAAAGTGCTCCACAGAGAAAAGGCACAATATATTAAAAAACACATGGGAATCAGTTAATGCAGATACTTTATATAAACAATATTTTGTTTTAGTGGAGACTTCAAGGAAGTTGCTGAATAGGAAAAACAGATGTTGGACAGATTTAAGCTTGTAGAAAAGGGACAACAAGCAGAGATTTGCTGCAGGATCTGAAGTTCAGTTAGCCACATACCGCATCAAGAGCTCACCATCAGTGACCTTAATATAGTGCTGAAATCAGGCCATGAAGTGGTTTCAATATTGTTCTAAAATAAACTGAAACCAATGAAAAAAAGAAAAAAAAAACACATAAGATATATATTACTAACTTTATGAGCCATGAAGGCCAGAGACCAAAAGCTCTGCCCCCTTTAGTTTTTAGCCAGACAAAATCCCCCTGCCCAAGGATCTAAAGGTACTGGTATGTGCATATGGTATTAAAAGGTCACAGGGGGACCTAACAAGTAAATGGACAAGTAAAAAGTCTATTTCAGTAATCTAGATGTTATGAAATACTACTCTTTGTTTAGCAATATGGTGCTCAAAATAGTAGGACTTCACTACACCAGCACTGCACCAATAACATCAGATTTAGACATAAAATGCCAAAAAAGAGAAAAGTCCGTAAAATTCAACCTGCATGTCCTGCTGGATTAGTTTATACAGCTGATCTCAGTTCTAGTCAGCCTCAGCTGAACATTATTTATGTATCCAACTGGAAAACCCCATATAAATTTAAGTTACTTCAGCCTCTCTACAGTTGCTGCAAGCCACTATGCAACCCATCTCCAGTCCAGGTCGCCGTTTCCAGGCTTTTCCTGCTTTAAGTTAATCAGTGTCAAGTCTGCTGTCCGCTATGGCCGCGCTGTTCTGTACCAGAGAACCACATGCATATGCTTTCTACTTTTGTGTATGCAGAAGCAGGGAGTGCCCAGAGCAGTCTTACTGCCAAATGTACATAACTGCGATCTTCTTTTGATTCAAAGCGTTCTTAACAATAAAGAGCAGTGTCAAAACACCTTTTAAGGTTTTCTAGGTGACAAATTCAGAAAAGAGCATCTACTATATAAAATGCATAACCAGACATTTTTGTATCTAATTCATTTTAGGTAACTCTACATCGCTTAAACTGTCCATCTGGCGAAGTGTTCAGGTCAACATCCACTGGTTTAACTGGGAAACAATTTGAATACATTATCAGCTCTGCATAGGGAGAGATAATACAAGAAGCACACAGCTGTGCTCACTCTCACATACCCACCCACACACATTTAACACAGTACTCTCAGTTGTTCATGTCTCTCTGGCATTACCCACCTTCAATTTCTGTGTTGCAATTCCCCAAAATACATAGCCTACACATACCATCGTTCCCCACTAGTGACCCTTCCACATCCTACGTGATCCCACTCCAGGAATTAAGTTTACTCTCTCTCTCACACACACAGAATCAGGACCCTTGATGTAACAACATTGGTATTCAAAGCAGGGGGTGGAGGGTCTTGTACACTAGCTCCAGATGTTGGTAAGAGTCACTCACTCTCGCCAACTTACAGTAAAAAGTAAATTAGTTTCAAACTCTTCATAAGCATGAAACATCTGTTTAGAAGACGTCAGTTTAAGGGAGATTAAACAAAAAAACGCCATAAAAGAAAACTCTGCAGAGTACCTCACACAAACTGCTGCCTCTGTGCAGCCCTTTGCAGTAACAGACACCCCCAAATGGCTCGCCTTGTCAGAGCAACAACTTCTCATCTGTTTGCCCCTCACAGTACACCTTAGAGGAGGGCAATCCTGCAGGTTATGACACGGGCTGAAGTGGCGACTGCAGGACCCCCAGACAAATCCTGTGCTCTGTGCTGTTACATTGGAGCTGACAGGAAACATCTTTTTCCTATTATCCCGGGCAAAATGAGAGGCTGAACCAGAGAACAGGACATGTGACTCCCACTGAGTCAGAGCTGAGCCGTGGTCTCATTTTCTGTTGTTAAACTAATGGCCAGAAATAATCATTTTTAGGAGGCAGAGACCAAGAAGCAAAAGGGGCATTTAAAATACAACATGTCAAACAAGGAAAGAGACAAGCCTGCCTTGTCGTGACGGTTTACAACATCTGCAGAGAGACAGAGGAAAAGCAGATGTTTTTCTTGCCTTTGCGGATCTGTTTAAGGTTAAATACACAGAGATGTACATTACTGCTAAAAGCACCTCTACTGTTTTCGTCTGTTTTATCCATACAGAGAACACTGATGGCAGATTTCTTTTACACTCCTCACCCCTCTGACCTCAAGCCCTGACTTTTAAACATCGTGATGTCTGTCCATAATTATCTCACAAAATGGTTTTCACTCAAACGACTACGACAATCTGCATTTTCTAAAACGGTTTAGTGTATTTCTAGCGACCGGTCCCAAGCCTGGATACATGGGTCTGTTTAAGTTCGTTTAAGAGGATTTTTAGTCTAAGTTGTTGTTGTGGTTTTCTCACTATAATATAGAGTCTTTACAATGGTCATAATGGTTTGATGGAAGTCAGAATTTAGGGCGATGCAACTGCCTGTTGAACAAATATGCACATGTGCATGTTTGTCCTTGCACCATCATCATCATCATCATCAAATTGTTAATATGCCAAACTTGATCATGCAAATGTTTCACGATCAGATGCAGAATACCCTCACATACCACGCCCCTCCTCTCTGTAACTGTTTTGACAGATGCATCTCCACAGGGAACAGGTGATCTCTACAAGACGTCTGCAAATCTTTTACATTTTTATTTAAAAACAAGCTTCTCAGTGGGCTAGAAGCAGGATCAGTCATCTGCTGTTGCACTGTTTCATACTGATCAGTATCTGAATGGGACATGTTGTTAAGTATCAAATCACCTGGAAACAGAACTATTAAAGTTACAGCTCAGATGTTGCATCATGTACCGGGAAAGCTGTAAAACTTCTCTCCTCCTTTTCTTTGTTTTCCACATATAGACTTTTTGTGCCAAATTTAGCCGTGTGTATGTTTCCTGCACGCTAAGTGGTGTCACTGTGACCGTCACCATAGCAATGACTTTCTCTGTGTTTCCTAACAAGCCTGGTGTCAAACCACCCCGGAGTCCAGCGGGACTGGAAAGACCAACAAAAGGCTGCAATATATTTATGTGTGTCGGAGGCTTCACCATGAACAAAAGAGGAAAATTCCAGCCAGGGAAAGGTGAACAACAGAAACAATATCCACTCTGAAATGCAGCAGTTTCCACAGATGAGGTAATGCAAGCAGTCCTCTCCCCCCAAACTTTCTATATTACACTTAAAAAACAAACAAACAACTTAGTATGCAATCCCAGTACACCACGGGTTAATTCCTAATCTCAGTGCCAACAAACACCAGCTAGCTCTACTCTATGTATACATGCTGCTTTCTCTGCAAGCTCTTTTGCAACCCACCTCCAACCACAGCTCCTCATTCAAGTCTTGTCTGCTGTCACTTTTCTTTGTAGCAGGGTGCTGCTGCAACCATACAGTCCCTGGCCACTTTATTAGATACATTTATCTAGCTGCTTTTTAATAATGTAATTATCTAAACAGTCAACCACATTTCAGTGCATTTAGGGATGAATAACATGACCAACTCTTTATGATCACAGTGTAGTCATCTTCTGTTAGCTGCTTCCAAAATGCACTATGTTACAAAGCTCAGACCATCTAAACCTGGTTTCTTGAACACGACAATGATTTCACTGTCACCAGATCTCAGTCCAATAGAGCACCTTTGATATGATGGCGCTAGAGATTCCTGTCATGGATGTACAGCCGATGTACAACTCTGCAGCAACTGTGTGACGCTCTCATCTGAATATGGACCAAAATCTCAGAGGAAGGTTTCCAGCACCTTGTTGAATCTGTGCCATGAAGAATTAAAGGCAGCACTGAAGGCAAAAGTCCAACCCAGTACTAGCAAGGTGTAACTAATGAACTGGGAAGTGATATCCTTCACTGGCTGTTCTAGGTAAATGTGTACGTGAGCATGCATGTCTGTGTGTGTGCTTGTTTCAAAACAGGTTCTGGAGAGAAAGTGAAACCCAATGCTTCATCTTTAAGGTTTAGTGTTAATGACACACACATAACACACCTCACCGCATGTGTGTGTCTGCAAAGGAGGGAAAGAGGAGCTCGTGGACGGAGCACAGACACCTCAGGTGTGTGCTGAGGTAAGACGACGCAGCTTAACCTAAACTGCTGATGCTGCTGTCCTTGAAGCCTTTATTCTGCTCTCCCAGGAGCAGGCACAGGCAGTAGGATCACTGTTTCTGCTAGAGGCTTTCTACACAGTCTAGTGGCTGCTATTGTGCCAACAGGCCAAAGATTTTAGGAGAGATGGAAACGAATATTGTTTCAGAGACCAAAAATAAGCTACTTTCTTCTGATCTTCAATCAAAGAGGTAGAAAAACAAAATGCCTTTAATGTGGTTCTGTAATTCAGTTACTCACTTTAAGTGGGCAAAAGTAGCTGAAAGCTGAGAACGGTGCTCAGTGATAGTGACACTTCTCTCTAATGCTGAAAAGGGCAACAAAACAGCCGTTACCAGGCAAAGGTGTCATGATCTACTTATGTTAGGAGAGATTTGATGAACACAAAAAAATTGTCTGCTTCTTCATTTTTTTTTGTTTTTGGTCATATATATATATATATATATATATATATATATATATATATATATATATATAGGATATTGATTTAGAATGCATGCACACACACAGCCAGTCCATCCATCGCTCAGCCGTCGCCCTCTCGACTCCTTCTGCTGTACCACAAATCAAGAGAGAAGTAAACATGAGAGGAATGCAAAGGAAAAAAGCAACCTGGGGGATGAGCGGCCATAAAACAGAGGGAAAATACAGACAGTGTCATGTAACCTGGGGAACACATGCACAAACACACAAATCCCTCTCATGGGGATATTTATTGGGGAAATGTGAAAGTAATTACAGTTGCAGAAAAAAGTTTATGTCATGTTTCTTACGCATGTAGCGATTTTAGGCTATTAGACCTGCATGATCTGTGGCTGTCGAAGCTTCTATTCGTTCAGCAGACAAGGGGATATTAAAAAAAACACAAGCTGTAATAAAAGTTTGGCATTTGACGGACATAGTTTGAAACTGAACTGATCATGGCCCAGATTTTCCCTTTGCAGCTGACACACTGGGACCTCCTACACCTCCCCTCCCATCCCCTAACAATAATTTTGTGATTTTTGTTGCTGTAAATAAAAAGTACAGTGCTCTCACTGAGTTAGTTAGCAGTAGGTTCCAACTTTGAAACCCATTTTGAGCCATACTTGTCTACGTTTAGGAAAACTGGCACCATTGAACAGGCATGAAGTGAATTCCTGTTCTTTTTGGATAATTTTCGTATTGAAGAAAACATAGGATCTTTCTCAAGTCCTTTTATGTTAATATGTTATTTTAAAGGTGTTTTTTTCGTGGATTCAGAGGTAAGTCTATCTATTTTAGGTCACAATGCAGCTCTGACGTCACCTCATCTGCCCTTTCTCCCATCGTACAGCAGGAGGAAACTGTCTGTGGCAGAGTTCTGAAAACTAGAAGGTGTGTTTGTTGGTGAGGGGCAGCGCATGGGTTCAGGAGCCAGGGCACTCTTTTCTTACATGTGCTCATTTGGACATTACACTGAATTTTCATTGGGAAGCTAGCATGGTATTATTCCTGAAATCTGGTACGTACCCAGCTTCACCAGGTAATAGCTCGAAAATGAACAATGTACGTGTGCAAAACCGGCTATAGCTTGAAATTTGTGATTTTCACTGAATATACAAACATAATCTGCACAAAGTGAACTGAAAGTGCAAATTAAAAACAACAGTAACATAAAACAGCTTGGGGGTCAGGTATCCAATTAAAAAAAAACATCCCCAGCAGGAGGCTAGACCCTGGAAACACACTGTGTACATGCACAACCCATCTTTCTCCCTCATTGTGTGACTCCTTTGCACTGCAAAGAGGAGAGAGCACTTCCTGAAACTTCTTCTTCCAAAGCTCAAGGTTAGCACTGGGTGTGGTTCCTTCTATCTGCTCTGTCTCTAGTTCCCTCTCCTACCTTCTCTTAAAAAAGTGAAACCTATGAGGAAATTTGCTTAGCTCAGCGGTCTGGCTCTCCTGCTTTGATGAGCAAAAAGAAACTTTTACAAGAATCAAAAACAAAGAATTGGGAGGAGTATTTTACTATGTATTTTTATAGTTTATTCTTGTCTCGGTTATTCTGTGTTTCTTCGGTGGTCTGTGTGTTTTTCCCCTCCACTTTCATTGTTGTAAACACCAAACAAGGGGACGTGCTGCATCAGCAGGCTGTGCCAATAGTCTGCATATGTCCGAAGAAGTCCGATTCTTTGGAGGCTCACAGGAATCAGTCAGGCCACAGAGGAACTCTTCATTGCGCCAGTAAAAATAGAAAGAAGCTGATTATCTGTCACGGTGCCTGAGCAAATGAAGTCGTTTCAGTGAACTGTTGATACATCAACAGGTTTCCTTCGTTTTTTATTCGGAACCACAGATGCCTTTTTTTGGCTCATCTTGCTGAGCTTTTCTTCAATTCTTTCATTAGACTCATTAAGACAGAAAAGAGAAACGAGAGACCGCTGAGCAATTCCTGAACCGAGTACTAGGATTTCTCCCCACAGGTCAAAGCCAGAGCTGGACAAAAGACACACACACGCAAACACACGCATCCAAGATTTAACTGATTGGGCCTGTCACTGCTCTGGTAGAAGGACTGCCTGAGTGCTGCTCACATATTGGCAAGGCAAGCCTAAGTGAAAACACATGTTGTGTAAATGCAGAGAATAGAAGTTGAGCCTCGGCCTCCCCCCAATAAAGACCATTTGAAACCAAATCCGATCAGATCTCAGAGCGTTCCAGGAGAGACAGAGCGGGCGGAAACGCTTCCTGTTTTTCAGGACAAAGGGGAGTAATAATAAGCAGTGAATCCAAAAAAAAAAGAGAAAATAAAAAGTATCGAATGCTTACTACAGGTTAGGCAACCAACTGTGACAGCGATCCTGTAACTGTCCTGTAAAAACACTCGATCTACAACCTTTCAAAATATAGGCAGGTCATTATTTTTCATGTATTGCAACTTTTTTATTTTCAAGATTTCTGTGGATTTTCTTTTTGCAGAGTTACTACGTTGCCTGGTGCCAGATTCCTAACCTCTGACCTTTCACATCCTCTTTGACCTCTAACACAACATCTGGAATGCTTCACCCGCATTCATTGCATTCACACGTAACAACGCAGACTGTGGAACCTGAATGTTATCTACGTATCTGATCAAAAACTGGCAAAGCGACAAGAAAACAAGTCTAGGGTGAAAGCATGCTGAGGAGAGTCTATTCAAAGTGATGACTCAGTCACTACCTTCCATCTGTTCTAATGCAAAGTGCGTATTTTTAACTCTCGGGTGTGTTCAAGCAGACAAATCTCTAAGAATTTTCTATGATGACTGGCTCGAGAAGCTTGACAGTTATTTGTGGGTTTACTGGGGAGCTGGTTCACACTGAAAAAAAGAAAACACACTCTTTCTGTAAGTTTTAAATTCTTTTGTTGTTAGACAGATATCTCCTTAACAAGCCTGGAAACACACATATTAGTGCTTTAGTAAGCGTGTAGTGTGACCATTGTGATGATCCAGCACGTCCTTACCTTCTTTGCAGCCTTAGACGGTGACCTCCTAGTGGGCTTCTGCACCTGGTCGCTCACTGTGACGGGCTGCTTAGACAGAGAGCCGTTCTCCCGCTTCTTGGAGGGGGAAGATGGTGTTGACGATGGTGCTGGAGAAGGAGACACAGGTGGAGAGGAAGAGGAGGAAGGATTTCCAATTCTAAGGACGGCCATATCCTCTGTTGCTGTGAGGCGCAGGCTGCGTAGGCTTTCATAGGTCTCAGAGTCAACCACCAGCAACCTGGTCTTGTTGTCCATGGCCTTAATCCTCTGTACCACCTGAGGAATGGAACATCGAACGTTTGGTTTGAATACATTAAATTCTCTACAGTTTGGCAGCAGATAATTAAATGCTACTCCTATGAAGGGTTAGTCCCAATCCATCCATCAAGGACTTGTTTAATATATAATTACTGACCATTATATTAGGCTGTATACACCTTTTAACATGCAGGCCTGTGATTTGCATCTTTATTTTAGGAAAAATGCTGTATAAGCAACGTTTTGAAAAAGGCGATGGCTCTAGGTTTTTGGGGTATGTGTGTTCCTTTAACTGAATTTCTTAACATAACTTTGTATTTATTTGGTTCTTACTGTTTGACAAAGCAACTGTATCAACTGATCCATCAGTTTTTCTAACCATTTATTCCCATACATCTGTAGTGGGAATATAGTGGGAAGCGATGTTTTCAAAACTGACAATTATCATTGTCGTTGTTATAGATCATTGTCATATGAGCAGGAATATGAGGCTCCTTAGAAACACCTGGGTGGCAGATTTGTTCCCTGAACTTCAAACACAATAGTCAGAGGGTTTGTTTTCGTCTTTCAAGCTGCAACAAACCTAATATACAGCACACAGAGAGGAGGCTGGTGCTGATCTTCCCCCGTGTGCCTGCAAGCTTGTGAAAATAATTATCTGAGCCTGCTGACTCTATCTGACCACCAGCCAGGCCTTGCAAATAGAGGAGCACACAGTTTGTTAAGATCTTATTTACAGGGACCGGTTTATATTTAAGCTCAGGCCACTGACTAGAGACTTGCTGATTTGTTGAATTTCACTAGGAAAAAAAAACTGCAAGGGAAGGAATACAGCCTGCGTAAAGTTCTTGCTCAGCGCGCCCCTTGTTTCCAAACAAAATGTTTTGTAATTCAATAACCTGCAGACCTCTGGTCTGTGACGCCGAGTGGAGGAGGAGGCTATGCGCCACCGTGTCAGGATGTCTGCATCAGCCAGTGTCACCTGTTGATGTAGCCCCTGCTCAGCCAGCTAAGACACAAGTTAAATAATAAACACATCTACTTGCCTGATGGTGCGTCTCCTTCTCCACGTTTACTCC
This sequence comes from Maylandia zebra, assembly GCF_041146795.1. NCBI lineage: Eukaryota > Metazoa > Chordata > Actinopteri > Cichliformes > Cichlidae > Maylandia > Maylandia zebra. The sequence goes on along the minus strand of NC_135170.1, from coordinate 19,316,261 downwards.
GTTCACTGCGACCAGCCTGTCACCGGCACGCAGCCCTGACGCTTCTGCGGGGGAGCCAGCCTCCACTTTGCGGATGAACTGGCCGCTCTTTCCTTTCTCGCCATGCAAGTGAAATCCATACCCGTTCTCCCCTTTTGTCATGACACAAAGCCGCGGTTTCCCCACTTTGGCCATTTCCCCCTTTGTCAGTTTAAAGCTTCTGAAGTGTTCAAGTAAAATATAACAACAACAGCAACAACAATAATAATAACAATAAATGGAAATATTGGAGTTTAGGAGAGCGACTGCAGGGCTGCTAAACTTCTTGGAGAAAACATATCTGGCTGACACGCGCGCTCTCCCAGTACAAAAACACAAAGTGGAACAGCCACAGATGCGCTTCAGAACAAGAAGAAAAAGAAAAAAAATAGTGCATGCAAGAAGCAGCAAAGTGTAAAACTTCAGGTAACGAAGCAACAGCAGCAGATCCTGTGTCTTGTATCCAAGCTGAAGCGCACGGCTCAAAGACTCCAACAAAAACCCGACGGGCGCGCACAGACTTCAGAGCCCCCGACAGCGCACCATTACTGTTACTGCAGACGTCGAATAGACTGCCGGGTCCTCTCCTCTCACTGGAAATTTCTCCATAACAACAGTTCGGAGAGCATACGCTGAGTACAGTTTGCTCTGGGTTAGAGCCGCGTGCGCAATAGCACCACCTCTTCCCAGACCGCTTACCTGCTCTCACTGTTTTGGGCAGGGAAGGAGGACTAAAAATGATACAACATTGCCCCTGGGTGGCAGGAAATGGTTTTGAACGGTGTCCTAAAAATAATGAAAACACCCAGCTATTTGGATTCTCACTCTCAATACATCCAACTGGTAGCCTAATTGTAATGGGTCCAGACAACAGTTCATCTAAAGTTTCGGAGCCGTTTCATAACATATTATTATTCAAATAAATGTCATAACTGTGCTACTAAAATACCCACTAAAATCTAACTGATGAGCCCAAAGCTTTTAGTAAGTAGGCCGTTTCAAATACAGTATCCTTATACTATCCTTAATTAAGTATCCTCATTAATGCAGACCAGGGATGTCAAACTCATTGTACATTGAGAGTCTTGTCTAACGACTCTAACTGCACATTCATTAACTTAATATAAAACATAAGAAAGTGGAATTTCAACAGAATGCCTCAGTTTTTCTACATGTTAAAGAGATTATGATGTTATAAATCAAATACATCTGTCAGCACGACTCTTTGGACTTTACAGACAAATTACTGGTGACTCATTGGCCAGACTATCCTGTAGCTGTAAAACAAAACAGCCCTTGTTATTACACAGATAAATTTCTATTTATTTATTTGTTAATTAATTTAACAGTGGAGATGTATAATAGTCACGGAGGAGATCTTTATTGGAAGGAAACGCTATAAAAATTATAAAAAGACAGTTGAAAGTCTACAATTGACCTCGGGCCTTATGTTTGCCACCCCTGATGCAGACCATCAAAAACGCCAATGGTATTGCTGTTTGAGATCTTTGCTAAAAAAATGAACTTAACACATTCATAATTACAGCCGTTGATTGAATTTATGTTGCGTTGGAGGGCGCAACTGTACTTCCTGTTGAAACCTTCACAATAAAGCAACCCAGTGAACGCTGGAACAAAAGCAAAACAAAAAGGATACAAGAAAAGAAGAAAGGTCATTTAAGTAAAAAATAAAAAAAGACAGAGAAAATATCCAGTGAGCAGCAGTTCTCTGAAGAAGGCAAGTAAAACAGTTAAGTAAATAAAATAGCACTTGTTACAACAAAGGTATGCAGAAGACAGCACTTTGTACCTTGATACAGATGGGCTACAGAAGCAGAAGACCACACTGACTGTCAATCCCGTCAGTTAAGAACAGAAAACTTGGGCTACAGTTTGCATGAGCTCAACAATACTGGACAATGAAATTTTGCCAGGTCCAATGAGTGTCAATTTCTGGAGGGCAGTGTCAGAATTTGGAATAAGCAACATGAAAACATCCATCCATCCTACCTTGTAGGCCCTATTGGGCCCCTTAGCACTAACTGAGCATCATTTAAATGCCACAGCCAACCTGAATATTGACGCTAACCATGTCCATCCCTTTACCACAGTGTGCCCATCTTGTGTTGGCTGATTCCAGCAGAATATTACGCTATGTCACGAAGCTCAGGTGATCTCACATGGCCACCAGAGTCGTTGGGTCTCAGTCCAATAGAGCAAGCTCGGGATGTGGTGAAACAGGAGGTTCACATCATGGATGTGCAGCTGACACATCTGCAGCAATGTTACAGTGCTATCATGTGAATATGGATCAAAATCTCTAAAGAATGTTTCCTGCACTGTGTCAGTCTACGCAATGAAGAATTAAAGCAGCTACAAAAGGAAAATTGGCACAACATAGTACTAACAAAGTGTATCTAATAAAGTGATTGGTAAATGTAAATACTGTAATTGAATGGCGACGTGTGTGGGGAACACACCCTGTCATATCAAAAACTCCACTGACTTCATGAACGAGGTCCAGAAACTTACCCTGGATCTACATGAAACCATCGTGTCCTTTGATGTGGTCTCACTCTTCATTTGTATACATGCAACTGAGGCAGTCAGAAAACAACTACAGCATCAGATTTGCACATGGTTAGACCTCTGCCTTATCACCACATATTTTAAATACAACAAGCACTTCTACAGGCAAAAGCTTGTACCATGGGCTCCCCAGTGTCACGTATTGTAGCCAACCTTTGCATGGAGGAAGTGGAAATTAAAGCTCTTGGCTCTTTCACAGAGACAGCGCCTAGCCCCTTAGAGATGGTGGCATGACAAAAAGACTGAAAGCTGATAGAAGTATTAAATAATTTCCCCTAGGGATCAATAAAGTATTCTGATTCTGAAGTAGAAGAAGATCTGTATTTTTAGGATGAATGATTTTAATAAATAATGTATATATACAACCCCAGTTGCAAAATAGTTGGGATGGTGGGAAAATGTAAATAAAAACAGAATGCAGTGACATAAAAATCTCATAACCGTTACTGATACCAACGACCTTCCCACTAACCAGGTGCTGTAGTTCATACTATGACAAAACGAGGGCGCTAAACACTCACATTTCAGTAATCGTTTAGCACTTGTCAAAGTAGAAACAACACCATAGTTACACTTCCGGTCACCCTTTAAAAAATAAATGCATGTTTTCAAAGGCTTAAAAACACAAAAGCAGACAAATATAAAAAAGGCGGTATGTTACTGAAACGAATCACACGGATAAATAAAGCAGTCTGTGATAAATACTGAGCAAACAAAATACTCACTGTGAACCTTTTTAAAAAAAATAATTTTAGCCTATAACAAGTATTTATTTCAGCAGGAAATGTTTCTTTAGTGTGATTTCTAACCTGATGCTGACATGAACACCAGCAGGTTAGACTGATTTCCAGAACTAAAGAGTTTATCCCGTTTATTTACTTTTTTTCTCATCAGAAAGTACGCAGGTGATTAACTTTCACCTTTAATGGACTAATACTCATCCAGCTGGATCCAGTCTGAGCCCGCGGCCTTGAGTAATGAAAAACAGATGGTCAATCTCAGTTTATTACTCTTTGTATTGCCGTGGCACAACTGCTGTTGCTCATCTGCACATCCTTCACTTCACAGCGATGATTCCACTGAGTCGGAGCATCATTTCCTCTCTCAGCTCCTCTGGGAACTCGAGGAAATCACTGTTTGTCAGGCCTGGAGTCCAGGCTGGCTCACTGTTATTTTAGCTGTACGCCTACCCGCTGATGGACTGTCTAATCTTGATGACTGTTCCATTTAATACACTAGTTTCCTGTCAATCAGCCATGGAAGGATCATCCTTTTCACGGTGGGGCACTTTAGGGAATTTAATTTTCAGCGGAGACAACACAGCAGCAGAAAGTGGGTCGTTATCGTTCCTGCTCCGAGGTTCACTTTATTTTTAGATGGGTGTTAACATTTCCCGAGGAACATATAAATCTCTCTCAAAATGTGACAAACCCTGCTGCTGATTTCTCACTTTTAATTTTATTTTGGGGGATAAAATAGTCCTTAGATGAACCATCAGCAGTGGAGCTCCAAGGATTAGCGGACTGAAAAAAATGACTGGGAACAATTTTGATAGCGATTAATCATTTGGAGTGATTAAAAAGTTGTGCGTTAATGGCCAAAACGTGTTGCTGATTTTCATAAAAATAGCCCCCCCCCCAAGGGCTAAAACTCAAACCTTTCACCGCAAAGAACAAAAAAACACATGCGCTCATGAGCTTGCATAATGATGAAGATTTATTCTGCCTGTCAGGCCCTGATTGTGCTGCAAGAGCTGCGTTTCATGTTGCATTCTTCTGCTGACAGGGACCGAGAGGGGAGATATGAAATTGTAATGTAGCGCTCAACACAATCACCCTCCTCCTACATGAACTTTTGCACGTTCTCTAGCTCTCTTTCTGTTCCAGTTTCCATGTCATCATCACATCACCGCTTCTTCTTCTTATACTGGCGGATGGTGGAGGTGAGGTGGAGAGATGATGGTGAGGGTGGGTTGGATTCAGTGACTGACACCTCCCGGAGGAGAAAAGAAGGTTTTAGTGAATGTCTGCGCATAGAAAGAAAAACAGCTGGGGATTGTCAGCATCCACACACACACTGTAAGATGTGTTTTACCAGCACCAGCGAGGTCTTCTGCTGCCTGTTTATATTAAAGAAGACAGCTGGTGCCATCGGGGGGAGAATTCTTGGGGGAAAATGTCCATTTTTAGTCTGTGTCACAGCTGTCACTGCCTCACCTAAATGGCTCCATGAGTCAACAAGCACGCAACACATACACACACACAGTGTCCACAGCAGGACAAGCTTCAGGTATTTTATTCCGATGACGCAATCACAACCGAAGTAGTCTCAAGTGCCTAATTTAGTGCCCAAGTTTTACCCCCTCATCTCCTCAAATCATGCTTTTTCTAATTGATATAAACAACTTAGAAAACACAGGCGCGACCTGGATCTCCGTCACACCCGTGTGACCTGGTTTAATTGCTACTGACACACTGGAGCCCTTCCTGCTGCGAGGCTCCTTCCGCTGTCGGTTTTGCAGAGAGTCTCTGAAATATCAAATGGGGTTTTTTGAGACATAAACCGGTGTGAAGAAAGTGGCACTGCTCCAGGAAATGCTGCATTAATAAGTATGACATATGCCATTTTCTAATCTTAAAGTCATCATCATCTCGGTCCCAGTCCTCTGGGTCATCTGTGACACTCCACCGACTGCTCTTTTGTTCAGGAGGCCTCTTATATATGACTTTAAACTTGAAATTGAGGCGGCGAGAGGTGCGGATAGACAGCAATCACATCTGGGTTTCAGTGTATTATGGCACACTCAATAATCTGCATCCATGCATCTTGAGTTTATTTTCTCGGATCCATCTGTCATACATTATTGAAATGGACAGAGACATCCTACCTTCCCCCTCCTGGCAGAGGGAGGAAAAGAAAACACTGTGGGGTGGAGAAGGGCACAGCTCTCAGCTTTAATTAACCACACAGGGCAGCTCACTCCTCCTCCTCCTCCTCTTCTTCTTGCTGATCCCCTCTGTGCTCCTCTCTCCGCTATGTGTGCAAATCACATGGAAAGAATGTTAAGTTTCCTGACTTTCAATTCAAATTCCAAAAACAATACACTGATTTCTTTTAGGTGTGGTTAAGACTGACTTGACAGACAGTGCTGCAAATGATGTGTGAGAGATTTTGGGTGTTTTTCAGCCAAAATGCATGCCTTTGTTAAAGCATTCATTTAAATGCATCAAAGTCTGAAATCATATTTCATGCTGTATTATTATTATTTTTACCCCTAAGCTGTTAAAAGGCTGACAGGTTAATGACGTCACCCCGCCAGGCAGGCGATGTAGGATTTTGAAATGGATACCATATGTGTGTCTACTAGGACCCCTAGGGGTACTGGGGATCGCGCAGTATTTATATATATATATAAATACTTCAGATTTTGCACTCCCTTTATATATCTTTGTATGATAGATATTGTAAGTTTCAGCCAGATCCAAAAGTGTTTGCATGATGACATAGTTGTTGTAAAATTGCCTCTGCAGACCAACAAGGGGATCTTAAATCAAAGATGGGACTAAAGTGCAGGGTTTAGTAAACTATTGCATTAACTGTTCAGGAATTACATTTTTATACACAGTGAAAAGTAATTGGACAGCCGACCGAGCTGGTAGCCATTGGCATGTTGAATTTTGTGGTTAGCAGCTGTGTGTTTTGTCTTTTGTCTCCATTGCACAAAAATTACCGTTAGATAAAACACAACTGAAACACCTTTACTTGTTATTTAACACACTTGCTAAATATCAACATGTTAGCATTAAGGTAAGTAAAGGAAGTAAGCTTTGATTTAAATAGCATCGCTTAACATAAATGTCATGTGTTGCACTGCTAAAGCGCACAGGGAAAAACTTTGTAATATGCTCCGTGTTAGCATTTATCTCAAATTTTCCAAGTAAAACCTGAGTTAACATAGCTGCAGATTTTCTGTAGTTTGCCAAAAACACTCAAAATCATGAAGCAATAATTTAGAGTAAAATGAAACATATTCATATAAATCAAATGTTTATTTAATATTATTATTAATCCTTACAGAAAGCATGCTTGCTATAAACTGAAATTATACCAATCAAGTTCATTTCATTCAACCAGATTCTATTAAATTTAATGTTCTACATTGTACTTATGCAACAAAACATGGAAAATTTACATGTAATAAACCTGCTTGAAGTCAGCATCTTTTATTTACTTATGTATTTTGGGCTGTTTTTGGCCTCAAATAAAATGGTGTTGCTAATATTGTCTCACGAGGCATGGTTCTTTTCAACAACAAAACACTTGCAACTTGGACCTCTGTTCATAACTTCTGCAAACATGTTAAAAACTTTATGCACTTGCTAAATGTTCATATTTAGGAGCAATAATTGCGCATGTATTTTGATCTGTGATATGTCCTGCGTCAGTTAATTGCAAACAGGTTCTCGGAAGGGCCCCTGCAGTACCTTTACAGCTTTGCCCTCCAGCCATCAATAATTTTAACGACCTTCACAATAATTAACTTGCAGCTTGTTCGCTGGTACAGTGCTGAGTGCGTGACGTGAAGAGGGCTGCAGGGAGACGAGCTTACCTATCAGCTTTTTAAAAAATATATATTAATAATTCATATTTTGAATCAAAAGTTAGATTGAAAAAGTTATACTGAGTGCTGTGGTTTGTTCACACTGTTATAGTGACAAACCTCGTATCACAGTCTGCTCGCTTTCCTGACAAAAATGTCTGCTGTAACTTGAAATGTGGGAAAATCTCAGTGTTGTTCCCATGAGCTGTTTCACTCTCAGGTATCATCCTTAAGCCTCAGGGGCAACAGTTTCCTCAACTTTATCACTGGATTTCCAGTTTGCTGGTCTCATGTGCTTCTCAGAATTTGCTAAATGACCGCAATAGCTGCGAGTTCCACAAAGCTGCTTTTTGAGTTTTTCTTTTTAATCTATGTGCGTTCAGATGTTACGGTGTTAATCTTTAGCTTTTATTTCATGACTGCTTTTTATGCACATACTTTGCATTGTTAAAACCCAACATTGTAAAAAAGGCACTAAATGTCATGAAAAGAAAGTAGACATGCGTCATGCTGGTTAACAAACTATCCTGGGTTTTTTGCTTTACACGGAAGGATGTGCTTTCTCGCAAGGCCAGAGTCTTCCCCAGAATCGTGCTGTTAATGGAAATTAATGGTGCACCTCACTCGGTTCTGACTGGGCGAAATGAAATACCCCCACAAAAACCCGACCAGTGGACCTGCAGGTGTGTTCACTTAGTGAGAACCCCATGTGATTTCTGCTGTATTGCAGTGTCTTTTAGCGGTGCAAAATAATAGCGGAACAAACCATTCCTGTAATTCCTGTCAAAGTTTGGAAGGACCTCTGGGATTTGTCTGTTTCTGAGTATAGTTGAAGTTATGTGTGTATGAAAGATCACATTTACTTGTGCTTAGTCGTTCGTGGCTGATTTTTCTTAGAATCAGCAGAGAGCAAAAAACACTTCTAGTGTACTGTGCACTGTTTTCTGTTTAATAACAATACTGTTTAGCATATGACATTGAAGGAGCTAGAACAAAAGCTGCATGACTGCAAAACTTTTTGTGTGTGTTCACCCTCACAAGTTACCACAAAGCAAGTTGTCAGTAAAAACACAGCAGAATAAGGGCTAAGCAGTGAGGTAAAAAGTTTCTTAAAGAAGTGTCAAGTGTGGAGGCTGTGGAGCAGAAAAGAGTTAGACACTCATATGTATATCTTAGAGGAGGTTATGAAGTGGTCAAGCAATTTTTTTTATTAGATGTGTTACTTTAAAATCCTTAGATCATTGCCATAATGAGTTCATATTTTAAATGTAAAACAGACTATGGATAACAAAGGTGTTCTGTGGTGCAGTGGTTTGCAAGATCATGAAATTTGCATGATCTCTCTTTGCATGTGTGGGGGAAAAAAGTCTGAAGGCATGGCTTTTAGATTAATTGGTGACTGGCTGCTGATTTGAGTATGTTATCCCTGTGATGAACTGTTAACCTGTCCACGGGTGTACCCCGTCTCTCAATCTGTGAAAGCTGGGATAGGCTGAAGCTACCCAGTCCATTTAGAGCCCATCACTAAAATGCTGATTTTCTCCTTGAGGTACCTCGTTGGGCTTTATAACAACCTCATTCACTTTTGCATTTATAATTACTGAAATGTTTTTGGGTTGAGATCAGGTCACTGACTTGGCTGCTGAAGAATATCTGATTTATTAGCCCCGAGAAACTCTTTTGCAGTATATTTTGGGCCATTAACCGTTTGCATTGTTAAGCCCTGTCTGATCAGTTTTGCAGCTTTTGGCAGAATGTGACAGAGTATAGACGAGTAAACACGACTGTTCATCCTACTACTTCTGTCTGCAGTCACATCATCAATAAACACAAATGACACTAATGACCCAGTTCCAAAGGCAGTCATACATGTCCATGCAATAACATTACGAAGACCCAACTCATCCGCTGGATGGGCAGGTGGGGGGACGGGCGGGCAGCATGGACACCCAAGTTTGTGAATGTGAAAACCCGAGAACAAGGTGACGTAAGATTTTGAAATCCATATCATAGGTATATCTGCTAAAACCCCACATGTGTTTGAATCTCAGTGATATCTAACTCAAGGTCAGAGGTCAAATTTTCTGAAAATCTTTTGAATGCAATAACTCAAGCAGGAAGTCACCTAGGATTTGAAATTGATATACAATGGTGTATATCAATGCCAATAACAAATCTGATATATAATATAAATGAACTGTGGTGTATTCAATTTTGAATACACGTAGACATTGAGGGCTAGCAGGAGGGACTATGCGCTTACCTGCTGCTCTCTGGCAGGTAGCTCCATGCCCTCCTGGGTTTTAATTGCACCTTAGAACACACATGCATCAACACTACAATGAGCGGGTGGAGGGAGGTTTGGAGTCTTCTCTCACCCCCGTTCTCTGCGGCCTGCTGGAGCGGGGGGGCTAGGAGGAGTTGGTCGTCCGACTGCGGTCTGGAGTGTGGGGCCTCCCTGCTGCTGCGGAGTCGGGGCGGTCTGCCTCTCCCCACCACAGGGAAAAGGGTAACACCACCTGGGTCTGGGTGCAGTTCCCCCCTCCAGGGGCAAGGGTACCTAGACCCGGTTCGTAGAGTACGCTTGGGGAGTGTGATCGTGTGTACAGCGTCTCTTTATGTCTGTCTCCACGTTGGTTGAGTGTGGAGTAAGTGCATATGAGAGCATGAGGGTGGGAATGGATGTTTGTGTCTGTGTGTGCCTGTATGTCTGTGTCTATATGTCAGGTTGGGTATCAGACGCCACCTCTCTGGGGACATCTCAGGCCCTCCAAGGTTTGGAGGCCTATCTCCACCCACCACCACTTCCCCTGCCAGTGGCGGACTCCCTCAGGTGTCGGTGTGTTGGTGGTTCTTTGTGTGTGGGGGTGGGCGTCCGGGTACACACCGGCTCACTCCTTGGCGGCCGCTTATCGGGGCCTGGAGCCTGGGGCTCGCTCGGGCCACTTATTGTGATGGTGCCATTTTTTTTATTATGTTGCTCTTTGTTGTTTGCTTTCTCTTCTGTTTTTTTTCTCCATACAGGTGACCCAGGTGTTTTGTTTGTTTGTCTGTTTTTCTTTCTTTCTTCCCCCCCTTCTCACCGTCTCTTCTCCCCTTTGGTTTTCTTTCTCTCCCTCTCTTTCTTTCATTCTTTCTCCCTGTCCTATCCCCCAGTCATGTCTGTCCCGTTTGTAGCAACTGAAAATAAAATAAATTCATAATTATAATAAAGGTCAATCAAATGGACCAATATGGCAAGGCCATGATGATCCACTTGGTAAAATAAATCCGCTTGGCATCTTTCTTGGCCTTAAGACAACAATTCTGATGGCTAAAGATCCAAACGGGACACAAAAAATAAAAAAATAAAAAAATAAAATAAAAAAATAAAAAAATAAATGAACTGTGGTGTATCACATCTTTGTTGGTAAGTTCAGTTTCTCTAGCCACACCCAGGTCTAATTACTGCCACACCTGTTCTCTATAACAAATTACTTAACTACGACCTGCCTGACAAAGTGGAGAAGACTAAAAGATCGTCAAAAGCCAGATGTCATGCAGTGATTCAAGGAAATTGAGGAACAAATAAGAAACAAATTAAATGAGCTCTCTCAGTATGGAAAAGGTTATAAAGCCATTTCTTAAGCTGTGGGACTCCAGTGAACCACAGTGAGAACCATTATCCACAAATGACAAAAACATGGAACAGTGGTGAACCTTCCCAGGAGTGGCAGGCCGACCAAAATTACCCCAAGAGTGCAGTGATGACTCATCCAGGAGGTCACAACAGAGCCCAGAACAACATCCAAAGAACTGCAGGCCTCACTTCCCTCAGTTAAGGTCAGAGTTCATGACGCTAACAAAAGAAAGACACTGGGGAAAAATGGCCTGTGTGACAGATTTCCAAGACGAAAACCGCTGCTGAGCAAAAGGAACATAACTTTTGGTAAAACAGTCTGTAGGCTGACAAGAGAAGAACTGAACTTTTGGAAGGTGTATGTCTCGTTATATCTGGCGTAAAAGTAAAACAGCATTTCAGAAAAGGAACAGCAAATATGGTGGTGGCAGTGGGATGGTCTGAGGCTGTTTAGCTGCCTCAGGACCTGGAAAATCATGAATTCTGCTGTCTACCAAAACATCCTGAAGGAGAATGGATCCGTTAGTGACCTCAAGCTGAAGCGCACTTGGGTTCTGCAATACAACAATGATCCAAAAAACACCAACAAGTCCAAGAAAAACTAAATGAAGAGTTTGGAGTGGCCTAGTCAAAGTCCTGACTTGAGTCTGATCGCGATGCTGTGGCACGGCCTTAAAAAGGTGGTTCATGTTGGAAACCCTCTAATGTGGCTGAATTACAACAATTCTACAAAGATGAGTGGACCAAAATTCCTCCACAGAGTTAGCTGCTTGATTGCAGTTTTTGCTGCTAACGATGGCCCAACTAGTTATTAGGTTTCTTATTGAGAACAGGTGCCCCCTTTCCGACAGGAGATCAGAAAGGGGGCAAACACTTCTTCGCACGACAGTATGTGCATCTACTAGGGGGCTTAGGGGCAGCACTTGTGGCCGTCAGTGATTTTATTCTTTATTTTATTTTAATTATTCTCAGTAATTCAGGTCCCTGATCAGTTGGGAGCAGAGATGGGCAGTAAGTAACGCGTTACTTGTAATGTGTTACTGTAATCCGATTACTTTCTTCAGGTAACGAGTAAAGTAAGGGATTACTATTGCAAAAACGGTAATTAGATTACCGTTACTTCACCGTAGGAACGCTGCGTTACTGCGTTACTAAAACCGTGATTTTTTGTGAGAATGTCTCACGACAGTGACGTAAGCGAGTGGGACGTTCGTGGCAACAGCTGTGTGCAGATCAACAATGGATCATATACAGTGGGGCAAAAAAGTATTTAGTCAGCCACCGATTGTGCAAGTTCCCCCACCTAAAATGATGACAGAGGTCAGTAATTTGCACCAGAGGTACACTTCAACTGTGAGAGACAGAATGTGAAAAAAAAAAAACCATGAATCCACATGGTAGGATTTGTAAAGAATTTATTCGTAAATCAGGGTGGAAAATAAGTATTTGGTCAATAACAAAAATACAACTCAATACTTTGTAACATAACCTTTGTTGGCAATAACAGAGGTCAAACGTTTACTATAGGTCTTTACCAGGTTTGCACACACAGTAGCTGGTATTTTGGCCCATTCCTCCATGCAGATCTTCTCGAGAGCAGTGATGTTTTGGGGCTGTCGCCGAGCAACACGGACTTTCAACTCCCGCCACAGATTTTCTATGGGGTTGAGGTCTGGAGACTGGCTAGGCCACTCCAGGACTTTCAAATGCTTCTTACGGAGCCACTCCTTTGTTGCCCGGGCGGTGTGTTTTGGATCATTGTCATGTTGGGAGACCCAGCCTCGTTTCATCTTCAAAGTTCTCACTGATGGAAGGAGGTTTTGGCTCAAAATCTCACGATACATGGCTCCATTCATTCTGTCCTTAACACGGATCAGTCGTCCTGTCCCCTTGGCAGAAAAACAGCCCCATAGCATGATGTTTCCACCCCCATGCTTCACAGTAGGTATGGTGTTCTTGGGATGCAACTCAGTATTCTTCTTCCTCCAAACACGACGAGTTGAGTTTATACCAAAAAGTTCTACTTTGGTTCCATCTGACCACATGACATTCTCCCAATCCTCTGCTGTATCATCCATGTGCTCTCTGGCAAACTTCAGACGGGCCTGGACATGCACTGGCTTCAGCAGCGGAACACGTCTGGCACTGCGGGATTTGATTCCCTGCCGTTGTAGTGTGTTACTGATGGTGACCTTTGTTACTTTGGTCCCAGCTCTCTGCAGGTCATTCACCAGGTCCCCCCGTGTGGTTCTGGGATCTTTGCTCACCGTTCTCATGATCATTTTGACCCCACGGGATGAGATCTTGCGTGGAGCCCCAGATCGAGGGAGATTATCAGTGGTCTTGTATGTCTTCCATTTTCTGATGATTGCTCCCACAGTTGATTTTTTCACACCAAGCTGCTTGCCTATTGTAGATTCACTCTTCCCAGTCTGGTGCAGGTCTACAATACTTTTCCTGGTGTCCTTCGAAAGCTCTTTGGTCTTGGCCATGGCGGAGTTTGGAGTCTGACTGTTTGAGGCTGTGGACAGGTGTCTTTTATACAGATGATGAGTTCAAACAGGTGCCATTCATACAGGTAACGAGTGGGGGACAGAAAAGCTTCTTACAGAAGACGTTACAGGTCTGTGAGAGCCAGAGATTTTCCTTGTTTGAGGTGACCAAATACTTATTTTCCACCCTAATTTACGAATAAATTCTTTACAAATCCTGCCATGTGAATTCATGGATTTTTTTTTTCACATTCTGTCTCTCACAGTTGAAGTGTACCTCTGGTGCAAATTACTGACCTCTGTCATCATTTTAAGTGGGGGAACTTGCACAATCGGTGGCTGACTAAATACTTTTTTGCCCCACTGTATCGAGTGCAGGAGAGAGTATGAGCGTGCAGCGTTTAAAGCGTGGAAGTACTGACCTTACTTTGACTTTGATTCCATAAAAAGTGACAAAAACATTAGTGTCCGTTGTGCGTGGGAAGAAACCCCCTAAACTTCCAAGCAAGCTACCACGTAATGGGAAATTCACAGAGAAACTCGCGGATTCTTCCACTGACCGCTGCGGCACACCTGCACCAGAGCACACCTCCGCCTACCCCACTCCTGCTTTACAGGTGAAAATAGAGCAACAGGACCGCTGAGTCTTTGATTTTATTTATTTTCTGCTGTTTTTTACTTGCATCTATTTGAAAGAGTGAGTGTAAACACAAAAGAATATTTTATTTTATGTGCTGGAATGTGCAGAAAATAGTTTTAAATGTTAAACTAATTTCTTCAGAGAGAGTTGCATATAATTAAATTTTTGCTTGATGCATAAAGTTAAAAGATTTTAAACAAGTTTAAAAAAAAGAGACTTTTCCATTTGATTACATTTTATATGATGGATTATGCAGAAAAAGTAGAATTGGGCTGAAAGATCTATCACTTTATCACCTATTCAGGTTGTAAATCATGTTTTAAAAAAGTAACTAAGTAACTAAGTAATTAATTACTTTTGAAAATAAGTAATCATTAAAGTAACGGAATTACTTTTTTGGGGAAGTAATCAGTAATTAGTTACTGATTACTTTTTTCAAGTAACTTGACCAACACTGGTCTGGAGGGAGGTCACTCACTAAGATTGTGCACCCTCTCTTGAAAAACAAGAGTGAACTGAGAGTGCAAATAGGTCACCCAAGTCATCCAGGTCTGCCAAACTCTGTGGGAGCTTTTTCTGTTTAACATAACGACACATCTTTTGGGAAAGATTTACACCGTGGACTTGGACTACATCAGTTTGGGACTGCGGCTGTTCAAACACCAACATGCGTCTAAAGAATATCTAAAACCTTATGATTACTAAGAAATTTTAATGATTCCAGGTATATTAAAATTTGTTTATGGATTTATACCTCCTCTTTCCGTGAAATGAAACTACCTGAACAGATAGCTGTAACAGATCCCTTTTATAGAGGCGATATGTAAACAGTGTAACGATGAAAACGTAGTCATTTATAGTTTCGAACCTATGAGGAATATCTTTCACATCTCTTTTATTGAGTTTCGGCTCACTTCTGGCCACCTTCATCTTTAATATTTTGGTCTATGTTCACTCTTACCACATTGTTTTTGACTACAAAATGCTACGATTGTAATAATAATAATAAAAAACCCCTCAAAGAACAGCTGGAAGCTTAGCAATCATTGACCATTCAACCCCATGTTTTGTGTTGAAAGGCTCACTGTCAGCGGTGCTGAGATCCTTCAGCTGGAAACAAAAGCAGACACAATAACAGATTAGAAATTTAATTAATAAGGCAACACAAAACCCTGGTTTGTAAATGTTCTGGCCTCAGGACTGGCTTTGGGCTAGAGAACTGCGTAAAATATGTATTGATTATAATTTTAAGGTTTATCGACAATGCCAGAAACTGAAAGAGAGCACAAAACTGATATTTGCAATTCATGGACTGGAAAACATTTAACTGTGCTGCCAAAAGCACATGCCGTACTGAGCATTTGTATGCTGAGATTAAACTACTACTAAATGCTTGGACGTGTCCTTGTTTTGAACCATCTGTACACCTGTCAACATGGGCACATTTTCAGCAACCATGACTGCTGAATTCCACTGATAATTTGTGTTATGTATGCAGATGTTTGCTGGTATTCTCTGTTATTTTACTGTTATTTTAACTGCTGGTCTGTCTGGTAGCAGCTTTTGGGCTTTAGTAGACATACATACTTAGATTGGCATACCTTTTTTGACCCACATTTGAAAATTTTAGTATTCTTTACCTGATTGTGACACACAAACACCGACTGTGTTACTATACACCAAATTTTCTCCTGTGTGAAACTGGAAAATGACTCTAAGCTTAATTTTCTTTGGGAAAGTCTGCAAAATCTGCAAAGTGATAGATATTTTTATATCTTGTATTCTATGTGCACCATGCTTCTCTTTTGAATTCTTCTGCACACCTTTCTTTGTTGTCTTCCATCAAGGTCAAGGAAAGGTGTTTAGGAAAAGGAGATGGGAGGTGATTTTTTAGATACTGGCCTTTTTAACACATTTGCCAAGAAAAAAGCTGGACCAATAAAAGGAAAAGATTAAAATGAGCAAATAAACGCAAAGAAGGGAGAGAATGGAGACAATAAAAGTTCTTATGGCGGATAAATCTTTGTTTGATGTTGGGTTAAAAAAAAAAAGGTAAGCGATAGAACAAATGAAGTGCTTGATGGTAACTTCCAAGCATGGCGAAGGAAGCGTGATGAGATTTCTTGGTGTTGAAGTTTTGATCCATTTTGCAAGCCACACCATACCCTGTAAACTCCACCGAATTTGACCCAGTGTGTTTCTATAACATCACAATGACTCAAGTGTAGCTCTAATGTGTTTAGAGAAGAAGCAGTCTATAACAGCGTTTCCATTTGATTTTGACCGAGCAGCTGCAGAAACATCTTGAAGTAGTGCCAAACAAATCCTACTTGTGGCAGGTCAGAGGTCTGCCAGACTGTTATTGCTGCAAACGGAATATTTAATGACAGGCGTAAGAATGTTGATGTGCATGGATCACATTACATCTGTGTGCAGTTTCTAAGTGAGGAAACATGACTGTGCTTTACTTTGGTAGTATTCTTTTTTACTTTGCAGCACCCCTGCAGCTCTGGCAACATTTGCTTTTGGAAAGGATCTTCTGGAAGCTCTCCTTGAAGTTTTTACTGAGGAAAGCATAAAGACCTGGTTTTGACAGGAGCTGACATACAGTGGAGCAAAAAAGTATTTGGCAGCCACCGACTGTGCAAGTTGTCCCACTATCCTCCACTCATTACCTGTATTAATGGATTCTGTTTGAACTTGATATCTGTATAAAGGAGACCTGTCCACAACCTCAAACAGTCAGACTTTATCCTCCATCATGGCCAAGACAGAGAGCTGTCTAAGGACACCAGGGACAAGATTGTACACCTGCACAAGACTCGGATGAGCCAGTCCACAACAGGCAAGCAGCTTGGTGAGAAGAGATCGACTGTTGGAGCAGTTATTAGAAAATGGAACAAACTCACAATCTCCCTCAACTTGGAGCTCCATGCAAGATGTCACCTCGTGGGGTACAAATGATCTTGAGAACGGTGAGGAAACAGCCCAAAATTACACAGGTGGGACTGGTCAATGACCTGAAGAGAGCTGGGAACACAGTAACAAAGTTTTCTATTAGTAACACACTATATCGTCATGGCATAAAATCCTGCAGCACTTGAAACGTTCCCGTGCTTAAGACACCACACGTCCAGGCCCATCTAAAGTTTACCAGAGACCATCTGGATGATTCAGAGGAGGACTGGGAGTATGTCACGTGGTCAGATAAAACTAAAATAAAAGTCTTTGGTATAAATGCCACTCGCTGTGTTTGGGAAGAATGCTGAGTTGCATCCCAAGAACACCATACCCACTGTGAAGCATAGGGGTGGAAACATGCTTTGGGGCTGCTTTTCTGCAAAGGCAGGAACACTGATCTGCAATAAGGAAAGGATGAATGAGGCCATGTATTGTAAGATTTTTGGTAAAATCCTCCTTCCATCAGTGAGAGCACTGAAGGTGAAAAGTGGCTGGATCTTCCAGTATGAGAATGATCCCAAACACACCACCCAGGCAACACAGGAGTGGCTACGTAAAAAGCATTTCTAGATTTTGGAGTGGCCTAGCTAGTATCCAGACGTCAACCCAATAGAGAATCTGTGGAGGGAGTTGAAAGTCCCTGTTGCCCAGCGACAGCCCACATCATGGCTCTTGAGCAGATCTGCATGACAGAATGGGCCAAAATACCAGCTGCAGTGTGTGCAAACCTGGTGAAGACCTACAGGAAATTTCTGACTGCCAACCAAGGTTATATTACAAAGTACTGAGGTCAACTTTTGTTATTGACCAAATACTTATTTTCTACACCATTATGCAAATAAATTCTTTAAAAATCATTCAATGTGATATCCTGGATTTCTTTTTAACATTCTGTCTCTCACTGTTGAACTGAACCTATGCTGAAAATCGCAAACCTCTCTCATATTTTTAAGTGGGACAACTTGCACGATTGGCGGCTGTCAAATATTTTTTGTCCCACTGTAGGTGAGGATGGCCATGGAAAAGTTGATATCTATTCTTTTTTCAGGGATGATATGAATCATGTTGACAATGCTGAAAGTAAAAAAAAATACAAATCAAAAAAGTACAAACACCTGCACAAAAGTCACCACCAGGAGTGTCACCTTACACTTAGATCTAATCTGCCTAGTCAAGCCTGTATGTGCACATGCTGAGCTCACCTGAAAGTAAAATTTTAACACGAAAGTTTAATGAGGGCAGAATTTCAGTGGAAAAATCATTTTTGAACAACTCAGTCTATGCCACTTGTTATCTTCACCAACTTTGGTTTTAACACTGCGAAGAGGATAAATGATGAATAGGACGTGATCGATGCTCATCAGTGTCAGGGAAAAGGTGGAGGTGAACTGGCTCATAGCAGTCATGCTGATCTTGCAGATGCGACTCGAAATGGCCAATAGGAAAGCACGCTATTGGTCCTTATGAAGAGAATCCCCAGAATGTAGAGTTCAGGATGTAAATGTTGGTTGCTGTGTTCATTTTTGCATATCGGGCCATCACGTAGATGGCCAGTGTGTTACCCAGAAAACCCAGGATGAAGACGATGGTGTGGATGATGATGATGACCTAAACGGTAGCAGCATACAGCAGGTGTTTGAGAAACTGTCAGGAGTAAAGCTGTAAGTGGAAGAGATGCTGACGTTCTCAGATATCCCACTGTAGTCCTCGATTTCACCTCCGCTGAGGTCATGCCAGAAAAAGTCTCAAAAGAGAAAATGACAGAGTTGTACAATTACTATACCACAAACGCAAATCATCCCATAAAATGTTTTCACAGCAGGAATTTATCTGCTGCAGATGCATTTGCAGTGCTGTTAACAGTCTGTGTGTCACGGCTGGGGCAGCAGTCGTGTGGTGGAATGAAGGAGGACCCAAGATGCAGATGGCAGTGGAGATGCGAGTGGAGATTTATTTACAGTGAAAATAACAAAGGTGGGGGCAGAACTGAACATAACCCTAAACTGGGAAAAACTAACAAACAAACCTGAAAAACATAAGGACAGCGGGAGATGTACAGAGGTGGCAGATGAAGAATGCTGGGCAGAGAGAGATGTGGAAAAATACAGAGTAAATGTTGAATAGCACAGAAGACTCACAGAGAAACACAGACGACACAACGAGGTGCACAGGCAGACACGCAGTATAAATACACACACCAGGTAATTAGGAAATGGCACACAGGAGGGGACACAGCTGGAACTAATGGGCATAACGAGACACAGACCTACAAAGTAAAACAGGAAACTCACAAACTGTTTCACGAAGAGAACACGGAGGAAGGACACAGGTAGGGATAATAGAACACTAAACACACAACTCAAACCCTAAGAACAAAAACAAAACAGCAGAAACTGGAAAATAATAACAATAAACTCAAAGCACTGGGTCAACGACCCGGGATCATGACACTGTGTGCTTTCTATGAGGGCATACATGAAGTCTGCATACATGACAGTCGCTCTCTAGCTGTAAATGTACCAGAATATTATTAATACTACTTGCACACTGGTGCACATGATAGAGAGTAAAGTTCTGTTTGTGCACCTCTGCTGCTGCAGTGCATATATGAAAAGAGCTATAGTTTATTATATTGTGGAGGATTTACTATTCTGTAAGTTTCTGCTTTAGGAACTCCATTTTTGCTGCCCTTTGGATCACAGAGAATTACCATATGTAGAGAGCGCCGATTTCCTCATATTTACCAGGAGAAACTCTCCTGTGAATTGTTTGGGCATGTGGCCAACATGCTATTTCTTTTAATGGGAGGCTGCGCTTTGGAAGAGGATGACATTAGTTGAGCAGGCTTTGTGTGCTGCTACTGTCACTGGATTAGATTTCCATAATGGAATAACAGAGAGAATAAGACAACTAAGTGGCAAGTAACCCCTGTTGAAAGATGAACCATCTGGCATCTCATTCTGCAATATTGAACACTGAACAAGAGGAAATGCACATGAAGAATCCTGAATGCGCTCAGGATCACTGCTGTTCACATCTTTTCCCTGCTGCTATCAAAAAAATGACCACTTTATCATGTCCCGTGTAACTGAACAGGCAGCATTCACCGTATTCAGCACAAGTGTTAAGTCTTTTAACACAACTGTTCTGCATGCAAAAGGATGACAAAATAATCAAAACATTTTATTAAGAAGAGTTTATCATTTGCATTCTTTACTTCAGCTTATAAAAAACACTAGATGGAAAGTTCGTTTGAAGTCAAAGTAAGCGAGGGAACATAGATCTCTGCAGGAATATTCCGTCCAAGCATGTTTGAGGTGCAATACCCAAATCAAATAATTCAGACTCGGAGTACCAAATGTTAAAAATGAGCACATATTCTAGTCACAGACAAAGCAAAACAGATAAATAATTTAACCAATCTTTAAGATATATTTAGATTTGGAGTATTCTCTGGACAGAAGACGGGAACGTATTCAAAGAAGGTCAGGAGAGGTTGACAAAGAAAAGTCAGGGAGACGAAGAAAGTAGACAGGAGTAATGGGAGACTAGGTGGCAAATGGAAAGGAAAAGACTTGTAGTCATTTGTCTGTGAAGCTGGACACTAAGGCAGGACAGAAGGACTTGTACTGACTGGGTAGGCATAGAATGAGCTATGAAGGATGTGCAGCAGGTCAGGGTGATTAAGCACAGCGATGGAAATGTACTAATGAGTTAAGAGAGGCTGTTGAGAAGGTGGAAAGAGTGCTTTGATGAGCCTATGAATAAAGAAAATGTCAGAGAAAGGAAGATAGATGTAGGAAAGTTAGTGAATTAGGAAATGCAGAGCATTAGTGAGGAGGAAGTGAGGGCAGCTATGAAGAAGATGGAGAGTGGAAAGGTAGTTAGTCCAGATAACATACCAGGGGAAGTGTGGAAATGTTTAGGAGAGAAGAAAGTGGGACGTCAAACTACTTGTCAAACCAAATAGTTTGATTCCTGGAGAATCAGAGAGAATGCCTGAGGAATGGAGAAGAATTGCACCGGCACAGATTTTCAAGAATAAGAGTGGTGTGCAGAGCTGCTGACAAGACAGAAGGAAAGGTGATGAGCATGATGCTATGGGAAAGAGCTGCCAAGATATGTTTGAGGAGAACGGCTACAATTAGCAAGCAGCATGGCTTTATGCAGAGAAAGAGCACTGTAGATGTGATGTTTGCTTTGAGAGTGTTGATGGAGAGTTATAGAGAAGGTTAGAAGGAGCAGCACCGAGTCTGTGTGGATCTGGAGAAAGCTTAGGGTGCTAAGAGCTGTGGCACGGCATGATGTTGGAAAGGTGGCATGAGTTGTTCAAGGTGGGGGTGCGACTACATCACAGATTGGCTCCTTCCTGTTTGTTGTGGTGATGAAGAGGTTGACAGATGAGGTCAAGTAGGAGTCTGTCGATTAAGATGACATTGTGATTGGTAATGAGAGCAGATGGAAAAAGGCCTGGAGAGGTGCGGGCTTGTTCTTTAGAGAAGAGGAATATTTATGGACAGTGATTTCTGCACGTGTTCCTGAGCCTGTGCATTGATTTCCACAACAGAATTGTTGGGTCGAAAATTTTGAATCTAACATGATAATCTTATCCAGCCAATGATATAGAGATCCACCCTTTTAGATCCAATTAAAATCAAATCATTTAAAAAGATTCTCTGGAAAAGAGTAGAATCTTGAAACAGAGCTTATTAAACAGTCATATAAACAGCAAAACACCGAACAACAAGACGACACATAGCAAAGCAAGCAAAGACAGAGACAGAGACAGGAAAAAGCTGGTGGGGGTATATCTGAGCTGTCTTTTATAGGGCCTGTACCCTCTTTTTATCGTTCTTCATCACCTTTTAGTACTTTTGACAGTTTCAGGGCCAAAGTGAGTTCAAAAGTTTAAACAGTAGAAGCGTCTCCCTTACCACTCATAAGAGATTTTTTTTTCTCCCCATAGATCCTAAATCTTGCTAACGAGGTTTTTTTTTTTTTACAACTTTGGGCTGTTTGGACTGTTATACCATGTGCATCGTCTGAGGGGCCAATGTCGACTATCTGTATGTCATAACCTGCCACCACGCTCCATAAAACTGTCAGAAGTTACATAGTAGCTTTACTTGTTAAATTCCAGAGCAAACAGTGTGCATCAACAGGCTCTCATGCAACATGTGGCACAGCCTCATGACTCATTCCACTAGTGGGCACACCTATGATACAAATGTGGATAATACTTTACCTAAATTAATGGGTCTTATGCACTTTGATAATACAAGTTAGATGCTTAGCATGGTAATCCTGTTATATAACACACTCCAGCATGGATATCCAGTGTGTACAAGCCTCATCAAAAACAGACATGATTTTATAATATGTATCCTGAAAAAAAAATCCACAACGAAATCATGGCTGTTTTTAATAAAATGCTGTCTGAGTGCCCAAAGATCACAGAAATCTATACTGATTTTTGACCTTGTCTTGAATCTTTTCACGATATTATCCAATTCAACTCAATTGTATTTATACAGCATCAAATCACAACAGCAGTCACCTCAAGTGCTTTATATTGTAAATAATAATACACAGTGTTGGGAAGGTTACTTTTAAAATGTATCATACATCAGGTTACAGAACACACGGCCCAAAATGTAGCTTGTAACGTATTCCGTTAAGTTACTTAACAGTAACTTAAAGGTAACTATTAGCTGAGGTTAATTCATAGACCCCAGACTGTTAGACTTGTGGGGGCAAAAAAGTATTTAGTCAGCCACCGATTGTGCAAGTTCCCCCACCTAAAATGATGACAGAGGTCAGTAATTTGCACCAGAGGTACACTTCAACTGTGAGAGACAGAATGTGAAAAAAAAAATCCATGAACTCACATGGTAGGATTTGTAAAGAATTTATTCGTAAATCAGGGTGGAAAATAAGTATTTGGTCACCTCAAACAAGGAAAATCTCTGGCTCTCACAGACCTGTAACGTCTTCTGTAAGAAGCTTTTCTGTCCCCCACTCGTTACCTGTATGAATGGCACCTGTTTGAACTCATCATCTGTATAAAAGACACCTGTCCACAGCCTCAAACAGTCAGACTCCAAACTCCGCCATGGCCAAGACCAAAGAGCTTTCGAAGGACACCAGGAAAAGTATTGTAGACCTGCACCAGACTGGGAAGAGTGAATCTGCAATAGGCAAGCAGCTTGGTGTGAAAGAATCAACTGTGGGAGCAATCCTCAGAAAATGGAAGACATACAAGACCACTGATAATCTCCCTCGATCTGGGGCTCCACGCAAGATCTCATCCCGTGGGGTCAAAATGATCATGAGAACGGTGAGCAAAGATCCCAGAACCACACGGGGGGACCTGGTGAATGACCTGCAGAGAGCTGGGACCAAAGTAACAAAGGTCACCATCAGTAACACACTACAACGGCAGGGAATCAAATCCCGCAGTGCCAGACGTGTTCCGCTGCTGAAGCCAGTGCATGTCCAGGCCCGTCTGAAGTTTGCCAGAGAGCACATGGATGATACAGCAGAGGATTGGGAGAATGTCATGTGGTCAGATGAAACCAAAGTAGAACTTTTTGGTATAAACTCAACTCGTCGTGTTTGGAGGAAGAAGAATACTGAGTTGCATCCCAAGAACACCATACCTACTGTGAAGCATGGGGGTGGAAACATCATGCTATGGGGCTGTTTTTCTGCCAAGGGGACAGGACGACTGATCCGTGTTAAGGACAGAATGAATGGGGCCATGTATCGTGAGATTTTGAGCCAAAACCTCCTTCCATCAGTGAGAACTTTGAAGATGAAACGAGGCTGGGTCTTCCAACATGACAATGATCCAAAACACACCGCCCGGGCAACAAAGGAGTGGCTCCGTAAGAAGCATTTGAAAGTCCTGGAGTGGCCTAGCCAGTCTCCAGACCTCAACCCCATAGAAAATCTGTGGCGGGAGTTGAAAGTCCGTGTTGCTCGGCGACAGCCCCAAAACATCACTGCTCTCGAGAAGATCTGCATGGAGGAATGGGCCAAAATACCAGCTACTGTGTGTGCAAACCTGGTAAAGACCTATAGTAAACGTTTGACCTCTGTTATTGCCAACAAAGGTTATGTTACAGAGTATTGAGTTGTATTTTTGTTATTGACCAAATACTTATTTTCCACCCTGATTTACGAATAAATTCTTTACAAATCCTACCATGTGGATTCATGGATTTTTTTTTTTCACATTCTGTCTCTCACAGTTGAAGTGTACCTCTGGTGCAAATTACTGACCTCTGTCATCATTTTAGGTGGGGGAACTTGCACAATCGGTGGCTGACTAAATACTTTTTTGCCCCACTGTATGTGTCATTCTGAAAGGTATTGCTTTCAGAACTGCAAATGATTATTTGCAGCTAGGAGGTTGTAATGCAGTCTTCAGTAATAGTAATAAATTGCACAGCAATAGTACATTGAAGAAACAAGGTAGTTGCAGTAGGTCAATGCTAGTTTCTTTTTTTTTTTTTTTTAAAGAACTGGCATCCAGATGTTTCTTTAGGTTGGAGTCTTTTGACACCGAGAGCAGCTTGATTGCTGGCAAACAGAGTTTGCATTGCACAGTCAGATTTCTTGACAGCGCCTCTTATTGCTTGTTTTGTTTGGGTTTCCAGCAATGCGTGGAATTACCAAAATTAGAGCGGGGATAGCCCAACACATGAAGCAGGAAAAGACCGCTGTGTAATCCATTTATTTCAACAAAGTAACTGGATTCTAATTATCACCTATTTAAACAGTAACTGTAACAGAATACAGTTACCCATATTTTGTATTTTGAATACATAATGCCGGTACATGTATTCCGTTACTCCCTAACACTGATAATACATACAGAGAAAAACATAACAATCATATGACCCTCTATGAGCAAGCTCAGGGAGGGGCGGGGCCATCTGCCACAACCGGTTGGGTTTGGGTGAGGAGAGGAATACAGTGTTGTCAATTTTATGTTCAGGGACATTATTCTGAAATTTATTACGCAATTTAGAAATGAATTATTATTATTATTATTATTATTATTATTATTATTATTAATAATAATAATAATAATAATAATAATAATAGTAATAATAATAGTAATAATAATTCATTTTTTCAGATTGGTGACTGTTAATTTTTACATTTTCTCTGCCTCTCAAAGAAGCGCTTTTTATACCCCATCATATTCCTAAGTTGACATGTTATCAATTAACCCAACAACCTCCAGCTGTTTCTTTTTAGTACCTCTTAGAGGTCCAGTGTTTTTCAAAATGAGCTAATATTTCCACAAAATATGATAATGTCTCAAACTAAACATCTGATACATTTTCTATGCAAATCAATCCTCTCTGTTTGTATTTACACTTTAGTCAGAGTCTTAATTTTTTTTGGAACTGGGGTTTGATGCAAAGCTTCACTGAAACATGGTCCAAAACACAGAAGTGACATGCAGCCCGCAGTATGCTGTTGAGAAAACAAACACTTCCATCACCCATTCCCTTGCACTGGGACTGACATTTTTCCAAGTCTTAAAAACCACTTTAAATGTTCATATTAATGGCTGAATAATTAGAATTTAGAATATCAACCTTTCTGACATTATTTTTGCTTTTGCATGATTTTCTTACACTTCTTAGATTGACAGAGAATAAAATCCTTTCCTGAAATGATGAGACGGTTTTTTAGCACCTTTGACACCCTGTCAGTGTTAATGTGGGGATATTATGTGGTTGTTAATGTCATTGCGTCTTTGTATGTGAAAACCCTGCCCAACATTTGTATAATCCTCCTTCCTGTTAAACATAAAATACACTTTCAACAGGTTTAAGGTGCTGAAAACATTCTTAGGAGATTTTGGTCCATATTGACATGACATCCAAAGGTGCTTATTGTCAACTTCAAGACACTGGTTTGAGGTGGTTTGATCTTTATGACACGGTGTGTCATCCTGCTGGAAGCAGCCATCAAAAGACTGGTACATTGCAGTCATGAAGTGGTCAGCATTAATACTCATGTAGGCTTCGGTGTTTAAAATTTCTCAGTGAGCTAATATCCCCTCTACTATTACACCACGACCACCACCAGCCTGAACTGTAAAAACAAGGTAGGATGGAACCATGTTTATTGTTTATGCCAAAAGTCGCAGTAGAAACTCATCAGACCAGACAACGTTCTTAAAATCTTCTGTTATCCAGTTTTGATGAGCCTGTTTCAACCTGTAGACTCAGTTTGCTGTTCTTAGCTGAAAAGACCTGGCACCTAGCATGGTCTTCTGCTGCTGTGGACCATCTGTTGATGCTGTTTTGCATACCTTTGGTGCAATGAGTTATTTGAGTTACCATTACCTCTCACAACAACAAGCCTGCTTTCTCTTTCTCTGACCATTCTCTGTTAAGCTTGGAGATGGTTATGTGGGAAAGTCCCAGCAGTTTCTGGAATACTCAGTTGGTGGCTGTCTGGTACCAACAACTGCGGTACATTCAAAGTCACCTTTCTTCCTCATTCTGATGCTCTGTTTGAACTTCAGCAGGTTATCTTGCACGTTTATGTGTCTAAATCCACTGAACTGCTGCAGTGTGATTGCCTAATTAGATAATTGTGTTAAGGAATTTAGCAGGTGAACAGGTGTGGCTGCCAAGAGGCCCAGTGAATGCACATATCACAACTGTGCACTTATAATACATCCTGCTGTGTGTCAGCCCCATTCCATATCTACAAATTAGAGAATATACAAACATGTTGCTACTTTAGAAATATTAGATACTTTGTTTTGATGTATGCATTTTATATGTCTAACAGCTCTCATACCAGTGTTTACTTACTATTTGACCATTTTCCTTCATAAGAAAAATGAGACAGCTACTCCCCTTTTACTACTCCTATGAATGGAAGGAATAATGCATAAAAATATTAACATTTACTATCAGATTCAATGGGAACGTGCTGAAACATACATCTGCTTTTATTTAAAAAAACATACAATCACAGTTAGTGGAATAAATGTACATATAATGCAACTTTGTAATATATATATATATATATATATATATACAATTAATTTTGTTTAGTTAGTTACTGTTCTTACTGTCTTGGAGCAACTGTGACCATGGAGATGCAGAGTAACAGACGTCACCGTTTATTAATGGTCAAAGTAGCTTCACTATTTTTTTCCTTCGTATAGGTGACCCATATACAACACATTTAACTTTCATATGCATAACAAACTCAAATTCACTCGTCTTTTCATAATTCACAGTGCTTTGAACACAAAAAAATTCCCTTGTTCCATTCTCACCTGTAAGGCTTTCACAAGTCCATCTGGATTTTTAACCAAGCTCAAAGTCACGACTGGTCACATGCTTTTTGCTTGACTCATGTTACAAATATAAGACGGGTAAGTGCTGCTCAGCAGGTTTGTCCACCAGGTTGAGAATGCTGCTTTACTTCCCCGTGTTGTCCACTCCAGTCTGTCAGACTGACTTTAATATGTCCCAAAAAACCTGTCACATGAAAATCCACCGTAACAGTCATGACCATTCAGCCAGCTTTACATCAATCAACAAGACAGTCACAAGTCTAGTAACAGCAGTACAAACCGAATACTGTAAATTCACAAATTAAAGAACGAACAGTGTCTGAGATAAAGCGGTACAATAGGAGCCCGGGTCAAAGATGGCGTGAATGTAAGGCTAATACCTGATACATGAATATACGTTCAATCTAACGTCATTAAAATGTATACCGGTATTTCCACAGAACTGATTAACTACTTTGTTATACACAGTTTATTTCTAAAGGAATGCTTTCACTTTTCAAAAAAATTAACCTAATTTTATTTTTAAGCTGAGCACTAAAAGACCCCTCTTGTTTTTATCACAGTTACTTCAACACAGAAAAGAGTATGATAGTTGTTTAGTCCCAAATGCGCTCAGTAAGGTAAAGTCAGTACTTTCACTGAAATGCACATTTGACTGAATTAACAGGTAACAGCACCATGACAAGCTAATAGAGGTGAGAAAGCATGGGGTCTAATAATGCAAATTGAAAATTTTCAGCATTTTGTAATCCGATGACGTTTTCTACGTCATCATGACATAAACTTATGCCTTGTATAACACAGTCAGTCTAGTACAAAGCTATAAAAAATATGCTGCAATGACTTCTTTTTACTCCTTTGAATGTTCCACTCAGGAAGAAATGATCATTAATAAAGGCAGGTTATTAAATGACAAGGGAGAAAGCATCCAGGTTCCATGTGGTATCAAAACAGTACATAGTGGATCAGCAGTCATTGGCCATTCACCACATTTTTTGTACTGAGAGGCTCACTGTGAGCGGTCCTGAGATCCTTCAGCTGGACGGACTATGGAGACAAAAGCAGGCACAAAACTGGATTAGAGATGCAGTAAATGCAGCAATGGAAAACATATACATATAGATCTGGATCTGGGTAAGTATTATTACAATTTTCAGACTTATTCAAAAGTACAAGCTGATATTTGCAATTCAGAGACAGGAAGGCATTTAGTTGTGTTGACACATTCACATGCGCTAAAAAAAGTGCTCAGAAGTTTAGTGTTTCTAGGAAATGCCATTATTTTGAAAGATCTCAACACATATCTGGGCAGGAATGCAGAGGCATATTTTCAGAACTAATCTGTATTCCAGTGAAGGATTGCGTTACTCAATAATATTTCTACTTAATTTTAGCTTGTTTAAAGTGTAACTGATCATTAGACTAACCCTCAAATAAGCCTCTTCAACTTCTTCTTACTCAATGAAATAGAGATATAACGCTTGTTATGAGCTAGCTCTAACCAGACTAGAAATACAAGTGGAGGGTAAGGGTTCACGGGTAACCAAGAGAACAACATCAATATCTCCACTTTGAAGAAACATGCCTCACAAGTTCAGATGAAATGGTACCTGCATGAAAAATGCCCGAGTGTCAATGGTAAACATGTGTTTCTTGGCCTTTCTTGGATTCTGGCCTTCGAAGCAGAGTTGGCAGAAAAGCCACATCAATTAAAAGGAACCGCTTGAGACGCACAAATGTACACAATGTGCAGATGAAGACTGTAAAAATAGCTTGTTTCAGGGCTGTTGTGAGTGTTTTATATATGTTGAGAAAAGAAAAAAAAAGGAAAAGAAAATCTACCCATTTTTCTTTGCTAATCCAATTCATGGCTGCAAGTGCCATGGGAGGTAGACCCTGGATAGGTTGCAGGACCAATACAGAAAGACAGATAACCATTCATGTTCACATTTACACGTGCAGCCAATTTATAAAAGCCAATTGTCCTTGCATGCATGTTTTTGCACTGTGGGAGGAAGCTGGAGTATGTGGAGAGCAACCACGTAGGCACCGTGAGAACATGCACGGATTTAACACCCAGGACTGTCTAGTGCTAACCAGCCAATGCAACCTGTAAGCTGCGGACAATAACCTAAAATACAGCTGTAATCTATGCAAAAACTTTGCACCTAATTGGATCAATAAAAAGGGTTAGGTGACCCCCCGCCACCGCCACCACCCCTTCAAGTGTTAGTGTCTTACTGTTCCTATTAAAACTTTGCACAAATGCTGTATGAGAAAACAGGATATTGGTTTACCTTGGTATCATTCTGTCTACCCTGCAGCACCTGTGCAGCTCTGGCAACATTTGCTTTCTGAAAGCAGAGCACTTTCTGGAAGCTCTCTTTGAAGTTTTTGGAGAGGAAAGCATAAAGAAACGGGTTGGCACAGGAGTTGACGTAGGTGAGGATGACCACGGAAAAGTAGATGTCCATACTGTGCTCAGGGATGATATGAATCAGGTTGACAATGTTGGTGGTGTAAAAGGGAAGCCAACAAAATACAAAGACCAGCACGATGATGACCACCATGCGTGTCACCTTGCGCTCGGATTTGCGCCGCTTAGTCAGGCCTGCACGTTCACGTGCTGACCTCACCTGAAAAGGAAAATTAAAAGAAAGTTTTAATGAGAGCGTGAGAGCAGAATCTCAGCAGAATAACAAAAAAATATATTAGCTAAGTCACAGGGTGCTTTTATTTGTCACTTTACCTTAATGACAATGAAGAGGTAGCAGAGGCAGACAACAATCAGAGGACCAAAGAAGCTCAGGATAGAGGTGTAGAGGATGAAGACAGCAGACCACACATCATGTGGTTCAGGCCAGCTCATGTTGCAGGTCTTAAAGTCCTCCTGTACACTTGAGAAGATGATGACTGGCAGAACAATCAGGAATGACACAACCCAGACTATGCAACTAGTTATCTTCGCCAACCTTGGTTTCCGCCATTTAACACTGCGAACAGGATAAACCACGAAAAGGAAGCGATCGATGCTCATCAGTGTCAGGGAAAAGGTGGATGCAAACTGGCTCATAGCATCAGCAGTCATGCTGATCTTGCAGACAGCTTCTCCAAATGGCCAATAGGAAAGCACGCTGTTGGTCCCTATGAAGGGAATCCCCAGAATGTAGAGTTCATCCGCCACAGCTAAGTTCAGGATGTAAATGTTAGTTGCTGTGTTCATTTTTGCATAGCGGGCCATCACGTAGATGGCCAGTGTGTTACCCAGAAAACCCACGATGAAGACGATGGTGTGGATGATGACAATGACCTTGTTAAACGGTAGCAGCATGGTGGTGTTTGAGAAACTGTCCGCAGTAAAGTTGTAAGTGGAAGAGATGCTGACATTCTCAAATATCCCACTGTAGTCCTCCATCTTCAAGGAGGTAGAGCTGATGTCCACTGGAGTTATGCTAGAAAAAGTCACAAAAGAGAAAAAGACAGAGTTGTACAATTATTATACCACAAACCTAAATCACCCCGTAAATGTTTTCACTGCTGCAAATGCATTTGCAGTGCTGTTAACAATCTGTGTGCTTTCTATGAGGTTGTTATCTGGATAGAGAGTTCAGAAGTCTGCATACATGACAGTCACTCTCTAGCCATAAATGTACCAGAATATTATTAATGCTACTTGCACACTGGTGCACACTGACACGGTAGTGAGTAAAGTTCTGTTTGTGCACCTCTGCTGCTGCAGTGCATATGAAAAGAGCTATAGTTTATTATATTGTGGAGGATTTACTATTCTGTAGGTTTCTGCTTTAGGAACTCTATTTTTGCTGCCCTTTGGATCACAGAGAATCAGCAACATATGGGGAGAGCACCGATTTCTTCATATTTACCAGGAGAAACTCTCCAGTGAATACTCTGAGTGAAAGAGAGAGTAAAGAAAATGCCTCCCAAGGCTCTTGAGTTCACTTCTTCTCACATATGCTCACTGCTGCAATCAAAACAGTTGCCACTTCACCAGAACAGGCAGCCGTGATCATCATTTTATGTGTTTGTGGCCAGCACAAGCATTACGTATTTGATTACATTCGCTTTTTATATTAAAGAAAAAGGACATGATAATCTATATTGCATTTTCACAGATCTAGGAGGATTCTTCCCTTTGGTTTAACCCCCCCCCCCCCCCCCCCCCCCCAACCTTTAAGTGAGATTTTTTAATGTATATTTGTTTGAGGCGCTAAACTAAACCAAAACGATGTAATTCAAATGAGAGATATTTTCAAAAGCTGGTACAGATGCAAAGCTCAAAGCAAAACTGCAGACTAACTTCAGCTGAACCAATTCATCAGACATAAAGAGAGTAAAAAGTGGCAAAAACAATCAACTTTCTTCTCCTATTTACAGCTTCTACCTTTTTTTTATGTTGTTGTTGCTGTTAAAAACACCCCAAAACCTTCAAACTGGTATTCTGTTTCATGTTGGCATCTCAAAGTTGCCCCCAGGCGCCATAAACGTGTCACACGATGTAAAACAACAAAGAGTAATGATGGCAACGACCAAAGCAGCCAGCATTCTAATAGTTAATAATCCGCGCACTTGTAGTAACTGCTCCTTCGGTAGCTCACTTAAATAATCTTATAACTGCCTGTTGTCGGGCGTTCCCAGCTGAAGCTGTGAAAATTTGTTGCACAAATAAATAGTGTGACGTAAATATTAACCGAAACACGCTGAAAAACAAAGGAGTGACGCGCAGCCCGCAGTATAATGTTGAGAAAACAAAATATGTCCAGCCCCTGAGCCTTCAGGCTGCTTTAAGCTTGCCATTTTTGTTTTCCACCATAGCCCCCAGTTAAGGGAGACAGTTTAACCGTTCATATTCATATTCAATAAACGAAATCAACTAAACTACTACTTTCATAAATAAAACTTTAAGGCTTCTTGAACATTTTTCTAAGCATAACAACGTATTTTTGCCCACTTTTGGTAAATATTAGTTAAACTATTAAAATACCTCTTCGAATATTCTTTAAACGCAGTCTAAGTTAACATGTAATTCATGTCCAAGCATTTGCTTCCACCAACCTGTGCGCTCCCGTGCGCCTCTCCACGACCCAGCGCGTCTTAGGCACTCATGCGCTTTTGGAAACGCCAACGCTCCTTTCACAATTTCTTTTAAACAGGAAGCATCTCACTTGACTTCTCATTTTGTGCCATCTTCCCGAAGTCTCCGTGGTCCAGTCTCCATAACCAGCCACGCCAAGACTGCTGTTATCTTCGCCTCCCCACGATTTTCCTCAAGCTTCTTCTAGAGAAGAAAACCCAGTGTGCGGAGAGATGCTCTCCTGCAATGATGAGAAGGTCTTGTAGTATCCACGACTCACTGTGAGTGTTAATGTGTGGGGAAACTTCGTCCCGCCTTCGGATGAGGAAGCCCCACCCACGAGGTCAGTTGTTGGTATAAAAGCATGCATTACAGCCCTCCTTTCCTTTAATTTTTTACTGCGACTTTTATTGCCGCCCTTTAGGTTAATGATAACATGACACTTTTACCATTATTATGAAAATAGTGGAGGGAGATGGAGCAGTGCCAAGCTCCAGCCAGAGGAATAAATTACCTTGATGGTGGCCTTGGGCACCTGAGATATTAGAGCAAAAGGAAAAGGGAAGGAAAGTGGAAGGGAGGGTGAGGGTACACTTTTGAGGAAGACATTTGATGATAATTGTGTGGGAAAGCTGCCTAATTTCAAGCAATTAGTTTCATGTTGTTGTCATCCAGGTCAGTGCAGCGTTAACACACACACACACACACACACACACACACACACACACACACACACACACACACACACACACCACATATGCAGGCAGAGTGCGCTTGCAGAGGCACACTCACACAATGCCCCGCTCATGTCATTAGTGTCATGTCTGTATCAGGCTAAAACACCACACAGGGACATCAGTGACTTCTCACAGTTTGAAAGGTCCAGTTCACTGGTTCAAACCAGATCAACTGTTTATAAGTAAACACTGCCGGACAGGTGTGCACAGAGGCTTGCCCTGAAGGGACAGGTGGTGTGTAGGGGCATTTAGGATACCAGGATAATGATAAGGCTCATTTATACTAAGCTCTCACCAATGCAGGCTCATGGGTTCAAATTTTATACAGCCAACGTTTTTGTTTTTGTTTAGTTTTTCCAGAACTAAAGAGCTTCACAAATGCTTTTTACTTTATAGAAAACTAAACAAATGAAAAGTTGCTAAACTGGTCTGTAACTATTAACAGCAGGACTATTAAAGAGGAGCTCAAATACAGTTTAGATGTCTAAACTGTGGCTCCAGCCAAAATCTGGTGCAGTGAAGGTTAGAATAAAGTCAGCATACCAGACATTTCTAAACTTCTCCTCAGAGACTGCATTAGCTGCTAGAAGAAAACACCTGGATCTTTCATCCAGCTGCATTGTTCTTACTGAGGGATGCAGATTTATTCTGTCTTTTTGTCGAAGGAACGCTCTTTGCATTCCTTCTGTTCTTTATAAAACTGTGTAATAACTCTTCTTTCTGTTACAGGTGAACACGTAAGATTACACACACGTATTTCCGCATCATATGCAGACCAAATTTAATGCTAACCAAATAATCACACTATCATTTGAACTATGGCAAACTGTTGTCATGTATTGAAACAAACCAAATTAACCCAGTTTACTATATGTTAAACTTTGACTCTCTCCTTCAAGGTCAATAGATTTGAAGGTCAAAATTATTATGATGTCATACAGAGCTGTTATAAACTGTGTTTCTTACTGCCATATTTTGTATTGACAACATGTAAGCATGTAGAGAATGATATCTAGAGATTCTAAATATCACATTATAGGAGACATGATGTCACGTTTGACCTCTGACCTTCCAACATCTGTCATGCTATTCTTATATGTCACTACACTACAAACTTCTTAGTGTATGTTTAAAGAGCACACATACACACAATACAGTACTACTGCTCAAAGAGTGAGCTGCCTTGGCAGTGGTTTGCACTCTCGTAGTGCTTCCTTTTTAATTTAATTTAATTTAATTTAGTTTTTCTGTATTATACATGTCATTTACTCATGAAAGCATCTTTTTTCCCTTCATTAAACGATGAATGATCTATGAATTAGGGTTGATCTGATATCCTCGTGTTGGTGTTGTTCCCAGATCATCATACTAAATGTTGTTCCAGGATCAACATTGCAAGTGACCAATCAGAATGTTGTGACGTCATACTCTTGCGACTTCGGGAAAAAACGGCGTAAAACAAAAAACTGTACTAAAGCTGCGTGAAACCGCCTCTGTCCGCCGATCAACGGACCCTGACCCTGACCCTAACCGTAACCCTTTAATAAACGGTAAGCAGAATTGATATTGTCCTTGCAACATTGGAATTTCATAAATGCACGAATGGCTTGGCGCGCAAAAGAATAACGTCACAACAATGTGATTGGTCACTTGCAATGTTGAACCTGGAACAACATTTTCATGATGGTCTGGGAACAACACCAACACGAGGATATCAGATCATCCATGAATAAGCCTGCATTAGAAACATGAGAAAGCATTTTCTTTCATGAGTAAATTCACGGTCCAATAACGGCTTCATGTAGGAAATATAAAAATGTTGAAATGCAGTTGGAAGTGAAGCATAACGGTTTCCTTTCTTCTTGATCTCTGCCTTTCTTTTCTCATACGAGTCACTGTGGCTTACAGCGGTTGTCATGCCCCCTGCCTTTCTATATCAAGCCTTCTCTCTGTGGGCACTGAGATGATATCAGAGCGGTGTCTGTCACTGACTTTGTCTGGCCGACGGCAAAAAGCTGGCAGAGATCGATGAGAGAACTACTTCTAGGTAAATGGAGCGATACTTATGTGCTTGGAACTGGAGGAGCTCTTGACCCAGCTAAATCAATACTGAACCTCTGGTTATAAAGAGGAGACAGAGGGGATGAGTGAAAGAAAGAGGAAGACAGAAGAGAGAGATTAATCAGATGATGTCCAAAGTGGGGATTGTGTGTCTATGTGTTGACAGATCTATGTGTTTAACTCCCTCTAAAATCACCTTGGCAGAGCTAAAAACAGCTAAAATTCACAGAATCTGAAGTGAGCTAGCTATTTAGAGTGATCTTCTTGACATACAGCACCCAGGGGTAAGAGTTTTGTTTATTATCTTGTGATCTGATTACATCACAGTGCAGTCATGTCATAAGCTTTTATGCAAGTTTAATTAAATTGTATTATAGAAACTGGCCTGTGCCTAGTGGTAGGAGACACGACAATCTTGATCCAACAAAAAAAGCCTGCATTTATTTACTTTCTGCTTCAACTTAAAAGTGATTTAAGAGTGATCACCAGGCCACCTGTGCGCATTTACTTTTGTTACAACGAAGGCAAATAATGAGGCTGTTTGCTTCTACACAGACTTCAAATGGAGCCGATGGCTGTGGTGACCTTAACGTGCACGGTGTTAGCATGTGGGGACAAGCATCGTGCTAAAAGCTAACAAGGTTTACCTGGATTCAAGCAACCCCTTTGTCAAATGTGTGCCAAGATGAGAGTTTTAACAAACATTTTATAATTTGGCACGTTCCCTGCTAGTTTAAAACCACCCGCAAGGCTAAAGTATCTCGCTAATGTGAAAAGCTGCAGTATTTGCAGTTATTACGGCACTTCCTGGACTTTACACTTCAATGAGGCAGTTCCTGATTTAAACAGATTTAGTGTAATTCAATGAAATGCCGAAGCTGTTTGTTATTGAAATATATATATATATATTCAAAAAATATCTGAAAGGAGAAGTATTACACAACAGAGGAACAATTTGATTCAATTATTTTCTTTTATAAGACAGTGCTTAATGGCTCAGGGTGTTTGTGGAGTAACAGCTTCCCCTAGTGGGATTTCAATATTATTCTAATAACCATGCACACTTTTTTTTAAGGCCATCAGATATCAGTCATTCATAAAGGCCTTTTCTTTTAATAAAATACTTCAACATATCTATGCAGAGATGGGTTCATCCACTCATCCAATTTATTAACAACTTTTCTACTGCAGGGTCATGGTTTGAAAGTGATCAGTGATTAAAAAGATAAAGACAGTTTAGTTAAATTATAATTTTTTTGACAAAACTGATGCATTTTTATGTTATACAATCAAAAGTACACCATCACTCTGAGGATTTATTACATGTTTTTGTCTGTATTTGCATGTCACATCACTGACAAAAAACAAGTTCATAAATCATTTGACATAAAGACAGAGTTAAGTTAAAGTAACTTTACCTTGAACTTAACTCAAGTTATGGCCTATTCAGTGTTATTTATACCTCGCCAAATCACAACAGCAGTCGCCTCAAGATGCTTTATATTGTAAGGTTGACCCTACAATAATACATACAGAGA
Source organism: Maylandia zebra (assembly GCF_041146795.1). NCBI lineage: Eukaryota > Metazoa > Chordata > Actinopteri > Cichliformes > Cichlidae > Maylandia > Maylandia zebra. Next base: position 19,279,572 of record NC_135170.1, on the reverse strand, counting down.
AAAACCCAACAATCATATAGAATAGAATATAATTCAACTTTATTGTCATTGCACATGTCACAAGTACAAGGCAATGAAATGCAGTTTGCATCCATCCAGAAAGTGCTTTAGCAACAATATAGATATATTACAAAATATATATTAACAATAATTTAGATATATAGATATATTACAAAAATGGGTCTATTATTGTTACAATGTACATGGTATGAAGGTATATTATGAATATGCTATAACTATAAGTATGTACAGGCTGTAGTGAGTGTTCAAGCTATGTACAAGATATAAATGTGAAACTATAGAGAAATATGAAATATGAACTATACAAGTTATAAACAGTTGTAGGACTATAATTATTGTATTGTATAGAATGATTGTCTATACAGCATTGACAGTAGTGCAGTTTAGATCAGTGAGATATGTGGATAATTTCTACAGTGGTTATATAAAGTGCTAGTGGTTGTGAGTGGTGGTTCAGGCCATGTTATTATTGTGTGTATGAGGGTACAGTTGGCCATTTGTTTGTTTTTGCTCAAGTGTGTGTGTGTTCAGTTATTGGTGGTTGTTGGTGTGTGTATGTTCAGTCCATGAGTTTAATGTGGGTCCAATGTCAGGAAGCAGAGTGACCTCCTATGAGCAAGGACTTTGGTGAAAGTAGGAAGGAAAAACTCCCTTTTAACAGGAAGATACCTGCAGCAGAACCAGGCTCAGGGAGGGGCGGCCATCTCTCACAACCGGTTGGGGTGAGGGGAGGAAGACAGGATAACATTGTCTCTGTCCACGGTGCAGTGGGTTAGTAATAAAGTAGTTTTATATATGATATGAGCCAGAGCTGAAGTTTTGGGGAAGTTTGAATATTTTATGATCAAAGATAAGACCTGTTTTACTACTACTACTACCAGTTTAAGCACTAAAATTTACTACTGGTTTCACTTATTAAAATAAACATCTTCCATGAAGTGGACAGTGTAGTGATATTTATTAAATTCTGTAGCTCATAACATCACCTTCTTCCACTGCTTGTCAACCACTCAGGCGTCAAACCCTATATTTTTTCGAGCCTTTACAAATCGCATAGTTTGAGAGGATCTGAACACAGGTCCATGTTCCCTTTCTCATTATGCTAATAATAGCAGTGCTTAATATTCCTTCTAACAAAAGCCCCTTTATACTTTACCCTGAAGGGCAAATTAGAGGAGTTAATTAGGAAAGACTGAAAGGCTAGATTGTATTATCAAAATAAGCCAGTTTGACAATGATAATTATAACTTGTCGGGACACTAGTTTTGGATGCAACAACCAATTTCTAAAACGAGACATGTCACTAAGCATTTAGGCATCGTTTGGCTTTTACTGGAGAGACAGTGTCAGCCTGCATTCATCTTTCCCCCTGGAGAATTGAAGGATCTACACAAAAAGGAAGCAGCTCAGAATAACCTCTGCAGAGAGGTGTGTATGTAAGAGAGAAATATTAAATGAATGAATAAGCCATGGCTAAACTGAACTGACTCAAGTTGTTTAACAAAATACACGAGTCTGTGTTCCCCGACATTTTAAAGACCTGCACAGAAGTGTCTCCAAATCTGCTTTAAAAAGAAGTAAATGACTTGCATTTGGTTTTTCTTTTATATAGAGATTGTTTTTTGTACACTTTAGTTGTGGTATTTGATTTACAGTCACCTGCCTTTAATTTGATGTACACATTAATTTGTTGTTTATCAAAAATATCTAATCAGCCAATCACATGGCAGCAAATCGGTACATTTAGAAATGCAGATGTGGTCAAGAAAGCCTTTCAAACTGAGCATCAGAATGGGGAAGAAAGGTGATTTAAGTGACTTTGAGTTTGATGTCCTGGGACTTTCTACACAACCATCTCTTGAGTTTGCTGAGAAGTCTGAAAAAGAGGAAATATCCAATGAGCTGCATTTCACTGCGCAAAAAGGCCAAATTGATGCCAGAGGTCAAAGCAGAATGGGCAAACTGCTCTGAGCTCATAGGAAGGCAACAATAAGTTAAAAATCTAGTTGTATGCAGACGAGCAACTGTGAAGCATATAGGCTACAGCAGCAGAAGACCACACAAGGTGCCACACCTCGAAGGTAAGGGGTTTCATGTTGGTACAACCAACATGAGCCATCCCATGTTGCACCTATAATTCAGGTTGTTGTTGTTGGTGTAGTATAGAGGATATTAGCGCACTCTGGGCCATTTAGTACCAGTTGCAGATTGTTTAAATGCCACAAGTACCTGAGTATTATTGCTGATCATGTAGATCAGCATTCCAAGCCCTTTTGGGATGTGGTGGTGTGATTTTTATTATGTATGTACAGCTGACAAATCTGCAGCAACTATGTGATCCTGTCATGCTGGTATGGCAGCTTGTTGAATATGACATGTGTTGTAAAGGTACAAGCTGAAAGCACAACTAATAAAGCAGCACGTGGGTGTAGTTATTATTCTCATGTTTCAGTCTTATTAAAGCTCTATGTTTTTGTGATTTCAAAAGTGCTGCAGAAATAGTATTTCTTTTATATTTGGTGATAATTATTAAGGAGGTAAACAATGATGTCTGAATTTAACTGTATAAATGAAGCAGCTTTGAAAGCAAGTTAAAGGGAACAATTGAGGTTGCGCCCGTGGAAAGGTTTTGCTTTTCAGTGTTTGATGAATGTACTGCAGGTTGGTATGAAAGGAAAGGAGCACGTGTCCCCTCTAACAAAACCCTTTAAAAAGCAGAGTCAGTTGACGTTAAGATGAGTAATTCCCAACAATAAAATTCAGTCGTACTATCCACATGTTATCATTAGCAAACGTTCAGGCTGACTTTCTGCTTTGACTCTGGGGTGGTCTGCACGTTCATCCCTTTCCTCTCCAGGACAGGAAGCCTCTCATCTGCTGCTCTGATGGTCTTTCCTTTCTCTTTCCTGTCAGATGCACCTACCTCTGGCGCTTCTTACCTCTTTTTTCAAGGACCTCTTTTGAAACACAGATTACCGTGTTTTTTTCACATCTAGTTGGGAACATAATTCAATAAATCACATAACAATTCGGTCTAGAAAGTTCAGCATGGGGACAAATGAATTTCTGTGCTATTTTCTGAACAACACTGTGACGGCCGCATAGCAGTGATTGATCTGAATATTGCTCGGTGATGATGTGACGAAGAATATGCCTCACGCGAACACATACACACACACACACACACGGGTTTACACAAATCTGCCACAATCAAATCTACCAGCTGGGCCATGTTACTTGCACACGAATAACTGGGTTAGCATAATTTTATTGCTGACATGCTGACATAGAGTAGGCCTGGATTTTTTGCTTAAAATTAATGTACGGCCTAAACCCTGTGCGTAGATTAGTTTTCTCTGTGGCTGTACCAGTGCCTGTATTTATCACATACCATTTGGTTTGTGATGTGTGGTTCAGATTGTTCTGCCTTGTTAGTCCCAGAATGAAATATTCTTGCAATAGCATGCCCTACGAGATTAGCTGGACATACAGATCACCAGTTGCATTAAACATACATGCTGTGTTAACTCACACTGCTGACTTTCAGCCTTCTTTCACAGCCAGAATCCCTGATTTTGAACAGTCACATGCACGCTGACGGACGATCAGTCGACCTCTATCTCAAGCTGAATATACTCATCAAGCCTCCAGATGTTTTTTTTCAATCTGACTTTTTTAAACGTGCAGTCTCTTTGGACACATGAGACAAAAAAAATGAAGAAAGGAAAAAAAAAATACCTGCATGAAGATACAGCAACTGCTTTTTTTAAGCATCAAATATGTGCCTTGAGTAGTCTTCAGTTCAATATTTTGGCCATAAATTTAAATATAATTTAATTCAGCTTCCATTCAGTTCACTTCGGTTGTATTTATTCATTTAGTTCTAATTCACAAAACACTGACTTTATAATGTGAGGTAAAGATCTTACAATATTAGGTCAAGGAGAAGTTTATTAGGAGAACTCAAATCCCTTAGCAGCTGCATTTGGTGAAACTAGAGAAGAAGAAGTCAAAGGAGCTTGCAAAGAAAAGCGTCTGGACTTCTTTAAGTTGCTTGAAGACGTTTCGCCTCTCATCCGAGAAGCTTCTTCAGTTCTAAGGTCAAATGGTGGAGAGTCCCAGATATAAACCTAGTGGGAGTGTCCCCCCACAGAGGGACAAAAGGACCCCCTGATGATCCTCTAATCGCCTGAGCCACACCCAGTTTCCCACCTTGGCTCAGGCGATTAGAGGATCATCAGGGGGTCCTATTTTTTATGTGTTCACTGTGCACTCTGCGCACTATAAGGCTTCTTAAACTGAAACTGTTTGTTTCATTTTTCAAAATAATAATTCAGCTTAAGATTGTGTTAAACTCTTTTGCATTATGTTTTCTATGGTAGTTTTGTACTTTAATAATTGAACAGTTGCTTTATGTTATCAACAATGCTTTGTTCTCTTCCGTATTACTTTAGTATTCCAACTAAAAGTTAGTGGTAATCATTAACTAGTTCTAACTCTGCTGGTATTTAATGAGCAAACACACAGGGAGAAAGCGTTGGTTGATTTAACCACACTAAATGTAACACCTCTTTACATAGATGCTTTGAATAGTAAATACAGTCACAAAATACATTTTACTGCAACTCCTTTTAATAAGGAAGGCACATTTTGGATGTGTTGTACAGTGTACTTTTTCATACCTCTTTTCCCCCCTGAAGTGGAAGAAACTCGTGAACTGTTGATCGTGAGTTGTCCATTCGGTAATCTAAATCAAAGCACACCTTACAGAATCCAATTTACTGTCACGTCTGGCATATATAGACGATTTACTTAAATGTGGTCTTTCCTTCTGACAGACTGACATGAGAAGAAAAGCTAAATTTCCATGCTTCACTTACTCTATTTGACCCAAGCTCACTCACACAGATTGGTATACCGGGCAGCACAATACTTTTGGGATTACATGTAAGATCTGGATGAAGCTGTTTTAAAAGAATTAACTGAGGTCCTACTTTTTGCTTCCTAGCTTTCCAGGCCTGCCCAGCACATCTCCAAAGAAGAAAGAAAGGGGGGAAAAAAAGAAAGAAAACACCTTCCAACAAATCCAACTTCATTTTCTTTTTTGGCTTTCCCACGTATCCCACCAAGGTCTGGAAATTTCTTGCCGTCTCACTGCTGTCTCTGCTTCATCTCCGCCTTTAGAAAAAAAAAAAGTCCCAGTATTTCTCTCATTTCTTCCAGCCCCATCTCAGTGACAGGTCTGTTTGCCTTTCAGTGTTTATATTTTCCTGTTTGTGCTGCACACTAAGGATTTTGGTTTTATTATATATTTATCTGCAACACTGGCTTGACATTTAGGGAACAAAATGTGGTCTTTATTATATAATTCAGGTGACCACACCCGAATAGCAGAAAGTCTGGGAACATGGAAACAGTTGTTATTAACTGGATCTAAAAGATGAACATACATGTCAATGTCACGCATTGGTTTGTAGATTACTATTGTTGAAACTAGGACACGTTCATTTTTAGGTAGTTCAGCACAAACAAAATGATACTAGACTTTTGCTTTCACTTTTCAATGCAGGATACTTGGTTCTACATGAAGGTAGCAATATCGACCTTCACCTTCGAAGGAGATACCGTTATCTAAATGTCGATCTGACTGTACTGGCATTTATATTGGCCAGTAAATGAAAATTAAAAAGTAACCAAGGGACTGGAGAAGCACTCATGCAGCACGAGTCTTCATGCCGAGAAGTTTGACCAGCAGAGGGCATTCAGTAACTTTCTTGTTGGCAACAGGAAAGTTGCCACAAACACAACAACCAGCTGACTGGCCAGAATGTAAACAAGTATATAAACTACAAACAGCAAATGTGCAGTTATTGGCTGAAATCTGTTTACATTTATATCATCCAATGTTGGATATCAGACTTTTTAAATCAGCAGATATCGGTATCGGCCTAAACAAATAACATATCAGTCAGGCTTTACGCTAATACTCAAGAGTGCATCAATAACATTTTGCTCTTGGCCTTCATTTTTTTTTTGAAAAATAACCACCGTGTTTATTATACAGCGAAATGTCAACTGTCAAACTCTTCCTTTCATCAGAAAGTTGTGACACCGTCAAGTAAAAAGATGAATGTGAACACACCCACCTTTATTTGGCATATAATTTGACTACACGACGCAGCAGAGCTATAGATGACCTCAACATTATTACCTGTACTGTTCCATCACCTGAGGATCCAAAGTTCCCCTCAGATATTTGTTTTGTTTTTAGATCTTACGACAGTGATACCACAGATCTAATCATTAACTGAGTATGTTTTGGTACTTTACATTTCTTTTATGCAGTTATTTAAGACAGCACTTTAGATTATAATAGACTATGTTGGATTCGTTATTTGGTCAGCAGCTGTATAACACAAGTTTATAAAAAATTGAAACACTTTTATAACCTTGTTCTATTAAGAGTGATGCAAACACAGAGCATGTTTTGTTTCATATTAGTCTTCACGATTCATGATGCAGAACACAAGACGTATCGAGTACACAGCGTCCAGGGTGTAAACAATAAAGTTAAAGATTGTCATGAAGGTGACCACCACCAGCTTATCCCAGGGACAGAAGTGACCACAGTTAGGGGGTCTTTGTTTGTTCTTAGAGAAACTGTAGAGTGGCCAGATCACCATAGCTGTCGTGTACATCACTGCTGCCAAAATGTTATAGACAATCACCACCATGTCGAAGGAGATCGGCAAGTAGGAGGTCAGCTGTGCGAGGGTGAGCAGGATTATGATGATGGAAAAGATAAAACACAAGGAATACACAGCCACACACCACTGGAGTCCTGAATTACCAGTGTACTGGCCTTGATCCAGGGATACAAAGATGAGACAGGCAATGAAGGTCTCCAGCATCTTCATTATCCCCGGCAGCGTGGAGAGGAACCCGCTGGTTTCCCCACGAGGATAAAGGCGTGTTAAGACCACCTCACCTGCATATGTGGCGAAACAAACCCAGGAGACCACGGAGGCACCGATAGCACGGTGGCAGGTTTTGCAAGTGAAAAAAGTGGGGTAGATGATGGAGACGATCAGGCACATGAGGCTCGCAAGCATTGCAAAAGCGGTAGTGAAGTCATCCCAGGCGAAAGGTACTTTGCTGTTGACGGTGGTGAACTCCAGGATGACAATCAGAAACGTGAAGAAGAAGCAGAAGCACCAAGTGAACATGCACCACGCCCAGTAGGAAGATGAATTAGCTCCTGCCGCTCCCGCCAGGCTAAAACACATGCAAGTGAGGATAGCTGCCATTATTCGCATGATCCCCACTGGCTGGGTAAGGGATCGGACATCTACATTCACCATGTCTGGACAGGATGAGTGTCTTTGACCTTAAAAAAAAAAGTATTCTTTGGTTTTCCAAGTCAGTTTACTGTACTCAGTGTACAGCAAGCCTTTGACTTTGAAACCAGCTTAAATGATAGCAGCTAAAGATGTCCATGAAGGCAAAGACCAGAGCAGGTGTGTTCTTTGAAACAGAAACGCAAGTGGTGGTGCACATTCACTCAGAGCATCCTGGGCTTATCTGAGCTGTTTATGACCCCTGTTTCACGCCATTGATTGGATACTCATGAGCGTTATCATGTTAGCCTCGCAACCCACACTGGACTCTGGTCTTTGGCACAAACCCAGCTCAGTACAGCATAGTGATGGGGTGTAGGTCATATCCTAGAAATAAATGCGTTTTTTCCTGTAGTTTTGTTGACTTGATTTATTGCTTCTGTGTAGTTAAAAGAGAGCAATTTGGGACACTAAATTATGTTATTGAGCTTTTAAATTTCAGGCACTGAAGACACTGACCTGAGTTCCCTCCATGGTGCATCCGTGTGAGTGTTAGCATGAAAGCTACAAAAGGTGCTATAGAATGAAGAGCTTGTACGAATGTGTGTGAAAGGTTGGATAAATGAGGGTTAGAATAGATAATAAGTACTGTTATATAAGTACTATTCCATTTACACTAACACATTGGACATCATATGATTCATTTCCTTAAACATTCATGGAATATTTAAAATGTAAGAAAACGTTAAACAAACCACAAAACAAAGAAGCAGAGAAAAGTGTACATTTATAAGAATACATTTAAAAGAACACACAATCACTACGGTACTTTAACACACATTAAATCTGCAGATGCAGAATGTGGATGTGACCCATGTGGTCTCTTCCTCTCCAGTTCTTCCATTTTGTAGCTTTTTCCTTTTTTAAAAAACAAAAACAAAATCTCTCATTGCTCACAAAACTACATACTACTACATACAATCGCTTTTCATAGTTGTTCCCATTTTTGTATGCGGGTTGCTGTACATGATGGGTGAAAGGTTACGCTTCAACCATATATGCTAGTGGTTATCAGTTTTATTACTTATACTCTGATAAGCAAACTGGGCTAACCTTGAGCAACTGCTTTTATGGTTCGAATGGTCTGTTAAAAGAAAACTAAAATGGAAAAGTACTTATCCTGTACTCTCCCTTTAAGTAATAGATTTACTAAGGGAAATTTTTATTTTGTGACACTGAGTGAAGGTGTGCTTCATCTTTAAAAACTTTAAAATATTTATAAAAATAATGTTTTATTACTGTTTGGACAAAATCCAAATACAACCAGTTTAAACTGTGCATTTTTCACTGTTTACTGAAAGAATAACCAGAACCATTGTAGACTAATCAAACAGCAAAGTCGTCACTGATTATTGTTCCAACTGGCTTTAGAGCTTTGGATTGAATAAATAAACCTAAATAAACCTGTTCTGGCAGTAAACGTCCAGTAATTCTTTTCCTGTGTAAACACACATGAGGAGCCGTTCGACAGCTCAGCTCATCATCAGCAGTTAAATCATTAGGACAAAACAAAGCAGCTTCTTTCTTTAACAGCTAAAGACTGCCTTTTAAAAAAACTACAAGAAGAAAAAACTTTCTTAAATCTGCTCTTTTTTGTTCTCTTTCACTTACTCCATGCCCATAATCAAAAAAAGGGAGTGGAGTTGTTAGCTCAAAACCCATAGCTGTGTGTATTGCAGGATATGCACACACCTTTGCAAACATTCTCAAAGGGGAGTTCATTATTTAACCCTGAAACCATGAAAGTGGTATTTATTTAAGATTTACTTATCATACTTTATTACCGAGGTGCTAAAACAACCATATGGGTATGTAGGCTTGTTCAATAACGTTCAGTAACCACAATGACTGGATTTTAATGTTCTTTATCAGGGTGAGATTTGTAAGAAACTATACTGAATGAGTTTCCCACTCGGTACTTTTACAGGCTCATAAACCTGAATAAAAAAACCCCTGAATCAACCACAGCTACGTTAACGCTTCAAAAAATGCAAAATCGTGTTTAAAAAAAGCTACTCTAATTAATATGAAATCTGCAGTAAAAGAATGACATAAACCATCATAAAAATAACTATCATACAATCAATCAATCAATCAATGAAAGATAAGTTCAAGCTGACTTTTTGCAACCTATGTTCTGCTGACGAAGAAGACGAGCTTAAACGAGTAAACTGTATCCACAATGTAAGCAATGAGGTTCAAGCAGGTCATCACAGTAATGACTATGTAAAAATTATTGCTGCCTAAATTGTTCCTAAAGCTGTAAAATGGCCAAATGACCACAGCTGTGAAGTACATCAGCACTGCCAGCACATTGCACACCGTCAAGACTTTGTCGAAGGGCGCAGGGAAGAGCGACAGCAGGCGGCCGATGGTAAAAATGATGACGAGGAGGGCAAAAATGAAGCAGATGGAGTAGACGGCAACGCACCACTGGAGCCCCGGGAAGATAGAGTAAAAGGTGAAGTCCAAACAGATGAAGATGATGCAGGCCACAAAGGCCTCTAAAACCTTGAGGAGGCCTGGGACTGTGGAAAGGAATCCACTGATCTCACCAGGTTTGGCCCGGGTTAGCCCCACCTCAACGGCGTAGAGGATGAAGGCCAAGCAGGTCGTGACACTGGCACCAATACCTCTGCCGCAGCTAGAGCAGACGAAGAAATATGGATAGATCACAGCTGCTGTGAACATCTGTGTGGAAGAAAGGGTGGAATTTTTTTTTACTCAGAGTTGATTTTGACTGATTTCTTGTGTGTCACTCCGTTTAACTAGTTATAGATTATTGATAAAGCTGCAAAAAAATAAAGCTCTACCATGGGACTTTTAAACTCATCATTTAGGGTGTTGATATGTCTATCTCTAAAAACATAGTTAATCTGCCTCTTATTTTTCATGAAGTAGTTTAATTGTACTTAAAGTAGTTTGAGCCGTATGAAACCTTTAAATTTAAGTTCAGCTTAAAACACCTTTATTTTCTTCAAGTCTCAGTGGCAGTGATCATGAAGAAAGCTGGCTAGTCCTTCATACAACCTGCAGCAATAGCTATAGCAAGAACAGACAAATGACATTAGAGTTTAAAAAATAAAAATCGACACATACCATCAGGGTAGCCAACATGGCAAATGCAGCAGTGAAGTCATCCCAGGAGATGGGCAGCTTTGTATTTAGAGTTGTCAGTTCCAGGAGGAGCACGAGGAAGGTGATGCAGAAGCAGAAACACCAGCTGAACATGCACCAGGCCCAGAAGGACACAGAAATGTGGCCCAGTGATGCCACCAGGCTGAAGGAGATGCAGGTTAAGACCACTGCCAGTATCCTTAAAATGCCCACCGGTGCTGTGAGTGTCTTGAAGTCCACCGTAACCATGCTGACTGTAAGCCGTTAGACAGATTACAGCTGGATCTATTGTTAATTTAGCACCTCTTCTATTTCTCTCACTTCAAAATTATTATTATGCTATGTAGAAGCTGTTTGGTTTCTGTCTCAGCAGAAATGCTGTCGAATGTAACTGAAGGTATGTGGAAACTGTGGCCGCTCCCTCGTTGCCTCCCATCCAAAGCTGCAGAAATGTATGACATTCACATTTGCTTATCACTGTAGAGGGGTTGGTTTACTGACTAAGCTGTTAGGTATAACAGGAACTACACCTGCTGACACTCTCTATTCACCCTATTGCTCATCCATTACGAATTCTAAATTAGTGGCATGTTCAGGCCTTAACAGCTTAAATATGTTAATATGTTACAAGAAGCTGAGGAAATGGTCCTTAGCAACATGGCATATTGTTTTATCTACAGATGTAAAGTAGGATTATTTCAAAGAAATATGAAAGAGTTGCTTTATATTGTGAAAAAATACTTCTGTTTATCTGAATAATTTTAAAAAAATCTGAGTTACTGCAAAGAAAACCAACATTCAAGATTTACTGCAAGTGCAGCAAGTAACTCTCAGCTGCTGACACAAACAAGCACCTTTGGCAATTCTTGCACAATTGTTAATGCACGACACAAACCTTATTTTTGTGCAACTTATACAAATTATTTAACATTTTAACGTGGACAGTACTTATAGCCTGTGGATGCAGTCAGTGTTCAGTAATGTTGTTCATCGGTTAGTGAAGTCCCAGCTTGAAGCCTCGAGTTTTGCATCGGCATCTAAGGGTTTGGAAACAGAATGTTATGAATGGTCTGTACCAAAATCAGGAACAGAGGGACAGCACACTACAGTACAAAAAACCCACCCCCCCATAACACATGCAAGTCATTATCTAGCAACACTAAACAGGACCATAAGTCACTGAACAAACATCATGCTGCACCAGAAAAAGAACAGCAAGTAGAGACTGAGACCTCTTTCTACAATTGTAAGATAAATAACCCTTTAATGCCAAGTGCCCCTCTCCCCCTCCCCCCCACCACCTTTTAAAGCAATAAATTGCATTAACTTCTGGATATAGCAAATATAATACAAGTTAAAACTCATATATGCAGATTAATATTTAATCTCCCAATTTAAAAAAAGTGGCTAGTCAAGAAAATGTTAATTAAAAGAAAAAGAACTTCCTGTCAATTCAAGTTTTACAGGGTTAAAGTTTAAATTGTTTTAATAGGGTTTATGAAGTGAGCTTCAACACAGTCAAACTTATTTCTATTATCAACACAGTTTCCCCCTGTTGGCACTGAGAAAGAGCTTAAGCCAATTTCACATTAGCTTCATTTTTCAGAGCCAGAGAAAACATCCATCTTTATATACAGTCTATGGGTAAAACAGTGGAGACTTAAGTCTGTGAAGGTTCTCAGTCATCCAGGTCATCGTAGTCAGAGGAGCTTGCAAAGAAAAGCGTCTGGACTTCTTTAAGTTGCTTGAAGACGTTTCACCTCTCATCCGAGAAGCTTCTTCAGTTGTAAGGTCAAATGGTGGAGAGTCCCAGATTTAAACCTAGTGGGAGTAACCCCGCGCAGAGGGACAAAGGACCCCCTGATGATCCTCTACCTAATCACGTGAGCCAAGGTGTGAAACTGGGTGTGGGTCCCAATCAGCCAGGGTTTCGGGTGAGCTCATTGTGAAACCTGGCCCCACATTATCATGCGAATTCCTAAGGTCAGATGGCCCAGGATGTGAGTGGGCGTTAAGACGTCTGGGGAGGGAACTCAAAACTGGATTATAGATGGCAGACAGTTGGTGTTGTAAACCACCGCCTCTGTTCAAAGATGGTCGCTCACAGTGGACGTAGATGGCTTAAGTGGAGACTTAACTAATCCTATAAAACCTTAATTATTTAACTGATAACAAAAACGTTAGAAGCTGATGTTGCTTATTTTGATTATTTTTGTGCTTTTGAATTCATTTGTGCTGCTTATGAAGCTCACAAGCAACTCAGTTATCAGTAGAAATTAAGAAGGTAAATCACAACCAGGTATGGATAATTAGATGCCTGTATTATCTGATCTCCAGATAGAGCACCTCTATAAAAGCAGAGATTTTGTTGCTAGTCTGGAGCAATGCCACATCACAGACTTCTCTGGACTAAATAGATATGAAAGGGTTTCCAGGAAAAAGCCTCTTCTCTCTAAAAACAACATGGCAGCTCAGATTAAGTCTGTAAAGTTTTAAATGAACAAACCATAAAGATACTGGTACAATGTCCTTTGGACAGATGTGACCAAAGTGGAGATGTATAGCCATGCACAGCGAAACATTTGGAAAAAGCAAACATAGCATATCAGCACTACAGCAGCTCCTCATACCAGCTGTTAGGCACGGTGGTGGAGCGGTCATGATTTTGGCTTGTTTTGTGGCTAAAGAACCTGGGCAGCTTGCATTCATTGAGTTGTGAGGTCATCTACCAACAGTTAAAACTTGCCCATAATGCAACAGGGCAATGATCACAAGCACAGCAGCAAATCTACAACAAAATGTCTGAAAAAGGAAAGAATCAAGGTTCTGCAATGGTCGAGTCAAAGACGAGACCTCAGCCTGACTGAAATGCTGCGGTGGGACCTTCAGAGAGCCGTGCCTGCAAAATTCAACAAAGTTGTAACGAAGAGAGGGGCAAAGTTCCTCCATGATGCGGGACACTAATTAGTCATACTGAAAGTGACTTAAATTTATTGCTGCTAAAGGTTGTTCTACAAGCTACTGGTTCATGGGGAGCTCAGGACTGCACAGAGTCCTGTGAAAAAACATGTTTTCACAGGATTGTAGATGAAAGATTTTATGGATCAACTTTTGTGTTGAAATAGTGTAGGATTGGCACAGAGCTATTATTTTAACTCTGACTCATCCCTTAAATATTTGGGAAAGTGTTCTGAATACTACATAATCCCATCGATTCAGTTCTCACTCCCTTATAATAATCTATTACAACAACTATACTTTATAACTAAGGTTACAGAGTATTTCACTTTACATGGGACAGCACTATTTTATGATTTTACCCCCCACTGATCATCCTGAGACACTGCTCCAAATTTCCATTGGCTCTAGTTTACAAAAGTCAACACATACAACTCTCACAAGAAATGTGTGGCTGAGAGAGAGATCCCTACTGATGACAGAACAGAACAGAGGCTACAATAACAGCTAATCGTTTTATCAGATACTGGAGCACATTTAAAACAAATATCACATAACAACATAATAACAAACTTTAGCTTTGATTTTTGCATTAAACAATCAGTGTGTAAACTGGTCCCTCACACGAATGATACTAAACTTATAACTTACAAACTTCATTTGTTTATTTTAATGCCAGATATGTGAAAAGATGACCTCTTACTCTTGTAATGCGCACCAGACAGAATCCTGGCCCCACAATAAGCATCTTAGAAATGGGAGAAATGCTGAATACAAAGTTTATTCCTCTAAAAATAGAGGAAATAGAGCAATAGAAAACTATTTGAAATAAAAATAATTATATAATAATATGGAATTGTGCTGATAAGAGAGACTTTCCAAGCATGGCCACTTAGGCCTCAACAGGAAAGATAACTTGACTTCTTTGTCTTTATCAGGTCACTTTTGCTTAAAATTGCATACGCAGTAGTACAAGCTACTATGAACGCTGATTAAACTGAGACCTGAACTTGGCCTACATCCTTAAACCTGCGGCTTTTCCAATGCACAGCCGGAGTACTTTAGCGACAGCAAAAAAAAGTGTGATTGTTTAAAAATGGATGTGGAAGCAACCCTGTGACTTGAGTGTATTTATCATTGTTCTCAATAAAAAAAAAAATCCCCCCAAAACCAGAACTCTGAATGACAGAGTAACTGAGCTAAAGACGACATCTGCACAAAATGATACATACACACCCAAATACATTACTCCAAGTAAACAGTTTCTCATTCACAGTTAGCCTACCCAGACTGCAGGAAGTTTCAGTCTGAGATGACAGCTCACAGCATGACAATAGAACGAAAACCAATGAAAATGAAGGCCAAACATGTAGCAACAAGAATGATCGCTGGGTCAAGTTAGGTCGCAGCATTCCCACTATTCACCACTTATCATTGAAAAGCACCCAGGGGTACGGTCATAGGCCACAAAGTCCTCAAATGTTCTCAAAATGGAAAAAGACACAAATCACTGGGGATTTTGTTAAATGTTAGTTTCTAGAGATGTTGGAGGAAACAATATCAAGCTCTGAGAAACTGTGTCAGTGTGGCTTTTGAAAAATGTGCAGCTTAAACCAATCACTGCCAGCCATGTACCAAGCGCAGGCAAATAAACCCCAACACCCACCCAGTGTGTGTTTGTATTAGACGTGTGAGTGAGGGGAAGGAAGAGGAACCACAAGCTCATTTGTTCTTAGAACAGAAACAAACACTTATGCTTGCCGTCCATTGAGTCCCATGGTTGGGCCTGAGTTCTGAGATCACAAACGTGGACACAAATCTGTGCAAACGTTCCCTGGGAGTTGCCTCCTGCCCTGCTCTGCTGTTGATGGATGCTGTAATCCTAAATTAACCTTGGTGTCAAGAGTGTTTGTCTGAACATATACTTAAGTAAAGGAACACAACACTATTTTTCTAATTTTGTTTGACATATTTTCCATTTATGTTTTTTGTATGTATGAAAGTATTTGGACTGTAATTGATCTTACTTTGTTTAAAACTGGAGCAATTTCCATCTGTAGCTCAATTTGATGACTAAACCTTTCCAACACTGTTTTATGATCTGTACACTATAATATTTTAATAGAGCTCTTATCTGCTTTTTTACCTGGGGAGATAAGTTAGTATTGTGAAAATATGCACTGAATGAAGTAACATAGTGGTTTACACATTCACCTAAAAAGAAAAAGATCACTGATTTAACCCCAGGGTGAGACATAAATACCTTCTGGGTTGAATCTGATGAAGAAAAGAAAATCACATTTAGTGAACAGGTTCACTTTGCAAGATTTCCTGTGTGATTATGACAGACACTATGAATCAGTTGTTGCAACACGGGTGGAAGTTAAAGGGGTTAAATTCACTTTTCCCTCAGAATAATATATACTATGCCCTAACTTTCAGTAAGTAAATTAAAATAAAATAAAGTAAAACAAGGCATTATTTTTTTGTCTTTATTTTCAATCACAAACAAGCTGCAGCTACTTGCTCATTGTTAAACTGTCCAGGATTTGATTTCAGTGCAAAAATGTGAAACACTTGCCACATTCAGTAGTGATGTGCGGATTGATCCTGAAATATCGATTCCTCCGATACCAGTCATTTACATATCGATATTTTAATGTGAGAATTGATTCTAGAACATACAGTGGCTTGCAAAAGTATTCGCCCCCCTTGAACTTTTCCACATTTTGTCACATTACAGCCACAAACATGAATCAATTTTATTGGAATTCCACGTGAAAGACCAACACAAAGTGGTGTACACGTGAGAAGTGGAACGAAAATCATACATGATTCCAAACATTTTTTACAAATAAATAACTGAAAAGTGGGGTGTGCTTAATTATTCAGCCCCCTGAGTCAATACTTTGTAGAACCACCTTTTGCTGCAATTACAGCTGCCAGTCTTTTAGGGCAGTGGTCCCCAACCCCCGGGCCTCGGACTGGTACCGGTCCGTGAGTCGTTTGGTACCGGGCCACGAGAGTTGAGGCTCAGGTGTGAAATGTATGGTTTTCAGGGTTTTTATCGGTTTTCAGCGTTATTTTGTTATCGTTTTTATTGTTAACTCGGTATTCCTGGGTCTTTTCATGTGTGTTATGAATAAATCTTCTTTTTTACGGTACCGGTACTAGTTTTATTTTGTTGTATTTATCTGCGACACCTTACAGGCGGGTCCGTGAAAATATTGTTGGGCATGAACCGGTCCGTGGCGCGAAAAAGGTTGGGGACCGCTGTTTCAGGGTATGTCTCTACCAGCTTTGCACAGAGTAGTGATGGGTCGTTCGCGAACGAAATGGCTCTTAGAGCCGGCTCTTTGACGTGAACGACGCGAGCCGGCTCCTTATCGCGAGCCGTCACATGGGTTTTTTTTTTTTTTTTCTTTCTCTCAGCCTCTCTCTCGCACTTTTTTTCCGCTTCACTCTGCACGCGAGCCTTGTGCTTTACGCTGGGCAGAGGGGGGAGGGGCGGTAGTTACACTCAGTAGCACAGGAACAGAGCCAGAGAGAGAGAAAGAGAGGCAGGGACAACAACATTAGAAAGGTATAGTAATCATCCACAACTATTTTCGGTTGCAGATGATAAAGGATTGAGAAAGTTTATTCATGCAGGTCCATATGACAGAGAATATGCATGTTCTTTTAGTTTTCATATTATAATTTATATTTAATTGTGTTGTGGTTTGCAGTGTTTTGTGTTCTTTTCACTTTAAATTTATGAAAGGAAAAAGCTGAAAATTTAAATAGTTAAAACTTGAAATGTGAATAGTTGATTTTTGTATTATATGATTTATTTATTACATTTTATGTGGAGTGAATAAATAAAAGTATATTTACGGTGGCCCCTAGAGACAAAGCACATACAAACTTCAAATCACGTACGAACTCTGAAGCATGTACAAACTCCAAAACACGTAAAAACACGTACAAACTCCAAAACACGTAAAAACTCCAAAACACGTAAAAACACGTACAAACTCCGAAGCACGTAAAAACTCAGAAGCATATAAAAACTCAGAAGCACATAAAAACTCAAAACACGTACAAAAGACAACAGAAGTGCTCCAGGATGCTGGGCGCAGTGTTGAGCCTTTGTTATCTTGCGGCTACACAAGCCAGCAAGTACCAACGACCGGATTTGGTGTGTGGTAATAACAGGTAAATGAACTTTTTTTTTAAATTATTTGAATATATATATGAGTGCCTGTGTATAAATACACAAACAATACACACATGCTTTCAACTGTGTAATTTAAGTGATCTAGTAGCTCTGCTTTGGAAGTTCAGTTCATGCTAGAAATGTGTTTTGGAGTTTGTACGTGTTTTGTCTCTAGGGGCCACCGCATATATTTATATATAAACATATATAAATAAAACCACTTTTTACGTTAGTAATTCCTTTTGTGCATAATTTTATATTATTGTTAATAATAAATTAATTAAAGCAACAAAACAACCTGAAGAGCCGGTTCGGAGCCGAAAGAGCCGGCTCTTTTTAGTGAGCCGAACCGAAAGAGCCGGATCTCTAAAAAGAGCCGGAAATCCCATCACTAGCACAGAGACTGAAATCCTTGCCCATTCTTCTTTGCAAAACAGCTCCAGCTCAGTCAGATTAGATGGACAGCGTCTGTGAACAGCAGTTTTCAGATCTTGCCACAGATTCTCGATTGGATTTAGATCTGGACTTTGACTGGGCCATTCTAACACATGGATATGTTTTGTTTTAAACCATCCCACTGTTGCCCTGGCTTTACGTTTAGGGTCGTTGTCCTGCTGGAAGGTGAACCTCGGCCCCAGTCTCAAGTCTTTTGCAGACTCCAAGAGGTTTTCTTCCAAGATTGCCCTGTATTTGGCTCCATCCATCTTCTCATGAACTCTGACCAGCTTCCTTTCCCTGCTGAAGAGAAGCACCCCCAGAGCATGATGCTGCCACCACCATGTTTGACAGTGGGGATGGTGTGTTCAGAGTGATGTGCAGTGTTAGTTTTCCACCACACATAGCGTTTTGCATTTTGGCCAAAAAGTTCCATTTTGGTCTCATCTGACCAGAGCACCTTCTTCCACATGTTTGCTGTGTCCCCCACATGGCTTGTGGCAAACTGCAAACAGGACTTCTTATGGTTTTCTGTTAACAATGGCTTTCTTCTTGCCACTCTTCCATAAAGGCCAACTTTGTGCAGTGCCCGACTAATAGTTGTCCTATGGACAGATTCCCCCACCTGAGCTGTAGATCTCTGCAGCTCGTCCAGAGTCACCATGGGCCTCTTGGCTGCATGTCTGATCAGCGCTCTCCTTGTTCGGCCTGTGAGTTTAGGTGGACGGCCTTGTCTTGGTAGGTTTACAGTTGTGCCATACTCCTTCCATTTCTGAATGATCGCTTGAACAGTGCTCCGTGGGATGTTCAAGGCTTAGGAAATCTTTTTTTTGTGTCATGTATAATTTTCGTTCCACTTCTCACGTGTACACCACTTTGTGTTGGTCTTTCACGTGGAAATCCAATAAAATTGATTCATATTTGTGGCTGTAATGTGACAAAATGTGGAAAAATTCAAGGGGGGTGAATACTTTTGCAAGCCACTGTATGTTCTAGAATCGATTCTCACAGTAAAATATCGATATTTTAGTAATTTCGGGTAAATTTGTAGTTTATCATTAACAGGAACACAGTGGGAAGAACCTATTTCATTCGGATTGTCTACATTAGAAGGAACTACTACTACTAGTCATGTGCGAAATACGGCTGTATAAATGTGTCGCAGCCTCTGGCGTGCGCACTCAGAACAATGACTGAGCGTAACTGGAGTTATGTGCGTATTTTACATCCACAGACGTGGTTTGCAAGAAAGTGAGGTGTTGTGGCAACACCACAAATTTGTCAAACACCTCAGAGTAAATCATATCACAGAATATGACGAGCGTATGTTGAGGCGAACTGAAGAGGAGGAGTGGACAGAGACAGGTGCTGCTAGGGTGAGACACACGTCTCTCACGGAGTCCTTTAGTGCTGCAGGCAGGCAAGGTGTTCAAATAGTGCACAAATTCAAGTTTTTTATTTCTATATGATGAATTCTGCATTATTAAGTGATAAGAACAAGTAATCTGATGTCCTGTAATCATTATGACGCTATAACTTGAGATACAATAAATAAAATAAGTTTTTGTACAAAGTATCGGTATCGGATCAGTATCGTCGATACCACCCTGAATTTTACTTGGTATCGGATCGGAAAGGAAATTAGTGGTGTTGCACATCACTAACATTCAGACCAGTAGCGCTAGATTAGATTGTCCTATACATGTCTGGCTCCTCGCACTTTTTTTCTTTTTTTAAAAAAAGCAAATGTTTTCTCCTTTGTTACTTTATGAATATATATTTGTATGACCATTGTAAATGGATCATATGTAAATGTGAGCTTGAAAGCTTGGCTGTCTCTATGTGTTAGCCCTGTAACAGACTGGTGCCCTGTGCAGGGTGTACCCCGCCTTTTACTCTCCAACAGCTAGGATAGGTTCCAGCTCACCTGTGGCCCTGAGTAATGAAGGAAATGAATGGATGGACTTCAAGATTAGCATATAATACAGTCTACAGTATGCAAACCTTTGTTTATGGTCAATGAACAATCATTGTTCTGCTTAAAGCAATCTAGTGCTGTCTGATGGCACGAAACAGGAACATTTCTTATATTAAAGCCTGATATCACACTAGTTTTAAGCCTGGAATTGATTCCCAAGAAATACCAATCTATGTTGCAATTACCGGATGCTTGAGATACTCTTTGTGTGCTGGCGCACTCTCCAGTCTGAAGGATGCTTGAACTGCTCCCTAAGTTTAGAGGAAATAAAAAACAGTGTTGCAACACTGGAATTACGCTGACCTCTAGTGGTCGTAAATTGAAAGCAGACACTGGTCAGGCCGGCTGCACTCATACTCGGACACTGCAGTGTCTTCCAGAACTGATGAGTAATGGTATTGTAACAGTCCCGTGAACCTCTCAGCGTCCTTTCCTGAATATCGCAAGACCTTGGTGTGTCAAAGTGATGTGTTTAGAGGGCAAATGGAAGCAATCACAAAAATGTGGAAGTAAACGTACAACACTCATGCAGGAAATGAGAAACAAATATTCATGTAAAAGCACGTAGCACCTGAGAGGAAAGTGGATATATAATAGAATAGCAGGCATTTATATAGCTGCTATTCTATTATTCAGTACAACATTATTTCTTGTATTGTAAATCTGGTTGAGCACATTTTTGTCAGCACATTCAAACTGTTTTGGAAGACTGAGAATGTCCTTATGAAATTCAGTTTTCTCATTGTGCTTCTAAAGAGCAAGGCTGGATGTGAAAGAAAATATGGCCACATAAGTTTTCATTTACTGAGTTCACTGAGGAAGTCAAAACCACAGGAAACCACAGATGTAGGCAAAAAAAAAACAAGAATACAGAAACCAAAAGCTGTACCATGCATTGATTGGTTTACACTACCAAAGTCTAAGAAAATAACAAAACAAAAACGGTTCACATGAAAATAAATCTTGTTTCTTGATCTCCAGATGTTAAGTGAGATGATTCATGCTGTTATCGGACTCTATGCGTGCGTAGTTTTTTTAAACACGTAGGCAGGGCTGTAGACACAGGCTAAAACTGATAAGACGAATTGTGGTAAACAAGGAACACTTTGTTCTCAGCAGCGGGACACACTCTCCCTGTCTTTTCATATTTGTGCTCACATATATCTTATGGCTGTGCTTTTTATGGGTTGTTTAAACAATAACTGAGCGAACAGGGAAATGCTTTTCTTCATTTCTTCTTCTTCTGACACACCCAGTTACATATGAGGGGAGGAGGGAGCGAACGGGGAAACAGAGAGTGAAGACTAACAGATCCACAGCTCAAAAGCCTTCCAAAGCTGACTGAGGAAATACGCTTCTTCTCCGTTGGTTTACAAGATTTTGTAGCAGTCGTGTCCATCGGTACTCTGTATGGACCTTCCTGTTGTGGTTTTACTGTGTTTCCCCTTCAGGCACTGACAGAGAGCTCCAGGAAAAAACTTTTTTTTGGTGAGATAAGAGGTAAGTTAATGTTGTTTTACGTTTGCTGTCAAATAAGGATGAGTTTCTTCCTGGTTCATAGTTAGACTGCCTGTTTT
The DNA here is from genome assembly GCF_041146795.1 of Maylandia zebra. Lineage (NCBI taxonomy): Eukaryota > Metazoa > Chordata > Actinopteri > Cichliformes > Cichlidae > Maylandia > Maylandia zebra. The sequence continues at coordinate 19,257,891 of NC_135170.1, read as the reverse complement.
TTTATGTACTTTTGTAGAACAGAAATGGAAAAAAAGGTATTTCTTCTGTAGTTATGCTTCATAGCTTCATCAACACTAACGCTTATTCAGAAAGAACATTCAAACAAAACTGGATGAGGTGCACAGGGTGTGCTCAGGGGAATGACAGCGCCTCATTAGTTTAAGTGGTTTGTAGCTCTCTGTAATTGATTTAGGATGGATTTAGAGCAAGATACAGAAAGGCTTGGTTGGACTGACTGGGCCTCTTTCCTACCACACTGACCAGCCCACGGTACACAATGTAGGCTCTGTATTATAAAAAGAGACTAAGACCAGTAATCTGTAGTCAATGTACAACAGGACTCAAACTGAGTAAAGTGCATTCAAACCAGATTGCATCATGTCTCACAAACTAAGTAAATGTGTTACACAGTAGCATAGCTTCGTTATTGTTACTTTCCTGTTTGGTACTTCAGTTCATTTCAGCTCTGTGTAGATGTGGATTAAGATTTAATTTTTAAAATACAAAACACTGTCGAAGTTAAAACCACAAAAAACAACAACAACAACAACAAAACCCCACACCAACTATATGAGCAACCCGTCTTAGTTGAGTTTTTTTCATAGTATTTTATATAAAATTGTAACATTCAGGAAGAACATTTTTGGAGCCACTTTACTTGAGCCCTTGAATAACACTTAGTAAATATTACTTTTTTATCATTAAGGTATTTGCTTATGTTGGAGAGAGTATTTCTTTGTTATTAGTACTTCAGATGACTGCGCTATATATACAGTGCTATGGAAAAGTATTTACCCACTTCCTGATTTCTTATTTTTGTGCATATTTGTCACATTTACATGTTTCAGATCATTAAACACATTTTAATATTAGACAGATATAACTTTTAAAGTAATGACTTTGTTTATAAAGGGAATAAAGTTCTTCAAAACTACCTGCGCCTGTATGAATAAAGCTGTCTGATGATGTGAAATAGGCTAAAACCCCTCAAAAAGCAACACATCGTGCCATGAAACAGTCATCTTTCAGTCTGGGTTACAAAGCAATTTCTAAGGCTTGAAGACTTTGGAACCATTTTCCACAAACAGAGAAAACTTGGAACAGTGGTGAACCTTCCCAGGAGTGGTTGAGTGCATTGAAGACTCATCCAGGAGGTCACAAAACAACCTAGCACAGCATCTAAAGAACTGCTGGTCTCACTCATCTCAGTTAAAGTCAGAGTTCATGATTCAACAATAAGAAAGAGATAGGGTAAAAATGGCACCCATGGGAGAGTTCAAGGAGAAAACCTCTCCTGACCAAAAAGAACATGAAGTCTCGTCTCAGATTTGCCAAGAAACATGTTGATGATCCTCGAGACTTATGGGAAATATCATATTTCACACCAAGAGTCAAACTTGTTGGTGGTAGTGTGGTGGTGTGAGGCTGTTTTTCTGCATCAGAAGGACTTGCTGTAATTGATGGAAACACGAATTCTGCTCTCTACCAGAAAATCCTAAAGGAGAATTTCCAGTTCAGCTCATAGGCTGAAGCTCTAGACAATAAAGATTATTGCCCAGTCTAGTCAAAGTCCAGACTTTGTTGAGTTGAGATCCTTTGGTGTGGCCTAAACAGGCTATTCATTTTAGAAACCTTCCAATGAGGCTAAATTAAAACAATTGTGCTTAGAAGAGTGGGCCAAAATTTCTCCACAGTGCTGTAAAAGACTCAGTTCAGGTTATCTCAAATGCTTGATTGCAGTTCCTGCTGCCAAGGGCGGCACAACCATTTGTTAGGTTAATGGGGCAGTTACTTTTCATACAGAACCACAATTTTACTTAATCTTTTTTTCAGGAGTTACTATGATAAGTTTCAACTAGAGATGGACCGATCCGATATTACGTATCGGTCCGATACTGACCTCATAACCGTAGCACGTGGGAGCAGTGTGCTCACGTGATAGAGGCTGTGTGTATTTGTAGCCTCACTACCAAACCAGCATTTCATCTCCGAGGAAGTGATCCCAGAGAGAAGTAGAGCAAGTGTGTAAGTTCATCTCTGAATGTTTGTAAAGCATTCCCGCGTTAAGCTTAACAACGATATATGGAGCGACTGCCTCTTCTCTCTCCCTCCCCTTCCTGCTGCTACCTCACTCATGAAACTGATCAATGATCAGCTGATCGGCTTTTCTGTCGCAAGTTCGTCTCTCTTGCTTGTTTTTGGCCCACTTCGTGCCAGAAAGAGGAAACCAGCGGCTGAACAACAGCAGCACGTTTAACCTTGATAAGCTGTAGTTCGAATTTATTTAATATTACTTTCTACACCAGGATCCTTTTCTACGTAGCTGACGGCTGGTAACTGTGCAGGGGCGGATCTAGCATTATATTAAATATTAAATATTTATAATATAAACTGCAGAAAAACTACAACCCCCCCCCCCCCCCCCCCCCCCCCCCCCCCGCCCCCAAAAGAGTGTGAATCTTGGATTTCTGTCTACGTATCTAAGCCACTGCAATTGTGTTGAGTTGAGTTGAATACTTGTGGTTACAGATTGGAGGGCCTCTTAACATATTTTTTGTGCTACACTGGGTAATGAGCTCAGTATCTGAGCAATAGTCAGATACTAACCTCATAAACCATTAGAAGGATATCAACCACTGGAAATATTTATGTGATGCTGTGGTTAGCTTTTAAAAAGCTTTAGCTCACACCAACATCTGCTAATGTTTCCTCTGAAACCATATAACTGGTTGTCACACACAAACCTTTGAATAAACAAATGCAATTAATATTTTGCCTCCTGTTTGCATTGGACAAAGCAAATTACAAGTTCCTCGTCACTCATTGAAAGTGACACAAATCTCAAATACTGTGTTGCAGTGCCAGAAAACTTAGATCAATACGTCTTAAGTTTTTATTTGTACTCATTCAGTTTCAGTTTACATTTCTGAAGATGGAAAAAGGATATCCACCACAGGAATCAGCTCCACCTTACCCCGGCCCACCCTTGGACTATGGACAAGGAATGCCTCAGCCAGGGACGTATCCTCAGCCAGGGACGTATCCTCAGCCAGGGACGTATCCTCAACCAGGGACGTACCCTCAACCAGGGACGTACCCTCAACCAGGGATGTACCCTCAGCCAGCACCTTCTCCTGCAGGATATCAGCCAGGTCTGTGTCTGCACTCACAAATTATTCCTGCTTTTTATACCAAAATATTCTAATAAACCTTTGTTGTTATGTGTTTGCTTAAATACACAAATGAAAGAGATTAAAGATTAAAGAGATAAATTATAGAGTGACAGTTCTCTTCAAACAGTATAGTAAAGTACTTATTTACGTATGTATATTCGTCCCTGTTGTGATGACTTGTGTACTTTGTTTAACAGGCGGTGTCTTTGCTCCTGCACCGGGTGCACCTGTCACAACAGGTGAGGCAACCTGATCCTGTAAAGTACACCTACGTGTCTTTGTATGATTTCTCAGAACTCTTGCATGCAAATATGCATCATGGGAAAATAAAAACATTAAAAGGTTAAAGTGTAACTTCTCACAGCTGTTAAAAAGCTGTTAAAAAAAATGAATGTGCATCTGCTCCAGCGTGTAAAGTGAACAGAGCTGCCTCTGTAGACACTGGCTGAAATTCTTGGTCTCATATCAAACTGATCTGAAGAATAGGCTTGTTTGTAGCCTCTCTACAGGGAAAAGCAATTGTTCAGAGTTCACCCCATGTGCAGTCACATCCTGAGTCCTGCCTTTTGAAATAGATGCATAAGAATTCACTCCAAAGCCACATTTGTGTGTTAAACACATGTAAAACATTAACTATGTCACAGTTGTACAGTTATATACTACTACTAATACCAGTAGTCTTCTACTTCTAGACTATATTACTGGTCTATGCTGTGCTGGACATCTGCTACTAGAAACCTTAGTGCTTGAATGGCTCATTACTTTAAAATACAAGACAACAGAAAGGCTTTGAAAAAAAAGCCCCTTTCCACCCACAACTTACTACTGCAACCACTACTGCTTGCTACTTGCACCCTCCAGTGGTGATGTCGAGTCTTAGCTGTTGATACAAGGCAAGGATGGGGAACACATTTCCACTGACTTAAGTAATGCAAGTGAAGGGTCACACACTTGACGAATGATTTGAAACCACACTGGGTTTGGTTATAGTTAAGTAATAGGAGCAGGCCAGCTGCAGGAAGTTGGCTTGAGATCAATCAACATAAGGTGGCTCCTTATGGAAGTTTTGAGGGTTGTTTGGTTTTCCTTTGCAGGAGAGTTCTGGTCATCAGCCTGCATCTTGCAAATGTCTGCTGCAAGATGCAACAGACATGAGATCCTCACTGCCAGTTTGATAGTCAGTTTAAAGCCAGTCTATGAAGCTCGACTGTGCTTTGAATTTTAAAATGGAAACAAAGGTTAATAGAAATAATAGGAATAAACACCTTTATTCTGTGTTTTACACATTTCTGTTCCTCAGTGACTAACATTGTAGTAACACCGAGGCTACAGGATGTTCCTGGACAAACTGTGTGTCCTCACTGCCACCAGGCAGTGATCACCAGGACACAACACACCCCGGGCCTGCTGACGTGGGCTATTTGTGGAGGCCTCGTCTTCTTTGGGTAAATACAACCATTTAGGTAGAGGATTTTCAAGCTAAAACTCTAAAAGAGCTGAGACACATATTTGATCTTAAGAAAACCTTAACATTACAAGTGCTTTTTTCCACCTACAGGTGCTTTCTTTGCTGCTGTATCCCATTCTGCGTTGATTCCTGTCAAGATGTGGAGCACCACTGTTCATCCTGTGGCAGAGTCATCTACGTTTATAAGCGAATGTGAATCTTTTGATGACTCTTACCCACTTGACTATGACAGAAATCAGTGGAAGATTTGTAAATCAAGAGATTCAAGCCAAACAACATACCAATAAATACTTTTATCAGGTGCATGTTGTAGTTATGAGTTTTTCTCCTTTGCTCAGATGTGAATCTGGGCAGTTGCTCATGCTGTAATTCAGTATTTAGACATGATATTATTTTGAGATAAATAAATATTGAGTTTATACACCAGATACATTTGTAACATTACAAATACAAAAATTAAATCTGTAAATACTAATAGATTATATTTTTTTCATAAACTTCTTTGTATGTTTTTATCATATAATTTTATGCCACTGATTGCACGATATTTTATATGTATCATCTTTATTGTTTGTTTTCTCTTAGTATACCTAGTTTTGTATTGCAATACTTCTAATGCGCTTTGAATTACTTAGACACCCAAACTCTTAAACTTATTTCCAAATTATTTCTGTGTAACCAGCAAAACTCGGACAATAAAGGAATATCCTTGGAATATTGTTTTGTGGTAATTAAATGCACAGATAAATGAGTGTGGTTAGGAGGCTAATTTCATCATTGATCTGATGTTGGAATCATCCTGAAAAAACAACATGATTTTGTTTTGTTTGACTGCGGTTTGACTGTGTGATTAAGTGTCTGTCTGACACATAACACACACGATTAATGAATAAACAAACAGATTAACTAATTAACTGATTTTCAATTTTGCACTTTCGTTTGAAGGTATGTTAAATTTTTTAATTAACTTGTGAGAAAAGGGCTAGGGTTACAAAGCCAAGGAATTTTCATTTTGATTATTTGTTTTTTGTTGTTCTTCATGTAGTTCTTCAGCTTCTGACATATTTTTTTAAATGTTTATCCCCATGTCATCAACAAGCTTCTGGAATAATTCTGCTAATTTGACCAGAATTGGAGGAGTTCAGATAAACTTGTTCGTTTCTAAAAAGGTTGGCTTAGGTCGGGGCTTTGGGAAGAACATTCCAGAAGTTTAATGTCAGCCTTTTTTATCCATTTCAAAAACAATGTTGGCTTGTGTCTGGGATCAATGTCCTTGGAAGATCCAAGTTTCAACTGTTGATTTGAGGTGAAGTTGAGGTTGTCTTCCTTCTTTGTTAATCAATCTACTTTGTCTTCAATCTACAATGTATCACTACCACAGGCAGCAAAAAGCCTGAGCATGATGCTACTACCGCTGTGTTTGACAAACACTGTGGTAAACTTGTCCATGTGGGCAGCTGCAAATTTAAGTCGAGCTTGCAGTTATCAGTTTTTGTCTTGTTTTGTAAAGTCATTAAAGTAATTAATAACTTAAAAAATTCAAAGGTTTGTTATGTACAATCATTCCACCCCAGAGAAAACACCAGCTAGAACCATCTGAAGTAGTTCTAGTGGTAATATGAGCATTGCGAGCTGTAAGTCCTCCAATGGCTCCAGTAGATTCCAGGTACAACACTGGAGGTCTCTGTCCAGAAGAGTGCAGTCACAGAATAGCTAAGATACTGTGCAGAAATGTAGGGAGCTTAAGGTCGACACACTCACACACTCACACACACACACACACACACACACACACACACACACACACACACACACACACACACACACACACACACAAAACCTTGTGAAAGTTTTAGATATAATCCCACGGCATGCTGGATGCTGTAGAGAGAGAATCCCAGGGTGTGTTGTGACAACATGTAAAGCACATGGAGGAAGATAAGGGAAAATACTTTTAAATAAAATGTGACATGAAAATAGAAAATCTTTCTGTGTAGTTGTCAACAAAAAAAGAGCAGCTCAAACATTTATTTTAGAGAGAAGCAAAAAGCATACACAGCTGAGTAGTTTCCCCTGGTACATTGTTTGAGGTAAGGAGGCTGAAAAATGTTCAGTATAACTTCCTGTTTTTTTCTTGAGCTTAATTAGTTTTAATTAATTAATTTTTATGACATTGAAACCATCTATAATGGTTGTAACTAGTTACTTCTCTTTAGTGTTGCATGTTTTTCTGCCTGGAGATGAGGGTTAGTAGCATTAGTTGGTCTACATGTTGTGGAGATGTTGCCAGCGGCCCTTTTCAAAAAGAATATTTGTGCCTATGTAGGTGTAGGTGCTGTAATATTGTGCTTTGTTGTAGCTATGGGAGGACAGAGCTCTCAACCTGATGACTCCTTGTCTTCTAAGAGTAAGACGTTTAAAACGGAGAATCAAGTTTAAGCTTTACAAAAACAACTGGGAAACATTGCACAGTTAATGTTCTTTATGTATTTTGTTAGATTTAGAAAATGAATGGCGGAAACTAGAATGAAGATGAATGTGTGCTGATGTTCAGTGTTTGCTTTTTGGCTTCATGGACTAAAACTACAAATGATTACCTTCTGCAATCAGTCACCATTACCCTTGTTCTGAACTGCGTCTGTACTGTAACTATAAAGTATCTGCATCACTAGCTTATTTGGCTTTAACACCGCAAATGTTCTTCCACAAATAGAAAAGAGAATGATCTACAGTACATAAATACATACCAGCCTCATAACAGTGAGATCCAGTATCTCAGAATTCTTCTTTATGGACCCACTGGTTCTGGAAAGTCCAGCCTCATCAACTCGGTTGATGATGCTTTACGAGGCAGAACGATCAGCCGAGCTCTGGCCAACGCAGCTCCTCAGGAAAACTTCCCGAAAACAGTACATGCCAGTTTTGAACCAAGTTTGTATTTCATGCGCTGTAAGTGTTTAGCTAAGCTGTGATGAAACTAGTCAGCATATGGGTTTCTCTATCAGCCTTGGCTGGCCTTTTAGTAATAAGCAATGACTTTGCACAGTATAGGTGCTCAAATGTCATCCTAACAGATTTATTATCAACTGTATCATTGCAGACCTCACCCAGCCTATCAGAGCCTTCTCCCCTGTCATCAATCTACACTGTGCTAGAGACTAAAGGGAAATATGTTAAAAAAAAAGTGAGGAGGCAGTATTATTATTATTATTATTATTATTGTTGTTGTTGTTGTTATTATTGTAACTTCATTTATATGGCACTTTTCAAAACAGAATTACAGGTGCTTAACAGTTCAAATAAAAGCCAGAGATTGAAAATAAGTGTACATGTTAAAACATACAGACATGTAATCAGCCATAATGACAAACATTCATTCCAACATACATGCATACACACATACATGATTGCAAACTAAGGCCAAAAATGATCAAATATATATAAAAATTAGTTTTTAGCAATTTCCTAAAACAAATAACAGAGTCGGCCTGATTGACTGAGAAAGGATGTTTCACAGTTTCAGTAAATAGGCCACAGGCTGACTGCAGGCAAGTGGAAACCAGAAGTGGTGGATGGAAGAGCTAAGTCGGGTTGGTGCGGCAACAGGGTGATCCAGCAGGAAGGAGCCGGAGATGGGACGATAAAGCAGGTTGTGGTTTTTAGAAGACATATAAACTTGAGAAACTCTGCTACAAGAGACTTATCTCCACTCCTGCAAATAAGCAGAAGCAACACGCACGCACACACACACACACACACACACACACACACACACACACACATACACACACACACACACACACACACACACAGTAGATGGTGACTGGGAGAGAGAGAGAGAACCACTCAAGGTCAAAGTGGAACAAGGTCATGCTGATTCAGGATCAGTTATTCAGGGCGAGTGAAGTGCTGGCGTGACACTGATTTTCAGTTTGGAGTTCAGTTTCACTGACTTATCTATTTGTACTTTTAGGAAACAGCCTTATTTAAGCCTCAGTTTATTGAATCACAATACCAACTGCCTTATGGTCTCCGCTGATAAGGTGACTTATTTACCGTAACAGCTAAACATTTCTCTTTTACAGTACACAACTTTCATCTAAATCTAACCATAAAATTCTGATTATTAGGCTTTAACATAATAATTCTTCTTCTCTGAACAGCGACAAAGAGAATAATCTCCAGTGCTCAAAGAATTACTTACCTGATAAAAATGAGCTCTAGAGCCTGAATTTTTCCTGGACCCGAGCTGGACCCAAGTCCAGCTTCACTGACTTGTTGACTCGTTGACCCTCTTTTATGAAGAAGAGCGACCACTCACTTCTTGGTGGATGCAACGTTTTGGGATATTGTCTCTTTTAAAGCATGTGTTAATTCTGAGTGTGATTTAATCAAGCGCGTGTATTTCATACATGAATAAAGTCTCACTGTGCCACATTATGGCAAAAATCGGTATATGTTTACCTATGAAACCTTCCAGTGCTTTTACCCTGTATGATTTTTCACTGATGAACTGTTTAAAAGTAGAATTTGTTCATTCCCACTAGACTCTCTCCTCTGTACACTATAAAATGACCCATTGCAGTGACGTCTCTGTAGATGAGCCTATCGGACGTGCTACGCAGCAATCTCTCCACCGTGTCCTGGTTCTGCCCCCAGGCTTCCTCCCAGTGGGACAAACCCAGAACACCCCCCCAGGAGACATCCTTGTGCCTGAACCACCTCTCTGGTTTCCCTGAAACCATATTCAGTCAGCTGAAGATAATTTAAGGGTTTTTGTTTCGGAGTCTTTATTTGACAAAAGTAGAGTTAAGCAGATAAGAGCATGGGGGGAGATGCAATCCCACACAAAAGGACTTCATTAAATTTGATGTATGATGTACTCAGTGAGTACTAAGGGAGTCCCATACATAATTTAGCTCAGCTAAATGTACAATTAGATTATGAACAGTCACACGGATGACTTAAAAAAAATCAAATGGAAAAACAAATTTTGTGTACAACTTTAACTTCTATAGGTTGTCTTTCTTCAGTGAAGGCTTGGAGAGTCCTGAATCAGAATATTGTGGTCTTTCTCTATAAATAACAAACTCAGACAAAAATACTTAACAAGTATTTTTACTTCAGAAGCTAGGATGATCTAATAGATGAGTAAAATAAAGGAAGTCCAACCTCAAACCCTACTGAAAGGCACCAACCAGATGGTGGACCTTCTTGCTGTGTGGCAACAGTGTTAACCACCATGCCACCGTGCTGGCCCAAGAGTGAAAATGTCATCCATATAGTTATTTCTTTCTTTCATTCTTTCTAATACAGTGAATGACTGTTGGAGATGACTCTATTCTAACTAATGTATGAAACTAATATAGATGCAAATCCATTATCTAACATGTTTGAAAAATTGGTATCAGGGAGCTAGCAGAGCTAGTGGCCATGCTCCCCGTTCATGTTGAAAGGATGCAGCTGACATGGAGCCATCTGATCAAATGGTTAAAGGTTTTTCCTGGCACACCCAGCAGGGAGCAGTGTGAGATCCCCTAGGAGGAACTGGAAAATACTTCTGGGAAAGATCTGGACTAAAGGTCACACCCACAATGTCCTGGAGTAAAGCCTAGTCCTGAAACACAATGACTCTATTCACACAATTTGAAAGCTTTTCTTTTTTTTTAATCTGAGTTTTTAAGTGAGTAAAAAAAAATACAAAAGAAGTGGAAACCGTAGGGGCAAAACAGACACAGATAAAAACAATTGAAACAATCACACTGGGGAGGAAGTAAAATCAAGCAGAAGACACTGGTGACTTGTGCTATGGGAAAAACATGACGAGGTCAAACACACAATACAGACTGAAAACAATACAGTTTTTGCATAAAAGCAGTGGTGTGATGTGTATGAGAGGAAAGGCACTGTAGACTAATGTATTATTAAAAGTTTGTGCATTAAGTCAGTGAGATAGGAAAAGAAATGCTACATATTAATGAACTTTAGCCTATTTGAAGCCAGGAAAGAAAGCTGACTGTGAAAATTAACAGACAGTCTAGGTATAAAACGTGCGACTGAATAAATATTCAGTCTGATGTTTAAATGAAATGTTTCATTTTCTCATGTCTCAGTCATTCAAGTGGCTGAGATAGTCTTCTCCAAAGACAATCATCTGTTTCAGTGCACACAGGATGTGAGCATCAGTGGCATCATTTGTATTGATTTCTGAACTGTAGTTCTTCACAAGAAAGATGCTGTTCACTGGGAGGCCCAGAAGCTGGCTAAATTTGTAGACCTGAGTGTTGAAAAGATTTCAGTGATTCAGTAACTGTAAAAAGATTTCAGTGCTAAATTTAGAAAATGTAACTGAAAAAGTGCATTCAAAATTAATAAAATTTACCTGTTCCTTCAGGTAGTCACTCTTGTAGATGTTGTTCACATTCTTTTGTGCCTTGGGACAGGCGTCATCAACTTTAGTGAGAATAGCCAGCTGGGGAATTTCTGTTAATGCAAAAACGTAATCACTTTATAAACATTTGTTTTTCTCCCTCTTTTTTTTGCTGCATATTCCATAAATTTATATATATATATATATATATATATATATATATATATATATATATATATATATATATATATACACATATATATACAGTGGGGCAAAAAAGTATTTAGTCAGCCACCAATTGTGCAAGTTCCCCCACTTAAAATGATGACAGAGGTCAGTAATTTGCACCAGAGGTACACTTCAACTGTGAGAGACAGAATGTGAAAAAAAAAATCCATGAATTCACATGGTAGGATTTGTAAAGAATTTATTCGTAAATTAGGGTGGAAAATAAGTATTTGGTCACCTCAAACAAGGAAAATCTCTGGCTCTCACAGACCTGTAACGTCTTCTGTAAGAAGCTTTTCTGTTCCCCACTCATTACCTGTATGAATGGCACCTGTTTGAACTCATCATCTGTATAAAAGACACCTGTCCACAGCCTCAAACAGTCAGACTCCAAACTCCGCCATGGCCAAGACCAAAGAGCTCTCGAAGGACACCAGGAAAAGTATTGTAGACCTGCACCAGACTGGGAAGAGTGAATCTACAATAGGCAAGCAGCTTGGTGTGAAAAAATCAACTGTGGGAGCAATCATCAGAAAATGGAAGACATACAAGACCACTGATAATCTCCCTCGATCTGGGGCTCCACGCAAGATCTCATCCCGTGGGGTCAAAATGATCATGAGAACGGTGAGCAAAGATCCCAGAACCACACGGGGGGACCTGGTGAATGACCTGCAGAGAGCTGGGACCAAAGTAACAAAGGTCACCATCAGTAACACACTACAACGGCAGGGAATCAAATCCCGCAGTGCCAGACGTGTTCCGCTGCTGAAGCCAGTGCATGTCCAGGCCCGTCTGAAGTTTGCCAGAGAGCACATGGATGATACAGCAGAGGATTGGGAGAATGTCATGTGGTCAGATGAAACCAAAGTAGAACTTTTTGGTATAAACTCAACTCGTCGTGTTTGGAGGAAGAAGAATACTGAGTTGCATCCCAAGAACACCATACCTACTGTGAAGCATGGGGGTGGAAACATCATGCTATGGGGCTGTTTTTCTGCCCAGGGGACAGGACGACTGATCCTTGTTAAGGACAGAATGAATGGGGCCGTGTATCGTGAGATTTTGAGCCAAAACCTCCTTCCATCAGTGAGAACTTTGAAGATGAAACGAGGCTGGGTCTTCCAACATGACAATGATCCAAAACACACCGCCCGGGCAACAAAGGAGTGGCTCCGTAAGAAGCATTTGAAAGTCCTGGAGTGGCCTAGCCAGTCTCCAGACCTCAACCCCATAGAAAATCTGTGGCGGGAGTTGAAAGTCCGTGTTGCTCGGCGACAGCCCCAAAACATCACTGCTCTCGAGAAGATCTGCATGGAGGAATGGGCCAAAATACCAGCTACTGTGTGTGCAAACCTGGTAAAGACCTATAGTAAACGTTTGACCTCTGTTATTGCCAACAAAGGTTATGTTACAAAGTATTGAGTTGTATTTTGTTATTGACCAAATACTTATTTTCCACCCTGATTTACGAATAGATTCTTTACAAATCCTACCATGTGGATTCATGGATTTTTTTTTTCACATTCTGTCTCTCACAGTTGACGTGTACATCTGGTGCAAATTACTGACCTCTGTCATCATTTTAGGTGGGGGAACTTGCACAATCGGTGGCTGACTAAATACTTTTTTGCCCCACTGTATGTATATATATATATACACATATATATATATATGTATATATATATATACACATATATATATACATATATATATGTGTATATACTTATATATATATGTGTATATATGTATATATATATACACATATATATATGTATATATATATATACATATATATATGTGTATATATATATACATATATATATATTAGGGGTGCAACGATACACAAAATTCACGGTTCGGTTCGATACTTTGGTGTCACGGTTCGATATTTTTTCGATACAAAAAAAATGTTCATGCCTTTTTAATTTGTCATTTATTAAACTTATAAATATATATTTTAACTCAAAAGTACAGTTTTTTAATTTAATGTTGCTGAAACAAAAGTAATTAAAAAAATAAATATATCTCAGGGCTCTCAAAATTTCAAAATCCCTGGTAGCCCTTCGGGCAGGGACTCTTCAGTTTTTGGTAGCCCAAAATAAATTTAAGTAGCCCGAATAAAAAAGAGAGCAATTTTTTGATTGATGTTTTGTTTCCTTTACAATATTATACATTAAAGTATAATATTGTAAAGGAAACAAAACATTAATCAAAAAATTGTTGAAAAACAAATTACAACATTGTATAAAAATTACAATCATCAACTCAAATACTTGGTTCTAATTGAACAGAAATTTCTATGAACTTGTAAGAACTGTGTAGGACATGAATCAGTCTGTGTCAGATCCTGAATTTGAAATTTCCACTGAAGTTACGGGTAAGAAAAAAGTGGAACCAAGATCTAGGCCATTTGCTTTTTGAAGTTTGCAAAGACTGCTAAATTTTGCCAGTGGTAGTTCACTCTTTGCAACATAGTACGCTGTTCTAAACAGATTTTTCAGGTTTATTTTTAGTATGTTATTTGCAATTGGTGTTTGTTCTGGGAAAGATATTGCAGACTGAGCAATAATGCATTTCTTGCATTTCTCATGGGTTCTAATGGGGGCCTTTCTTAAAATGACTGGTCCCAGTAACAAAGGCGCTTGTCGACTCAGAAATCGAGAGAAAACCAACAACACACCCGGCAGAACATTATGTTATTTACACGGGTGCACATAAGTGGTCCGCATGTGCGCGTTCGCTGTCAAAATAAAAGACGCGCACCAGATAAGAAGTTGCAACGCGCGTTTGCGTCCATATAAAAAGCACTGTTTTTGTCCGCTAGAGTGGGATTTTCACGGCACATTCCGCACCACATCTCTGTGCGTTCATCATTTGTTTGAAGCCAGCTCACCTCCTGCAACCACTTTTCCGAGAATACGTGCTTCTTTTGTGGTTCGGACTCCTTCTGACATTTGTTTGGAGGTGGAGGAACACCAAAGTAATTGCTTAAAGGAGCTTCTTCGACATCTTTAAGAGTTCTAAACAAATGTCTGTCCTCCTCCAGAAAATCTTATGTATGCAAACACGCGTTACAACTTCATATCTTGTGCGCGTTTTTTTTTTTTTTTTTGACAGCGAATGCGCACCTGCGGACCACTTATGTGCAGCCCTGGTTATTTAGCTCGTCATATTGCAGCCACAGAAATTCTTTTGTCCATGAAACCATAAAGCTGCACTTTCTTTTTGCCTTATAGTCTGATTTGTCATAACTTTTCCGTTTTGTGGTAAGCTTTTCTTTGGCTGTCACTTCTTCACCCTGACCTGTCTTATTTGGCTCAGCAGAACTAAAATATATATCCTGCTGCTTTTACACACACACACATAACGGTCAGCGATTCTCTGCGCGATCAACCTCTCACATGTTTAAGCTTGCTGCGGGAGATTTCACTTGTCATGTTTGCATAGTAAGCTAACGATTGATAAGACGATGTCAGAGGAATTGGTGCACAAATTATCATCACTCACCAATCAGTGCTGTCGCTCTCTATACACAGTTCGGGCGATTGCAAAGTGAAAGCAAAAAACAAGCGCAAATTCAAACGCGATTTCAATATGTCACATATTGACAGTGGCTCACCGATGCCAATGACATAATTACCCAGCTACATTTCCGAAAGAATGCAAAAGCATTGACATATATTTTTCCTTCCTACAATAGGCCGACGGGCAGGGCAGAGATCGATTTTGGTAGCCCGACTGGAAAAATCGCTAGCCCCGGGACGTCGGGCTAGCGATGTTGCAAGCCCTGTATCTGATTGAGGAATCACTCATCTTTGGAAAAGAGAGTTTATTACAGAGAAATGGCTCTTTCCAAAATAAAAGCTATACTATCCGCTTCTTCTGGGCTATATTCTCAGCAGCATATTGTAGCGGGTCAGGGCTGTTCGGAGTTCTGTTTGTACAGTTATGTTTTGTTTATGTTGCCATAGTGACGGGTGACGCCCTCTCGCTGCGACGGTGTGTCCTTCCGGGGTCAGAGGGCGCCCTGTGTGTGTGTGTGTTTTTTTTTTGTTGTTTTTTTAACTTTATTTAACAAACAATGAGTATACAACATACGAACAGATGAAGTATACAAAACAACAGAACATGAACATAAAAGCCAAGGGTAAAAGAAAAAGGTAACAATTATAGGAATACACGCAAAAATTCACATACATATATTGTTTTGAGAGCTTTTTTGTTGGTGGAGTCTGATATTGATTGTATGTACATTTCCACATGGGCGCCCTGTGTGTTGTTGTTGTTGCTGTGCGGTTGCCGCGCTGAGCAGTTAGCTAGCGGCAGTGTTCTTCTGCAGATGTCAATAAACGGCTGTGCTCCCTGGCTAGCTCACGGGAAGTAAGACCAAACGACACCTCCCTCTCCTCCTTGTCTGAGCTCGCCACATTGGTGTCAGAAGTGGGATGATGGTGGCACCCCATGTTCTGACCCGAGTGACTTTTCCCCCGCGGGTCGTGACCAGCCGGTGCGCCAAAAGAAGGCACCTGGACATTTGCAGGACTTTGTGTGGGGTAATGGGGTCGTCGGGGACGACTGACCCCTTAGATGGGGGCTATGTAGCGGGTCAGGGCTGTTCGGGGTTCTGTTTGTACAGTTATGTTTTGTTTATGTTGCCATAGTGACGGGTGACGCCCTCTCGCTCCGACGGTGTCCTTCCGGGGTCAGAGGGCGCCCTGTGTTTGTGTGGGTTTTTTTTTGTGTGGTGTTGTTGTTGTTGCTGTGCTGTTGCCGCGCTGAGCAGTTAGCTAGCGGCAGTGTTCTTCTGCAGATGTCAATAAACGGCTGTGCCCCCTGGCTAGCTCACGGGAAGTAAGACCAAACGACACCTCCGTCTCCCCCTTGTCTGAGCTCGCCACATTGGTGTCAGAAGTGGGATGATGGTGGCACCCCATGTTCTGACCCGAGTGACTTTTCCCCCGCGGGTCGTGACCGGCCGGTGCGCCAAAAGAAGGCACCTGGACATTTGCAGGACTTTGTGTGGGGTAAAGACAAGGAGGAGACACATCCGTCTCCTCCTTGTCTGAGCTCGCCACAATATTAAACATATCAGGTCCCCATAAGGAGAATCATGTGCTAACGGCTGTCTAAATGACTCGGGTAAAGTTTGTAGCATGCATGCCTGCATGCTTGTTGTTTTCGTCTGCTTCCACTTGTCTTTGCACTAGGATGATGTCGGCGTAAATGTGCAGTCATATTCGTTGTGTTCCCACTAATGTTGTCTGCGTTAATCTCGTTGAAATGACCTTAACGCCACAACACGGCAAATCTCCGTTAACGAGCTACCCCTGATCGCCCCGTGCGTGGGGCTAGACGGCCAACACGTTAACGAGCTAACTGCACTAACACACTAGTTCCCACCCATGTAATTGAGCATTGCATGGCACATCCAACATACTGTTTTACTTTAGTCCATGACGCGCTTACCTTCAGGGTCATACGTCACATGAAAACCAAAATAATTCCAAACGCCAGATCTGAATGAGGGTGGGGGAGGTTCAATTTGCCATGTTGCAAGGTGAGCTTAACTTCTGTCTTGCTAGCTTGCCCTGCGCTCTTCCTTCTGGCAATGCTGTCTGTGTTGAACGCTCAGTGGATCTGCGCTCGACAGTGCAGCCTAGGCGGAGTAGTCGAACGCAGATTCACTGAGCGCTCAACACAGACAGCATTGTCAGAAGGAAAGTTGATAAAATAAATTACAAATGTTGTATTGTTCGATACATATGCGTAGCGAACCGAAAGCACTATATCGAACGGTTCAATATCGATACGAGTATCGTTGCACCCCTAATATATATATATATATGTATATATGTATGTATATATGTATATATATATATATGTATGTATATATGTGTATATATATGTATATATATAATTAGTCCAAATAATGTATTACAGAAAAATTTGCAACTGCTACCTTACCCAACGTAGTGGCTGCCAGTCTGATATCTCTCAGCTTTGCGATCATGTCCGAAGTTAGTAAAGACACTACGCCAGCAGGAACAACAGTGACCACAACATGAACTCTTTCACTCAGTTCAGGAGCAGCGTTGTATCCTAGATCTCCCTCTTCCAGCTTGTTTTCAGGATCAAACTAGAAAACAATGGAGTAAGAAGAGGTGTAAAGAAGATTACACCTCTTCTTACTGAAACTCATCTCAGTTTATATCTCTTGTTTATTAAATAAACAAGAGTTTAAGTAATAATTGTGATTAATTATGATTATATTCAGAAGGCACAAACTAAACAGAGCCCTGAAAAAAGTCTTACGAAGTTTTGACTGTGGAGAAGATGAGATAGGATGAAAGACGGTAGAAGTCAGAATCAAGGGTCTTCAAAGTCAGAAAAGAATGAACTGACTATGCAATAAGGACTTAAAGGCTGCTGAAGTCCAGAAATTATCAGCCTGTGATAAATGCCTGAGGACATGGAGGGAGTGATGCTTGAAAGAAGAATAGCAGGCTCATGCTGAGACTGAGAATATCACTGCTAAAATTATTATGACTCAAAAGAAAGGTAGCACATCATAAACAGAACTTGTCACAAGATCTAAACCAAGACTACACACCATTACTCAACTCTGAACTCACACAGCTTATTTTTAAGATATTAACTTTTATCTTGTAGGCATATAAAATAATAATTTGTAAACATATATTCCCCTACTATATCCCATACATTTGAAATGAAAACACTGTAACACTAAAATGTAAATGCAAATCTAGTGATTTGCAAATCGTATGAACCCATATAAGAACACAAATAAACAAAACCAAAAAACTAGACATATGAAGCAAAGCCAAAGGTCAAAAGATTCTACCTCGTAACCATCTTTCACATGTCCTCGTAGGGCAAGCTTAATGTCTTCCACATGAACGCCTTTGGTCCTTTCCATGCCCATGATGTCATTAATAACAAATGAGTAATGACCTTCATTGGTTTTGGAGAATTTATATGTTTTGTACTGAAAACAGAAGATGGAGTTCATAAGTCTTTGTTTAAAGCAGCTACAGTCATTATTTGACAGTAAAAAAATGATAGATAGATAGATAGATAGATAGATGGAAACATACATACCTTTTTGGTGAATGAATCTGCTGTAACGTGTTGATCTGTTGGAGCTCGACTAGCAACTCTGCCTTGTAAAACGCTGTCAACAGAGTTGATGAAGGTAGATTTCCCCTCACCAGTTGGCCCAATAAGCAGAATTCTGAGATGGGTAGCTTCATGATTTCGAGGACTGTACGATTTCAGAAAATCCAGCGTATCCTGGTTATTCCTGCAAACAATCAACCAAACAGACACTGAAACTTTACAAATAATTTGTTTTTGTTTTTAGAAATAAAAAGGTATCACTTAAATTTTTCTAAAAATTTAGCATAAATAATATTTCTTGAACTTTAGCCAAAACCTTCTTTTAGGCCATACCAGTTTTGTGTTTTACCAACAAAAACTGAGCTATCATGAGCAGGATAAACAACACCAAATATTATGTCAGTGATCTGGGGCATGTAGGTTTGGATCCCCCCCCCCAATCAGTAACGCCTTTGTTTAGAAACTGTAGTGTGTCTTTCCTTATATTATCTTTGTCTAATATTTACATTTATTTGATAATCTGAAACATTTAATTGTGAAAAAAGAAAAATGAATACAAAAGAAAGAGGACAAACACATTTTCACACCACTGTAGTCTCAACAGAGTTATTCTTGTTCACTAGCTGGCCCGCTAAGAAGGGGTTTGAGAAGAATGGTTTCATTATTTTGATATTTTTGAAATTTCACAAAATCAAGAATTTTTTATTTATTCTTGTTAATTAAAACAAAACAAAACATTGAAATAAGATATGGCTTGCACTATTAGCATAAGAGCGATGCTCTGCTATCACACACAACAGTCAGCTACCAAAACAAAAAATCTAAATTCTGTGTTAAGGAGCAGAACGAAGCCAAAACAATAATATATGTTTATCATACTCACTTTGGCAAAGGCCTCCATGACTGACTAAATACTGAAGAGGAAAATCACATATGTTAACATAATGGGAAGACAGGAACATAAACAAATAGTGTCACAATGCAAAAGTGTTACCTTGACATCATTATCATTTAATAAAATTTGAGTGACAGTAGGTGGAGCATCTATTGCTAATATTGTTACTGTTTTTTTGATGTTCACCTTAATTACTTGGTTAGGTTGAAGAATAAAAGTTCTTTAAAAATGTTTCACATATAAGGATTTCACAGTTTTCAGTGTTTGTTGTAAAAATAAAATAAAAAACCCAATCATAAATGTTTTTAATTTTTTTTAAACTCTGGATCAATGGAACGATCATGCATTTTGCTCTGAGACTAGTGCGACATGTAACAGGTCAGGACTTACCTCCGCCCATATCTGTAAAACAAGACAATTATATGAAAAGGTCAGCAAACTGAAATAAAAAAAGATGAAACTAGATATGATTTGCAATTCAGAGTCTTTCATGGTCCCTTCCTCCTCACTATATGCGTTTGAGTCCATTCCAAGATTCAGAATCCTTCAATTGAGTCTCATAAACAAATATTTTATTGACAGTAAAACAGAAAATATAACAGATATTTAAACTAAGATATTTTACTGTTTCATGAAAAATATTAGTAATTAGTATAAATATAAGTTATAAGTATATTTATACAAACTAATAAAAATATTAATTTAATCGTTAATTGTGAATATGATGACAGCAACATGCTACAAAAAACTTTGGAGGTGAGCAACAAAATGCTGGAAAAGTAAATGGTGCTAACAAGAAGCAGCCAGAGGAACACTTTACAGCTAAATAGGTTAATTTACAACAGCTCAGTGACATGATTGGGTATAAAAAGAGCATCTTAGGCAGAGTTTGTTAGAAATAAATATGGGCAGAAATTCATCAATCTACAAACATTATGCAAATTATGGAACAATTTCAGCAACATTGGGTGTTCAGGATCAGGCTGCACTGCATTAAAAACAGGCATGATTCTGTCATTGAAATCACTGCAGTGAGTCAAAGCAGTATAATTGAAAAGGTCTTACCTTCTCCGACGTGGTTCTGGACACAATGACTGCAATGGGGTGTGTGGGGGTATTCTGTTAGTTTCCTTACTGCTTTCACTTTCATATTCATCTATTTGTTTTCAAGTAAGCCATGTGACTTTGAAGAAGCATAGTTTTCTTGTTCACATTACTTATTGAATTACTGACATGCAGGTTAAGTAAATGAATCACACAGGGTTAGTTTACTCAGATTTCAATTTTGTTCATTCTTGTATTTAGTCTTGTTCCAAGACGCTAGCTTTTTTATACTTTTCTTCTCTCCAGAGTATTCCATCCTCTGGTGTCACGTTTACTGTATTTCGTTCATTCATGTCTGTGTTTTCCCTCTTTAGCTGTTACACTTTCTGTTTTACTTTAAGAGTTAGTTTTTGTTGTGTTTTGCTTTTAGTTTTGCTTTTCTTGTCTTCTGTGATGTAGTTCCTCTGTTAGCCAGAGGAAGGAAAGGACTCCTCTTTCCCTACCTGCCCTTCTGTGCATATGTATAGTCATCTTTTCCCCTTCCCCTTTGTCAGAGTGTCTGTTATGCTGTTACTTGAAGCACTTTCCGAATGTGACAAATATTATTTAAAGGTAGATCTTTTTCAAAAACCTTCTCAAACTGCAGATTTGGAGCTTAGGTCTGTTATTTGTGTGGCCCGGTCATGGGGAATGAGACAGGACACAGGAAATACTCTTTTGTGGGCTTTTTTATTCTCCGACTGTACTCGGAGGAGCACAGTTTTAATTCTGTAGTTTTGAGTGAAACGGCAAAATTTAACTATTCCACTGGCTCAGCCTAAACTGCCTTTCAGGGTCTGAGACAACAGTAACTATCATATGTACATGTTAAATCCAAACAGTATAGACAACAGTAGTGACCTGTCAAGAAACAAATACAACAAAAAAAGAGAAAACAAAACAAATAAACACATTGTTTACATCCCACAACTTCGCAGGTCAACTGGCAATAAAGTGCACTGTAAACTCTCTTTTAAACATACATTTCTATGGGAGAACATCATGAACTCACTTCGGTTTCTCCACACAGCTACTGTGCTAGGACAAGTACACACGCAGGAATCACACAGCAAGTGATCTCCCCTCTGAATCAAACAGAAACATACAGAGTTATGCAAAGTGAGTAAAAGTATAAACTTAACAACTTTGAAATCTGTTAGGACACTGTAACTACTCACGCCAACCCGCTCTTCAGTCCCTTTCACAGCACGTGACCATTAAACATGGACCCGTCGCGCGTTAAGAACTGTACAGAAATGGTCACAAACCTGGAGTCATTGCTAAAGAAACTTAGCTAATTACAGTCTACTACAACACTGGTGACAATATTTTGCAGTATGCTACACTTTTTAGCACATTTACCTCGTGTGTAGCTAGCCACAGAATCTTTTGCAGTCTCTAACTCTCCAGTGCTCCCGCTCACAGCGCTCAGTGTGACACAAACTTGAGTGCATGCGTGCTCTGGCTTATGGCGGCTCTTAAAGGGACAGTATACCCCCAAAACGCGAGGTCTAGTCATCACCATGACAACCCTACAACAGACCTCCGGTAGACAGGCAACCAGTCAAAAACACAATTCCCTCTTTTTAAACCCTTTCCATGCGTAGTATTAGTTCACTTGGCTACATTCTCCCCTGCTACGAGTCAATGTCCTCGGTGACCCCCTGCTCATCCACCATTCCCCTGAGTTTGGTGGTGTAGAGAACCATACCGGCTAACACCTGGGAGAGTACATCTGGACTGAAGGATACTGCATTGCATGCTGACCTAGGTAGATTAAATGGGTTTGTGTGGACCCCTGCAGTTTCTCTCCTACTCCTGCGTGTAGCAGGTGTGGGTGGACCGGCCTCCGCTTTCTCTTTCTTTCCTTTCCTAGGAGCTGGAACAGGTTTTGCCACCGGTTCTTCACTGGAGAATCCAATGCTTCCTGGCCCAGGTGGAAGGTAAGCTGCTGGCTCCACCTCGAGGTCATCAGGGTTGTCGCTGCTCTCTTGCCCTAGCAGATCCTCACCCATATTTTCAGTTCCATTCTCCAATTGGTTTCCAGGCTCGTTGACCGTCGGAACCAAGTTCCCAGGTCCCTGAGCCACTGGCAGCTCCATTGGGTACTGGACCTCCTCCATCAAGGCAAACTCTGGATGCTCAAGCTCCGTATCAGACACTTGGTGCTCATCTGCAGAACTGACTTCCTGGTCACGTAGCCTTGGGTTGGGTGCAGGTATAGACCCCACGCATGGCCTCAAGTTAGATCTGTGGACTCTTTTCACCAGCCCTCCTTCCAGTGGCACTACTGTGTATGTTGTCCCTTGGATATCAACCACTTTGTACACAGGGGCTGCCCAGGCATCTTGAATTTTATTCCTTCCTGGTGGTCGGTAACGGAGATACACAAACTGTCCGATGTCAACAGGTGGACAGAACACCTTTCCTTGCTGCTGAACCACTCTCTCTGCAGCCTTCCGTTCGGCAAATTCTCTGGCTCTGGCATGTGCATCCTGGAGACGCTCCTGGTGCACTGCTAACCAGTCCAGTTTGTCATCCTTCACTTCCTCCCGGCCCAACAATGCATCAACGGGTAGATGTGGGTGGACCCCAAACAGCAGGTAATGGGGAGAATACCCTGTCGTTGAGTGCGGCGTGACATTGTAAGCATACACCAGCTCTGACAGATGCTCGGGCCAGCGCCGCTTCTTCTCAGGGGGAAGCGTACGCAAGAGGTTGTGTAAAGTCCTGTTGAACCTCTCACAATGTGGGTTACCCTGAGGGTGGTGGGGTGTTGTACGCGTTTTCTTCACTCCATACAGTTTGCATAGCTCAGCAATCACTGCGCTTTCAAAATTCCTGCCCTGGTCTGAGTGCAGGCGCTCTGGTACCCCATACTTCAGGAACCACTCTTTCAGGATAACCTTAGCTGTGGTATCTGCTTTTTGATCTCGTGTGGCAAATGCCTGACTGAACTTGGTGAACACGTCAGTCATTACAAGAACGTTTTCACGACCATCTCAAGGGTGGTATAATCAACAGCAACAACTTCAAGTGGACGGGTAGCCAAAAATGGAGCGTGGGGTGCCTGAACTTTGGGTTGAGGCATCTTTGTTAACACACACCTCTGACATTTCTTCACCCAGTGCTCAACATCTTCAAACATGCCTCCCCAGAAACATCTTTGTTTCAACAATCCCAGTGTGCGTTCGATTCCCTGGTGTCCCATGTGATCATGCACACTCCTGAGCACTTTTTCTTTAAGACAGGCAGGTAGTAGCAGCTGATGGCACTGTCCAAGGTGAGCATCTTCAATTACACGGTATAGCAGTCCATCCTTTTCTCTGATCCGAGGCCACTGCTTCAGTAGAGAACGTACCGGTTTAGACAGACCCCCTCTCTCTCTGTAGGTGGGTCTCTTCTGTCTGCTCCAAAACTCTCTCAAAACACCAATTGTTGGGTCTGACACTTGGAAGCGATAGAGTTCTGCATTGGAATAACCAGGCATCGTTGGGGTGTTGCCCAGCACAGCCTCACTGACTGCTTCCCCATCTGGTTCGGAGGCCTGCAGCAGTCTGATCCTACAAGCCTCAACTCCAGCCATGACAAGATCTGAGCCTAGACTTGTACCTGCCCTTAGCACATTACATATGGATATAGAGCCATCATATTCTGCATCCTCACTGTCAGGTTCTGCCGTGTCAACTGTTGGTTGCCGAGAGAGGGCATCAGCGGCAGTGTTGCAGCGGCCAGGGCGATACTTAACATCGAAGTCAAACACAGACAGCTGAGCTACCCACCTCTGTTGAATGGCTCCTAAATTAGCAGTGGGCAGGTGGCACAAGGGATTGTTATCCATTATGATTGTGAACTTGGACCCCAGCAGATAACTCCTAAATTTTTCGGTGACTGCCCACTTTAACGCTAGGAGTTCGAGCTTCATGCTGCTAAAGTTTTGATCATTCTTCTCAGCCCCTCTGAGCCTCCTACTAGCATAAGCTATGACTTTATTCCTTCCCCCCTGCTTCTGAGACAGGACAGCGCCTAATCCAAGACTGCTAGCATCCGTTTCCAGCATGAAAGGGAGACTGAAGTCAGCATAGCCTAGAACAGGGGCACTAGTCAACTTTCCCTTAAGCAACTCAAAAGCTTGTAAGCATTGCGGTGTCCAGGCTGAAGCAAAAAGCTGTTTAGCCCTGACAGGACTTATCTCCTTAACACAGACATTCACCACATCATGGAGTGGCCCCGCAGTTTGGGAAAAGCCCTCAATGAATCTCCTATAGTAGCTGCAAAATCCTAAAAAGGACCTTAGCTCTTTCACAGTACTAGGGATGGGCCATTTTGCCACAGCGTTTATCTTGTCAGGATCTGTGCTTATTCCCTGAGCCGACACTTCATGACCGAGAAACTTGACCTTGAGCTGGAGGAAATGGCACTTCTCAACCTTAACCTTCAGCCCCGTATCCCTCAGCCTTTTCAAAACAGTCTCCAGTCTCACAATGTGATCCTGGAATGTTGATGAAAACACAAGCAGATCATCCAAGTAGATCAATACAATCTGAAAGACCAAATCACTCATTGTGGCCTGCATAAGACGTTGAAACGTCGCGGGGGCATTACATAACCCAAAAGGCATCCTTAAGTATTCATACAGGCCAAATGGTGTGGTAAAGGCTGTTTTTCTCATGTACCGCTACCTGATGGTAGCCACTGGCAAGATCTATGGTTGAGAAGAACTCTGCACCACTCAAGGCATCCAGGCTCTTCTCAATGCGAGGGAGTGGAAACGCATCACGCCTGGTCTTCGCGTTTAGTCTGCGGTAGTCTACACACAGTCTAAGACTCCCATCTGACTTGCGTACCAGAACAACTGGTGAAGCATAGGAACTCGAACTCTCCTGAATCACCCCCTTTCTCAACAGTTCAGAAATGTGCTCCCTGACCTCTTTGTACTGATTTGGTGGAATGTGCCTGTATGGCTGAGAAACAGGGGCTTCATCTACAACAGGAATTTCATGCTACATTTGTACAACTTTACAGGCTATAGTAATCCCTAGTACTACATAGTATTAACACAGGGATATCCTACCATGGACTGTATTATTGTTACTTCTTTGTCTAATAATGTCTAATATCCTTTGTCCACTATATACTCTCTCCCTGCTCTGCACATGTCCGAATTGTCTCAAGGTTTTCCTAATAATAATTTGGTCTCCAAACTGCTCAATCTGGGCTATGCCTCTGATGTGCTAATTTCGAATGTTGTCAATTTTAGACACTTACTTACTTAACCCCACTGAAATGTCTACTCATCTTTAACTTAGCCAATTTCAGCTCTGACTTCGGTCTTTTTGTCAGTTCCACAATTCTGAAATCATACATCACAGCAGATCTCACTACCATTTTGCAAACCTCCTCTTTCATTAGTGGTGCTATCCTTCTGCCACAAATCACCCCTGAAACTCATCTCAGTTAATATCTTTAAGCCATACCAATATCCTAAAGGCATGAACTATAATTTCCTGCTTCTAAATTCAGATCAAACTGAGGTTATTGTACCCTAAAAATCTCCGAAACATGGTGTCTAATCAGATACTTGCTCTAGATGGCATTACTATGGCCTCCATTAACACTATTAGGAATCCTGGAGTCATTTTCACCAGAACGTGTCCTTCAATGTGCATATTAAAAAAAATGTGTAGGTCTGCTTTCTTGCATTTTCACAATATTTTGGTTTAGGCACCGTGTTTAACACCCGTTTTCATTGCCGTGCACATAAGTGGTCCGCAGGTGCGCTGTCAAAATAAAAGACGCACACCAGATAAGAAGTTGCAACGGGCGTTTGCGTACATATAATAGGCACTGTTTTTGTCAGCTAGAGTGGGATTTTCACCACATCTCTGTGCTTTCATCGTTTGTTTGAAGCCAGTTCACCTCCTGCAACCACTTTTCCGAGAATACGTGCTTCTTTTGTGGTTCGGACTCCTTTTGACATTTATTTGGAGGTGGAGGAACACCAAAGTAGGGGAGCCCAGGGATAGTTGTAACGTGGGTCAGTTGTAACACTTCCAATTTCTCCAATCAGGGCTAAGTTTCAAATGATGTGATTCATCCTGTACATGCCCAATTCAGTTCTTCTATCACATGTGAAAAATCAGCACATTTTGTCAAACACTGACAATTTAAGAAGAAAAAAAGTAATTTGTATGCCAAAAAGTAAGGGTTTTTTTTCCTTTTTTTTTTTCTCCTTTATTTCATCTTCTAATAGCATTATCTGCTTTGCAGTTAAACTCGTCAAACTTAGATTATGTTATTTGTAATTCTATGGGGATATATTCTGTGTAAGTCTTTAGTGCTGATGTTTTAGCCGTTGGCTGTAATGTTAGCTAGTTCATGGCTACAGGAGTCTGGGTCAGTTGTAACAGCAACAGTCTGGGTTAGTTGTAACAATAATGCAAATGTTGCAACTTACCACACTATTAATTTAACATATATTAAACAAGTTGGGGCAATGACATCAGCAGAGAGATGTTCACTGGTCACCTTTGGATATGCGGTTAATGCCATTGGCAACACAATTACTTCACTGTTTGTGTTCCCACACATACATTATGCAGACCACTTTGTCAGAGATGGACCAGTAGGAAGTACTGGTAGTGGAAATAAATCAGGATGGGTGCAAGAAACAGATTTCCTTTCTGAAGCACTTTGCAAACCACACTAAGGTAAGCCATGATAAAAAGTAATGGAATTGCGATGCTGGTGAACAACTACATTTTTTCAGCTTCATTGTTATGTTCAAAATTGGTGCAAGAGTTGTAGGTTATAATGCCCACTGAGCCAATGAGGCCAAACTCAAGGAAGACCAACCAAAATTAATGAAATATTCAGTTGCAGAAAATTCCATAATTTGTCTTTTTGGGGGGTTGGAATATGTTCAAAAGTTAGATTTCTGCATTCTGTCACACACACACACACACACACACACACACACACACACACACACACACACACACACACACACACACACACGCAGCTACACTCAACAAAAATATAAATGCAACACCTTTGTTACTGCTCCCATTCCCCATGGGATGGACGTAGAGACCTAAAATTCATTCCAGATACACAATATAACCATCCCTCCCAAACGGTGGTCACAAATCAGTCCAAATGTGTGGTAGTGGGCACATCTGCTATATTGAGATAATCCATCCCACCTCACAGGTGTGCCACATCAGGATGCTGATCTGACATCATGAGTAGTCCACAGGTGTACCTCAGACTGCCCACAACAAAAGGCCACCCTGGAATGTGCAGTTTTTTGCGCTATTGGGGGTCTGGGGACCCAGAACCGGTCAGTATCTGGTGTGACCACCATTTGCCTGATGCAGTGCAACACATTGTCGCATGGAGTCTATCAGATTGTCAATTGTGGCCTGTGGAATGTTGGTCCACTCCACTTCAATGGCTGTGCGAGGTTGTTGGATATGGGTGCAGTTCCCCCTCCAGGGGCAAGGGTACCTAGACCCGGTTTGTAGAGTACGCTTGGGGAGTGTGATCGTGTGTACAACGTCTCTTTATGTCTGTCTCCACGTTGGTTGAGTGTGGAGTAAGTGCATATGAGAGCATGGATGTTTGTATATGTGTGTGCCTGTATGTCTGTGTCTATATGTCAGGTTGGGTGTCAGGCGCCACCTCTCCGGGGACATCTCAGGCCCTCCAAGGTTTGGAGGCCTATCTCCCCCTACCACCACTTCCCCTGCCAGTGGCGGACTCCCTCAGACATCGGTGCGTTGGTGGTTCTTTGTGTCCGGGGACGGGCGTCCAGGTACACACCGACTCACTCCTTGGCGGCCGCTTATCGGGGCCTGGAGCCTGGGGCTCGCTCGGACCACTTCGGAGGTGGGGTGCCCCCGGCCTCTCGGCCTGGGGCTCGGTCACTCAGGCATGGCTGGCTGCCGGCGGAGCTCACGGGCGCGTCACTGCAACTCCCCCTGGCTTCTGCTCCGCGGCTGCTGAGTGAGCCCTCATCTGGGACTCTCCTCAGCTCTTTCTGGGACAGTGGCGCAGCTGCCCCTCTGTTAGTCTTCCTTGGTCTCTTGTGTTCTGGGGGCCTCTGGATGTCTGGAGTTTTGATCTCCTCCATACCTGCTTCATGCCCTGGAGGACGGGGCTGTGGCCCCCCCACACCCTCTAGCAGATCATTACATGAAGGAACCTTTTAAAAAAACAAGCGCGTCCATGCTCACAGGTGTACACACGGGTGATCACACCCACAAACTACACCCTTTTTGGCTCCTACCTCAAAGCACACTGTGTTCTGTTGATCTTATGTGCTGCACAATAATGTTTAATATTTAGTATTTACTGTCATATTCCCATATATCATTGTGATGCTGTTTATTCTATTACTCTTGTTCTCTTCTGCTTGTTTTCTTTTTTCTTTCTCAGCAGGTGACCCAGGTGATTGATATATGCATTTTTTTTCTCTGCCCGTCCCTCTTCTCAGCTGTTTCTCTTTCCCTCTTTCTTTCTCCCCTTCTTTTCCCCAGTCAAGTCTGTCCCGTATTCAGTAAGTGAAAATAAAATAAACAATAAAAGGTGAATCAAATGGACCATTACGGCAAGGCTGGGATGGTCAGTTTGGTAAAGTAAATCCGTTGGGCATCTTTCTTTGCCTTTAGACAACAATTCTGATGGCAAAAGAGCCAAACGGGACAGGAAAAAAAAAGAAGAAAAAAAAAAAGAATTGTCTGATTTTATGGCCAAAATATTTCAGAAGTCTGACAGTCTTTTGTGATTTTAATATTTATGTCTGGTATGAGTCTAAACTTTCTAAATGTTATAGACTGTGTTAACCTGACCCAGTGGGTCACTGGCTCCACTCATGAAAAATGACACAAACTGGACTTGGTGCGATCTCGGGGGTTTGATGCGTGCATCACAGAAATAAGATAAGATAAGATAACCTTTATTAGTCCCACATGTGGGAAATTTGTTTTGTCACAGCAGGAAGTGGACAGTGCAAAAGTTATGAGGCAAAAATTAGAATACAATAAGAATAAATACAGTACACAACTGTACAGAATAGAATAAAATAAAATACTATATACAGTAGAATAAAATAAAATAAATATACAATAAGATAAAAATAGAATACAAATACAAATACTATATACAACTGAGTAAAAATACAACGATGACAGAAAGGATTATTGCACTTAGTATTATTGCATATGTATGGATGTGTGTGCTTGATCAGTTAAAGTCTTTATTATGGAGTCTGACAGCAGTGGGGAGGAAAGACCTGCGAAATCTCTCCGTCCCACACCGTGGGTGCCGCAGTCTCCCACTGAAGGAGCTGCTCAGTGCTGTCACAGTCTGCTGCATGGGGTGGGAGATGTTGTCCATCAGGGATGACAGCTTAGCCGCCGTTCTCCTGTCACTCACCACCTCCACTGGGTCCAGAGGGCATCCTAGAACAGAGCTGGCCCTTCGGATCACCCTGTTCAGTCTCTTCCTGTCCCCAGCAGAGATGCTGCCGCCCCAGCAGACCACGCCATAAAAGATAGCAGAAGCCACAACAGAGTCATAGAAGGTCTTCAGGAGTGGGCCCTCCACCCCAAATGACCTGAGTCTCCGCAGCAGGTACAACCTGCTCTTCCCTTTCCTGTAGAGGGCGTCTGAGTTATGAGTCCAGTCCAGTCTGTTGTTCAGATGAACACCAAGGTACCTGTAGCTGTCCACAGCCTCAATGTCCATACCTTGGATGTTCAGTGGTTGCAGTGGAGAATGCTTGTGCCTGCGGAAGTCTACCACCAGTTCCTTGGTTTTACTGGCGTTGATCTGGAGGTAGTTCAGCTGGCACCAGTCCACAAAGTCTTGGGTCAGACCTCTGTACTCCTTGTCGTCCCCATCAGTGATGAGGCCGACTATTGCAGAGTCATCAGAGAACTTCTGCAGGAAGCACTGGGTGGAATTGTGGGAGAAGTCTGCAGTGTAGATGGTGAAGAGGAACGGAGCCAGAACCGTTCCCTGTGGGGCCCCCGTACTGCAGACGACCCTGTCCGACACACAGCCCTGAGTCCTCACATACTGTGGTCGGTCGGTGAGGTAGTCCAGGATCCAGGTAGTGAGGTGATGGTCCACTCCAGAGTTCACCAGCTTGTCCTTTAGAACCGAGGGAAGAATGGTGTTGAAGGCACTGGAGAAATCAAAGAACATGATTCTCACAGTGCTTCCAGCGGTCTCCAGGTGAGCGAGGGAACGATGTAGGAGGTGAATGACGGCATCATCCGCTCCAATGCCAGGCTGGTAGGCAAACTGAAGTGGGTCCAGTGATGAGCTTATTAGGCGCCGAAGCTGAGCCAGGACCAACCGCTCCAGGGTCTTCATCAGGTGGGATGTCAGAGCCACCGGCCTGTAGCTGTTGAGGTCCTTGGGGCGTGAAGTCTTTGGCACTGGTACAACACAGGAGGTTTTCCAGAGCTGTGGGACTCTTCCCAACCTCAGGCTGAGGTTGAAGAGGTGCTCCATCACCCCACACAGTTGGTCCGCGCAGGACCTGACGACCCTCGAGTTGATGCCATCTGGACCCGCTGCCTTCTTGCCATTAATCCTCCTCAGTTCCCTCCTAACCTGGGTGGTTGAGAGAGACAGGCTGGAGCCTTGTGTTGAGTGTGTATTGGATGCTGTTGTTGGGGGTGGGGGGGAGTGAGCAGGGTGAATAGAGGAGGTGTGAAGTGTCTGAGGTGGAACAGCAGCAGTGGGGGTGGGTGAGTCTGCAGCCGATGTTGCAGACTGCCTCATGGCTGAGTCAAATCTGTTGAAGAAATGATTCAGTTCATTTGCCCATCTCACATCCCTCCCAGGCAGAGAGTTCTGCTGTTTGTGGCCCGAGATGGTTCTGAGGCCTCTCCAGACTTCACCAACGTTGTTTTGTTGAAGCTGGTTCTCCATCTTCTGCCTGTAGCTCTCCTTCCCATTCCTTATCAGTCCCCTCAGCTCTCTCTGCACCCTTTTCAACTCCTCTTTATCTGACTTATGTGATTTCTCTGATCATTTTCCTGAGCTGTTCACTTTAATATTGCAGTGCGTTGTGGAAAAGCTTACCGTATTACTGAATGGAGTGTGCAGTTGTTGTGAACTCATGTTGTTCCATGATTTATGTAATTACACTGCGATGTTGTTGTTTATTTCTTTATTGTTTTCTTTAACTTTTATCAGTGTCTGTTTACAGTTTCACAACAAAGTCCTGGAAACTATCTCAACCGATGCTCCTGTCTCA
Organism: Maylandia zebra; assembly: GCF_041146795.1. NCBI lineage: Eukaryota > Metazoa > Chordata > Actinopteri > Cichliformes > Cichlidae > Maylandia > Maylandia zebra. The sequence goes on along the minus strand of NC_135170.1, from coordinate 19,226,258 downwards.
GATATTTTTAGCTTGCTGTTTAGGCCATGTGTTCTTTATAGCACATGGTGAGAGCAGTAGATTTCTGTCATGAGTTCATGTGAATTTAAGTTTATTTTGTCTGTAAAAATGGTTAAAAATATATTTAAATAAGATGTTAAAAACATTTAACAAGGTAATATTGCTTAAAAATGTATATATATAATGTGTGACCATAAAATAAAGTTTTGGTTATAGATGGTTTGTGATCTTCATATAAACTTTATTTAATGGAGCGTGTAAAACTGTATTACAAACATAATAAATTTAATATATTTTTTCAAAAACACATTTTCCTGTTATTTAATTTTTTAATCAATAAAAATACATTAGTGAATTGTATTTCCCCAGTTTGATTAATATAGCAATGAAAGCATTGGTACTTTCATTGGTCTAATAGATTTTGGGCAAAGAGTGTTATGTTCTAAATGTTTTAATGCATATGTATGGATGTACTATTGTGCTTTTTTTTTAGCAATGGGAGGACAAGAGTCTCGACCTGTAAACACTCCAACGAGTAAGATAAAACATAACACAATAAAGTCAAACAGATCAGAAAAAATTACATATTTTTAAGAAATGCTTTCTTAAAAAATATTTTCTGTTTTCTTTGTCAATTCTGTGCAATTTTTCAGCTTTAAGTGAAGAATGGAGGAAAATACAGTGGAAGTGAGTGTTTGATCCTTAATGGGCTTTTTGTTGCCACGTAAATGTTGTAAATTAATTACTTGCAAAAATCGGTTGCTGTCAGCTGAATTTCCCATTCTCATTGGTGTTCATAGCATAGTCTCACCACTGTATCTGCACCACTATCAGTTTCACTTTCTTGACTTTAACTTCATAAATATTCTTCTTTGAACAGTGGCAAAACCAATGATCGCCAGAGCATAAATAATTACCAGCCTCATAACTCTGAGCTCCAGCACCTCAGAATTCTTCTTCATGGACCCGTTGGTGCCGGCAAGTCCAGCTTCATCAACTCAGTTGATGCTCTTTTACAAGGCAGAATGGCCGCAAATGCTTTGGCAGATGGAATTTTTGGGAAGAGCTTCACTAAAACAGTATTAACAGTTTTAATTCTAGTATGGTTTAGTCAAGCTCATGTATTTTGTGCAATTTGTTAAACAAAAGTCATGCAATTTGTAACAAAACTAGGGGACTGAAACTAAACAGCTATAAAGCTGCACGTAGAACCAAGCTCACTTGCTTTTCCACTACAGCACAGTAAAGATTAGCACTTAGAGGTCTTAGGATGTGGTCTGCTCTTGCGTGACAGATTGGGGGGGGGGGGGGGGGGGGGGGGGGGGGGGGGGTATTTTTTGCTTCTTGAATCTTTGTCTGAAGTTTAGTTTCACTTTACTTTTCTCCGTAGTTGTTCTCACAGATATCAGCCTTATACTAAACCAGAAACCAGCTTTGTAGTCTTCAGTGATTAGGTAACCCTGTTATCAGAATCGTTAAAACCTTTTGTTTTACAGTATGAAACTTTCAAAATTCACAAAGGAGGACCAGGAACTTTTTATCCTTTTGCCTTCACTGACATCATGGGCCTTAAGAAGGACACAGGAGTTATGGTGGAAGACATCATACTGGCCATGAATGGGCACTTGAAGGATGGTTACACGGTATCATGAAGTTTAAGGTATTTTTGCAGACACTATTGAATGGTGTATACAATGACACGATTTAATTATGCCTTTAAATAACACATACGGTGTATTTAAAAGTTAGATTTAAAAATCAGAGGAGGAGATACATTTGTTCCAACGGGGATCAAAGTCTGGCAGAGGCATGGACATGTAAACCAGGAGGGGGCAATCCCTCGTTACCCTTGGGAGAAATTACACTGTGCATGTATATACATGTGAAACATTTTTATATACTTGTTTAACTGATTTGATTGTTTTCCAGGTCAGTCCTGAATCTTCATTATCCGAACATGATCATAAGTACAACAAGGAGCCCACTCTAAATGACAAAGTTCATGTTTTAGTGTCTGTGCTCGATGCCAACAAAATAAAACTCATGAGTGATGATATAATAAAAAAGATGAGGACTGTCAGACTTGCAGCCAGGGACATGGGTAAGAGCCAAGCGTGGTTATAGGATAAACCCAAAATGAATTAAATAAGCTGACAAACATCACTTCAGCTCTGATATTCTGTGTATTGACAGGAATTCCCCAAATGGCAATTCTCACCAAAATTGATGAAGCCTGTCCAGAAGTTAAAAAAACATATAAGAAATGTGTATAAGAGCACCTGGTTGAAGGAACAGGTACTTTTCTAGCGGTAAATTTTTTAAAACGTTTTAAATTTTCAGTATTTATAAGTATAAGTTTAATTCAAGTAAATTTTAAGTAAAATAAATGCTAACAAAGGTTAAACTGTTAAAATTTAGATGGAGATAGTGAGTGTGACATCAGGTATTCCACTGGACTGCATCTTTCCTGTCAAGAACTACCACTCTGAGATCCAAACAGATGATGACATCGACACACTGATACTGGCTGCTCTGAAGCAGATGATCAACTTTGGAGAGGACTACGTCAACAAATAGAATAGAATAACAGAAAACAGCAAAATAAATAAATAAAACACATAAAACATAAAATTAAAACAGCCCTATGTTAAAACAAAAACAAGATAAAACAGCATCGAATCACCTAAAAACAACTAAAATAAAAAACCAACATCTCACGTGGTGTCAAAGGCCAGGGTAAAGAGGTGGGTTTTCAAGAGTGACTTAAAAACAGATAAAGAACTGGCCTGTCTAATCTCTAAAGGAAGCTCGTTCCACAGTTTGGGAGCTGCTACAGCAAAAGCACGATCTCCTCTAAGTTTACGCCCAGTCCTGGGTATCTTCAGGAGCAGCTGATCAGCTGACCTGAGAGAGCGGGTGGGTGTATAAGGCTGTAGCAGCTCAGAGAGATAAGATGGAGCTAGGCCATGGAGAGCTTTAAAAGTAAATAAAAGAATTTTATGAATTTTAAGAATTTTATGGGATGTGCTCCTGAGCCCACATGGTGAGGACATAGAGGGGGCGACACACTGTCTTACAGACTACCTCAACTTTTGTGTGGACACAGTCGCCCCTGCTAAGACGGTACGGTGTTATCCTAATAACAAACCGTGGGTAACACAGGAAGTCAAAGCTGTCCTCAACATGAAGAAGAAGGCTTTCAGGAGCAAAGTGAAGGAGGAGATGAAAGCAGCACAGCGGGAGGTGAAACGCTGCCTGAGGGAAGCAAAGGACACCTACAGGAGGAAGGTGGAGCAGAAGTTGGAGAGGAACAATATGAGGGAGGTCTGGAATGGTGTGAAAACCATCACAGGCCACAACACCAAGAAAAGCACAGTGGGGGGGACTGTGGAGAAGGCAAACGAACTCAACAACTTCTTCAACAGGTTTGACCAGCCCACAACCCCCCCACCCTCACCCTCACCTTCACTACAGAGTCCTCTCCCCACTCTCCTGCCTCCCTCGCTTCCCCCCCTTCCTGACACCATGACACCCCCCTCCTCCAATCCCTCTCTCAGCAGCAAGACATCTCCCCCCCTCCCCTCTTCCCAAACATCTCCCAGTGTCACAGTGGATCAGGTCAGGAGGCAACTGAGGAAGCTTCGCCCCAGAAAGGCAGCAGGCCCAGACAAGGTGTGTCCTAGGATGCTAAAGGCGTGTGCTGCTGAACTTGGGGAGCCGCTACAACGAGTCTTCAACCTCAGTCTGCGACTGGGGAGAGTGCCCGCCCTATGGAAGACATCCTGCATCGTCCCGGTCCCCAAAAAGAACCGGCCCAATGAGCTGAATGACTTCCGACCGGTGGCACTGACGTCACATCTTATGAAGACTCTAGAGCGGCTCTTCCTCAACTTCCTCCGACCACAGGTACAACATGCCCAGGACCCACTACAGTTTGCATACAAGGCGGGTGTCGGAGTGGAGGATGCCATCCTGTACCTCCTACACAGAGCCCACTCACACCTGGATGGGGGAAAAGGCACGGTCAGGATCCTGTTTCTTGACTTTTCCAGTGCCTTTAATACCATCCGGCCCTGTATGCTTCAGGAAAAACTGAACAGGATGGAGGTGGACCCCTGCCTGGTGGCTTGGATCTCCGACTACCTCACCGACAGACCACAGTACGTCAGGCTGAAGGACATCACGTCTGACACTGTGGTCAGCAGCACAGGAGCACCACAGGGAACTGTGCTGTCCCCTCTTCTCTTCACCCTGTACACCTCTGACTTCTGCTACAACTCTGAATTATGCCATATTCAGAAGTTTGCAGACGACACAGCCATCATGGGGTGTATCTGGGATGATCAGGAAGAGGAGTACAGAAGTCTGGTGAGGAACTTTGTCGCATGGAGTCACACAAACCACCTGCAACTCAACACCTCAAAGACTAAGGAACTGGTTGTGGACTTCGGGAGGTCCAGAGAAGGCCCACTGCCGGTTCAGATAGACGGGGAGGAGGTGGAGGTGGTCAACAAGTACAAGTACCTCGGGCTGTGGGTGGACAATAAACTGGACTGGTCATGCAACACAGAGCACCTGTATAAAAAAGCCCAAAGCCGACTGTACTTCCTCAGGAGGCTGAGGTCTTTTAACATCTGCAGGAAGCTCCTGAGGATGTTTTACCAGTCGGTGGTTGCTGGAGTACTTTTCTATGCTGTGGTGTGCTGGGGGAGCAGCACAGCAAAGAAGGACTCATCTAGGCTGGAGAAACTGATCAGGAGGGCTAGCTCTGTGGTCGGCATGAAGCTGGACACTCTGGTGACAGTGGCAGAGAAAAGGACATTAAAGAAACTGATGGACATTATGAACAATGCTGGGCATCCTCTGCACACGGCCATAAACAATCAGAAGAGTCTGTTCAGTGACAGGTTGCTTCTCCCAAAGACAAGAACTAACAGACTTAAAAACTCCTTTGTCCCACACGCCATCAAACTGTTTAACTCCTCTCTGGAGGGGAGAGGGAGGGGAAACAGGATACAGGAGGACAAAGGAGGGGGGAACAACTAAGCTGTAGTGCATCTTCACCTCACTGTACAATACCTTGTGCAATACTTTTTGTAAATAGTCAACAGTGCAATAGACTCAATACTTGAAATGTGCAATTCACTTGTATTTTTATTTTTTATTCCTATTTATTCTATTTATCCCCTTTGTATACTTTATTTATATTTGTCTCTGTATTTATATATATGTGTGTGTGTGTGTGTGTGTGTGTGTGTGTGTGTGTGTGTGTGTGTGTGTGTGTGTGTGTGTGTGTATATATAACAATTCTGTAACTGTAACTTCGGTTGTTGCTGTGCTTTTTTTGGAAGTCGAATTTCCCAGAGGAACCCACCCGAGGGATTAATAAAGTTCTATCTTATCTTATCTTATCTTATCTTAAAATGAATCCTAAAAGAAATGGGCAGCCAGTGAAGTGAAGCTAAAACAGGGGAAATGTGCTCAAACTTTCGAGTGCCTGTTAAAAGACGAGCTGCGGCATTTTGCACCCTCTGTAGATGACTAATATATAATGCACTGACCCCAATATAAACATACAACAGAGCAGCATGACGTTGAAGATAAGGACAGGGCATAAACAGGCAATAAGAGTGAGAGAACAAATACACAGAATATACAGTATATACACAGATTACACAGTTTTGAAATTAAAGTGACTGCACTGAAAAAAAGGGACTGGCCATCTCTTGGATTTATGTAAGCATCTTGCATGTATTTAACACAATTGCCACATGTTTTAAAGTTAAATGTAACTACATAGTGTAAAAACTACATGATGTGCAGAAAGGGTGTATTAAGTTGTTCATATCATGTTCAGGTGAAGTAAGTCAATAATATAGCAACGTTAAATCTTGTGAAACCACGCGTGATTTCATCTTGCGGGCTTTGGATCGTGGTTTAAAAAAGGCATCCTTCTCAGTCAAGTCGAGCAGCCAACTCTACGTTTTTTGGTATGTCTTGATTTTTTGAATGAATATTTACCATATTTCAGCCAAATGTACAGGGTGGGCCATTTATATGGATACACCGTAATAACATGGGAATGGTTGGTGATATTAAAGTCCTGTTTGTGGCACATTAGTATATGTGAGGGGGCAAACTCCTCAAGATGGGTGGTGACCATGGTGGCCATTTAGAAGTCGGCCATCTTGGATATTACTTTTGTTTTTTCAATAGGAAGAGGGCCATGTGACACATCAAACTTATTGGTAATGTCACAAGAAAAATAATGGTGTGCTTGGTTTCAACGTAACTTTATTCTTTCACGAGTTATTTACAAGTTTCTGACCACTTATAAAATGTGTTCAATGTGCTGCCCATTGTGTTGGATTGTCAATGCAACCCTCTTCTCCCACTCTTCACACACTGATAGCAACACGGCAGGAGAAATGCCAGCACAGACATCCAGTATCCGTAGTTTCAGGTGCTGCACATCTTGTATCTTCACACCATAGACAATTGCCTTCAGATGACCCCAAAGATAAAAGTCTGAAGGGGTCAGATCGGGAGACCTTGGGGGCCACTCAACTAGCCCACGACGACGACCGTGCATGTGTGCTGTCAGCCGGTGATCGGCTGTGATCAGCTGATCACGGGGCCGGGGTTAAAAGAGAGACGCCACCCACCTGTTCGCCGCTCAGACATCATTCTCTTCGTGTCAGGAGCTCCGAAACTCTGCCGACGTCAGTCTCCGCCTGATTCAGCAACCGTGAGTGATTATCCCTTTCAATCCTTTTTCTCTTCCCGGCTCCGCTCGCTCTCTGTCTGTAACGACAGTTCCGAAGCCACGCTTCGTGCACTGATCGTTACTAGAATAACTGCGTGTCTGCTCCAAACCCACCGCTAGCCTTCGCCGCGCTTGGGTCTAGCCAGCACGCCACACGAGCACGCCGAATTACTGTGTGTGATCCGCCCAACCGTGACATGTGCATGCTTGCAGAAGGAAGGTCAAGGCAGGAGCTTTTTTTGAATGCTTTTACAATCAGCTTTCTTTTTCTTTCTTTTTTTCTTTTGACAAGAAGTGTAGCTCATACATTGCGATAAATGTATTCTGCTACATCTGCTAATGAGAGAACATGTTTTTCATCATAAAGACTGTGATATGCAGCATCGTTAAAGTGTCACTTCAGTAATGCTGGACGGCATCGTCTTGAGCCGTCTGTTGTAGTGATTTGACACATTATAAGTAAAATTGAAGCACACAATCCCGTCGCACAACATTAACATTTATTTATATACAAAATAAAAATGCTTTTTTTTTTTTTTTTAAACAGAAAAGAATTGTAACTTCACAGTCACCGTTTACATGGGTACATAGGGTAAGTCCCCATCCTTATCCCATAGTGATTTGGGTAATTTCTCAGGGCCTTGGAAGGGTGGCCATATCAGGATACATGTTTTAAAAGTGTGCTTAAGTAGGATACATGTTTGAAAAAGGATACATGCTTTTAAAAATGTGGTAAAATGCAGGTTTTACCACATTTTAAGAAAGACAAATCTGGATGCATGTTTGAAAAAAATAAGCAGGGTAGCTGTTTGAAAGATACGGTACAATATGTTTTTTGTTTTTTGAAAAGAATCAGTGTTTCAGAGAAAACATTAGCAGCCTCCTTTGTCACTCTGTGACCAAGTGTAGCTGTCCGATTTTCACCACGTCCAACCTCACCAGATTGTCGTATGCCTCGGCGACGGCGTCAAAAACTTTCCTTACTGATTTCAGTTTGTGCCACCGTGCGGACTTTGACGTCGTCCATTTTGATGTTGCGGGCAATCAGCAGACGTTGAATGGAAGGAATGAAACGAGGGGTGAGGAGTCTTTTTCTGATGCTGTAATAATTGTCAGCGTAAAAGACATCCTCCAACACATCCTCCAGCAGACACTCGTGCTGTCTCTGGCTGGGCTGATCAAACTTACAGCCGCTGCATTTGTCAGTGAGGTACTTGTTGATTACTAGATTGACTAGGTGATACACAGCGGTTTTCATGGTATCAAACTGACAATCACCTCTAAACAGGGGGCTTAGTTTATAGGTTTTTTGTTTGTTTGTTTTGTTTTTTATCAGGCACAACCACCAGACTAAGTTTGTAGTCTCACCTACTAATAATATTTTCTTATAGCACAATATTCAGCTTGGTTACTAATTTGACTTTCTTACTTTGAGCACATTTCTCAGGGTTCATACGCCTTTTTCAGGGTCAAATTCTCAAGCAATTTCAAGGTCCCTTTTCAAGCTTTTCCAGCACATTGATGCTTTTTTCCTGTGTGACAAGAAATAGGAGATGTTTGTTTGTTGTTTGTTTTTTTTTTTTAAAGTTAATTCCCAATTAAACTGTTTTATTGCTAACTACATTGCTGTGTGTATTATTGCTGAAGTCCTAAATGATCACCTTTAAAGTGTTTGTACTAATAACATCATGTACAGTCAGACAGGCATGGAGAACAGCACTGACTGGGAGAGGCTTTGAATAGATCACATTGGTCAATTCAACATATAAGACTTTAAGAAAATTTACAAGTATCTACTTAAAATCTATTGAATTTATCATCCGTCATATTATCACGTACAATTCCAATGTATTTTGTTCATCTGCCTTAAATAAACAGGCAGCCTTAAAGTATGAAATATTCATATACAAATACACATAAATGTGTGTACTGTCTCAGTGGCTGATTGTGCCCCACAGGCCTCAGTGTGAGCTTGAAGACATTTATAATGTTTAAGTAGTTTAATGTGCAGGTGCTGACCAGAAACACATTTTGGTATCACAGAGTGGTACCAATAGTTCTTGTGGTATCACAAGTGGCTATTCTTTGTGACCATATGGATCGGTCCCTCATATTACCATTATTTCACACAAAGGCACCAAGTTAATACTCAAAAAAGTTGCAGCAATACACACAAATATAAACAGTACTTGGTGACAACTTTACTTTTAGCCTTTGACCCTCTGGGGTCCAGGGTATAATTGGCTGTTTTTGACTATATTTCACCTTTGTTATTTTTTTATTTTTTTTGAGATATACAATTTTTATTCGTTATCAAGAATAGCATAAAATATAACAACCAAGAAAGCAAAGGGGACCAAACATTGAGAAAGAGACCCTCATTTCCTCCTAAAATAGCAGCAGTTCTTTCGTGAGGAATAACTTTAAATAATTCTCTGTACCACAACGTCATTTTGTTATTTCGACATACTGTATCAGCACAATTTATCTAAATTCAGACAAAATTTAAAATACGAGTAGAAAGTGATATTTTTGACTGTAAAAACCACAAGCATGTTTAACGAATCATTTTCATAACTTCAAATGCAAATAGAAATTGTACATTTTTTAATAAATTGTACGTTTTGCAAACAACAAAGTTATATGGTGCTATTTACCTAAAAATGCAGCCAAGGCTCAGTTTTTTATATAACTACTTAAAACTACTTTACAGAAGAATCAGCTGTTCTGCATCAGATAAGAAGGCACACAAATTATTTATGCAACTCCAAAAAATAGTTTGTGTCCACTATAACACAGATGAGAACAGCACAGGGATAAACCTGCAGGTCTGACAGCAGGTGTGTCACTCAGCGTTTACACTACAATCTGTCTTTGGTGGCTTTTTTGCAGCAACTGTGACGTTCACTAGTAGAACTGACACACAAAGCAAAACACGACTACACTACACACTAACTACACAAGACAACACACTAACTTGAGACACGGCAAACGTCACAAACCTCTCACATATCAAAACTCTCTCTCTCTCTTTCACTCACTCTCTCTCTCTCGCCGGTCACTCCTACTTCCCCCTCTTCCCAAACAACCAAATGCCACATGTTGCCATATCATTTTTTGATTGGTTGACATGGTACATTTTTCCACCAATAGGGAAGGAGTGTTTTTTCTTTTTGTTTTTTCACTCACAGGCAAAGCTGTTTGCTAGCGCTCTCCTTAGAAAATAGTTTTTACCGTTTCTTAGTTTTACCGAAAGCGCTTGGAACCATAAGCCAACAACAAACTGTGAGAAATAAACTCGGCTCTGCCTGTGAATCACTCCTTGCTTCTCTTCCTCCTTCATCTCCTCATCTCATATATCACTCTCCACTTGCTGTCCATCTGAGAACAAGGCACAACTTGCTATTGCAATAAACTATTATTTAATATTCCACACCTAATAATTCCTGCACTTAACCTATAATAAAACGATGCCGGAAAAATGTTATAGAAGCAAAACATTCCTGAATACCTCTCCAACATCTGGTACATGTGTTAATGTTACATGTGCTCTTTGTAATCCAGCTGCTGAGGGATCCACTGCCTTTAGTAGCCTCACACAGCTATTTCTGTCACTGTTTCGTACTCGTGTCCTTACCAGCCATGTCTGGACAATGTTATATAATGAGTAATAATTTTAAAAAATCTATACACACACAAGCAAGTACATATAGTGACATTTTAGACCTTCTTCAGAATACTGTATATACTATGGCCACAAGTTTCCATCATGGTGATGATCCAGAATCCTTCCCTTATTATTTATAACCAGAGCTACAATATACAATATAGATGATTCCATTTGTTTCACTATCCACTGTGCAGGCAGAAAGTTTATTAAATGTTTAAACTGCAGAGATACAAGAATTTTACTGGCGTAAAATAAGCATTTTGTCATATTTAAAATATCAATCTAATATTATCTATTTCCTAATTTATGTTCTTTAAGATACAGCGTGTGTTTTTTAAATATCACAATTTTAATAATCCATAATTATGTGGACATGCATATTACATCGTTTTTAGTGCAATATAATCCCCCCAGAAAGGCAGGAAAAGCCCGCTAACTTACTTTAAAACTAAATATGTTCCCTAAAATGGTGATAGAGCTACAGACATGTGAGTGAAGTTGGCCCCCCCACCTTCTTCAAATCCAACAAAAGTGGTATCAAACGTTTGTGCTGGTTTGTGCTGCTAAAATTGTCATTTGTGCTGCTTCTGTTTTAAAGATATTAATGAAAATGTAAAGGTCAAAAGGTCAACCAGCCCCCCCACATCACCCAAATCAAACAAAACTGATGTCAAACGAAACAAACGAGTGTGTGTGCAACAGCGCGACGAACATTACCTGTCCTTCTATTAACTGCACAAGTAGTGCTGGTCATAGCTGCTGGCTGACTGGTTAAGGCTGCCATGGGTCTGTAGCATGTGAGTGAAGTTGGCCCCCCCACCTTCTTCAAATCCAACAAAAGTGGTATCAAATGTTTGTGCTACGTTTGTGCTGGTTTGTGCTGCAAATATTTTCGTTTGTGCTGCTATCATTTTAAAGATATTAATAAAAAATTCTAGAGGTCATCAGAGGTCAACCAGCCCCCCCACATTACCCAAATCAAACAAAATTGATGTTAAACGTTTGTGCTACATTTGTGCTGGTTTGTGCTGCAAAAAATTTTGTGTGTGCCGCGATCATTTTAAAAATATTAATAAAATAACGTCTTGATGCGTGCTTAATCATCCAGGTAAGTAAATCCCAAAAGGTTGATTCTGTTCATCTGGACATTTTCAGTGGGAGAAACGTTTTGTCCCTCATCCAAGTGACTTCTTCAGTCTCAGCTGACTGCAGGTTTCTCCAACCTTATAAACAGTACATTTGCATAGTGAAGGAAACTAGCGCCACTGAATGAACAATGTGCTGGGGGGTTAGTTCCATGATAGGATGCAAATTCTTATGACCATTGATCAATGACAACTAATCAAAGCCTACTGATCAATGGCCATGAGTACCATTCACAGAAAGTGGGGAATGGCTACAATCACAGCACTGTAAGATGGCGAAAGATGTACCCTTGGGCCCCCCTTCTCAATTCAGAGATGGTTAGCATCCTGACAACCCAATGGACGAAGCTGTCTCTCAGTCTGCGTGTTCTGGCCCGGAGGCTCTTCAGTATCTTTCCTGATGGCAGCAAACTGAAGACACTGTTGAAGGGATGAGTGGAGTCACCTGTAATGGAGAGGACCTTCCAGATGAGGCAGGTGCAGTAGATCTCCTGGGGAGGGAGGCAAGAGAGGTCCCCACAATACTCTCGGCTGCTCTCACTACCCGTTGTCAATTTTTCCTGCAGAACCCAGTGCAGGAGTCATACCACACAGTGATGCAGCTGGTGAGGAAACTCTCAACTGTGCCTCTGTAGAAGGTGCTCATAATGGGGGTTGAATCTCTTGTGCTTCTCAGTTTGCAGAGGAAGTAGAGTCGCTGTTGGTCTTCTCCACATTCAGGGACAGGTTGTTGTTGCTGTACCACTCTGCCAGATGGTTAACTTCACCCCTGTAGTAGATCTCGTCGTGGGTCAGCAGAGTAAAGAGAAGGGGGCTCAACACACATCCATGGGTAGCCCCCGTATTCAGTGTTCTTGGGCTGGAGGTGTTGCTGTTGACTCGTACTATCTGCTGTCTTCCTGTCAAGAAATCTAGCAGCCAGTTATACAGCAAGGTGCTGATCCCCAGCAGATCCAGTTTGTGAATGAGTTGCTGGGGAACGATAATGCTGAACGCTGAACTGAAGTCTATGAACAGCACTCTGACATATGAGTCTCTAGTGTTGAGATGTGTGAGGGCTGAGTGAGGGGCAGTTGAAATTCCATCATCACTTGAGCGTTTTGACGAAAGCGATAATTTGATTTGATGCATGACTAACCGTTCAAAGCACTTCATAATGATGGAGGTGAGTTTGACAGGACGGTAGTCCTTAAAGCAGGAGGTAGATGACTTCTTGGGTACAGTAATGATGGTGGAGGCTTTGAGGCATGTGGGAACGGCGGTACTGATTTTGGCATCGGATCTCCACACACTGTCTAGGGATTGTGTCACCACGGTCTGCAGAGTGGGCTTGTAGTCTGTGATGGTTTGTATTCCTTGCCACTGCCTCCAAGTATCTCTGCTGTCGCTGAAGCTTTGCTGTAGCTGATGCCACGTGACAGGTTTGGCCTTGCTGTTCTTTGGCTCACCTAATTCCCGGCTCTGAAGGCTTGCATTTTTCAACCTTAGGAGCATTTAAACCTGACCTGTGAGCCATGGTTTCTGATTGGCCCAGACAGTGATAGTCCTGGTGTCACGACCTGCAGGATCGGCAAGGTGCTGATCAGAATCTCTCCACTCCTAGCCCTCCTTCTCTTCTCTTTTTCCCTCTCTCTCCCCCCTCTCTTCTTCTCTGCCCTGTTTTGCAGGGGCGGAACTCATGGCGGCTTCACGCCCTTGGTCCACGCTTTCCTGGATTGGGAACACCTGGGCCTCATCAGACCAGCTGGTATATTAGAAGGAGGAGATCAGCTGTTCAACGCTGGATTGTTGTGAAGGCTCTAGTCAGTACACGTCTAGCTCAAGTTTCCTGTGCCGCCATCTCAGAGACTTAACGAGTGTTTCTTTGTTCCTAGATTCCCGTGTTTTCCCCGTGTGGAGTGTGGAAGGAGTGACTGGTCGCTAGCGGAGAAGAGAGAAGTTGAACTGAGCGCGTGTGTGATTTTCCCTGGAGCCCTGCCCCTCACGTCTTGTATATAGCACTAACCCCGCACTGTCTGTACATACACTTGGTGAAGATCTGTAAATAAACCGTCTCTGTTTAAACGCTACTCATGAGTCCTGCGAGTGGATCCTCTAAGCAACCCGTGACACCTGGTCTCTGTGACATCATCGATGCATTTTGGGATGTAGGCAGTAACAGTTTCTGTATATTCCTGAAAGTCTGTGGTGTTGTCGTGTGTGGCAGCCTGTGGTGGAAAAGCAGTCTTGCAGTGCCTCTGAGGACCCTTCTGGCTACACCTGTACCTGCTTACGAACTGGTTTGGTGACTTTGACCAGGGGCCTGTGGGAACCCATGGCACACCTAGGTTTCTGCCTGTACTGACCCTTATGGAAAATAGGTGGAATTAAGACACAGTTCCAAAAGCAAACACAACTGATCAGTGCTGAGAGTGGTCCTGTTGCTGAGGTTGGCATGATCCTGTAATCTCTCATGAACGACCTCCAACGCTTCTATGACTGGGATGCAAGTGAAGACAGATGTAACATCTCTCTCTCACTGTACATGTACTGTTTATAAAATTAGGGAAACATAATCTGCACAAACAAAATAATTTGCAGGACAAATGTTTGACATCAATTTTGTTCGATTTGAAGAAGGTAGGGGGGCCAACTTCACTCACATGTGTTTATAAGGTTGGAGAAACCTTTCTAATCCAAGTCACTTGGATGAGTGACGAAACGTTTCTCCAACTGAAAATGTCCAGATGAACAGAATCAACCTTTTGGGATTTACTTACCTGGATGATTAAGCACGCATCAAGACGTTATTTTATTAAAATTTTTAAAATGATAGCAGCACAAATGAAAATTTTTGCAGCACAAATCAGCACAAACGTTTGACATCAATTTTGTTTGATTTGGGTAATGTGGGGGGGCTGGTTGACCTTTTGACCTTTACATTTTCATTAATATCTTTAAAACAGAAGCAGCACAAACGACAATTTTAGCAGCACAAACCAGCACAAACGTAGCACAAACGTTTGATACTACTTTTGTTGGATTTGAAGAAGGTGGGGGGGCCAACTTCACTCACATGCTACAGACCCATGGCAGCCTTAACCAGTCAGCTAGCAGCTATGAGAAGGACAGGTAATGTTCGTCGCGCTGTTGCACACACGCTCGTTTGTTTCGTCAGTTGCCACAAGACAACTTAACCAATGTGTACATAATAAGCTAAAACTCCTGTGTGCTATAGACTACAGTGTATGCTGTACACCTACTTACTGGTTTTGTCGCACCAGTCTGTCCGTCAGTTCATTTGCATTTCTCCTACAGCTCCGGACCAGAAACAATGCGCGTGCTCTTTGTGAGCTTGTTCCCGGTGTCGTGCCAAACTAGGTATCCCCGACAGAATTTGTTTCCCCTGCGTCGGGAGCACACGCTGGACTGTCCAAATCACGGACAAACAGTATCCCACATTGTTAATTTTTAGTTTACAAACACTTCTTATAATGACTAACTACTCCTGACGTTTTTGAGATGTTAGCTCTTTATACAACGAAGTTATAGTGGGATACAAATAATATCAGGCTGATCCTGCCACAATTTGTTCCCCCTGTGTAAATCACGGACAAACAGTATCCCACATTGCTGATTTTTCGTTCACAAACACTTCTTATTATGAGGCATTACTCCTGAAACTTTGGAGGATTTAGCTCTTTATATAGTAAAGTTACAGGAGAATAAAAATAGTTAACCTGCCAAAATGTTAATGGTTTATTAAAATAATCCCATCTGATACCCTGTGAGCAATAAATATATAATTTTCTGTTGTAACCCTCAAACTGAATGGTAATGTAACGATACTAATTTTTCACTTTTTCACAAAATGAAAACATCAGTACTTCCTGCGTGCTCCCAGCGCAAATTCTGTCGGGGATACCTACTTTGGCACGACGCCGGCTCGTAATCAGCGCCGTCAAGGGGGATTATTGGTTAATGGTCATCATGTGACTGATGCAAGCCAGGTCCTTTTATTTAGTAAAATGTGATTAATAGTAAAATATTATTGTGGAGGGGAACAGACAGGACTCCTCAAACACACACACATTAAAAAACAACATTTAAAAAGAAAAAAAAATTGCCTCAACAAAATGGCACTTTGGGCACCCACCAGGAAAGGGGGGGGGGGGGGGGTGCTCAAACCCCTCCCGTTTTGAAGAAAGACTGGGTTTGTGCTGCTGGATTATCATCTTTAGGTTGGTGTTTAAGTGGATCAGAAAGTGTGGAACAACCTTTAAGACTTCAGTGAGAGAATTTTGTTTTTAAAGCACAAAAAAACAACAAATGTTCAAGTTACATCAACCCAACAAAACCATTCTCTGGCATTAACATCAGCACAATAACTGTTTGCTGCGAGCTTCATGCCTCCAGTAGGTGTAAAGTGCGGGTGGCTCATTTTAGTCCACTAGTAATCTTAGCTGTAAGGGAAAACAGTTTGTGTGGAGAACAAAGGAGTGGTATCCTTTGTTCTATTGGTACTATATGAAGTATAAAGTAACCCCTGAATATCACCAGAAGTCCCCAAAATACTGACCATTTCCAGGTTTGCAAATTGCAAATCCAAACAATGCAAAATTGTTCATTATCACAAAATATACAAAGTGTAAAGTACAAAAACTATGCAGTACAAATCTGTGAAGCAGAACTGTCGGCTTGCACACTTTTCCTCAGTTCAAAACCGCTTATATACTGTGTTTAATACTGTATGAACTGCATAACGCTGTTTGATAGTCCCAGCCAGCATGAAAAGCATTAGCATCTCTTTAGGTCTGAACCTGGTGGCTTTCCTGGTGATTGTATTCTCCTACTCCAGTATGTTCTGCTCCATCTTTAAAACCGGCATCAATGCCACCGACTGGAGGAGCAGACTGCACAGAGATGTAGCTGTGGCCAGCAGGTTTTTCTTCATCGTGTTCTCTGATGCCCTCTGCTGGATTCCTATATTTTTGGTGAAAGTCCTCCCACTGCTGGAGGTGGAGATACCTGGTAAGAAGTGAAACAGCTGCCTTATAGTATCTTAGAGGTTTTACATGGATTTTTAATATAGGTCACTGTGTTACTTTATAGAATAGTTTGCTGAAAAGCATCAGCACAGTTATATTTCTCTAAATGTCAATCGCTTGTGAAATGTTTCCTTCCTCAGGATACCATCTCCAGCTGGGTTGTCATCTTCATCCTCCCCATCAACAGTGCCTTCAACCCCATCCTGTACACCTTGACCACCAGAGAGCAGGTGGAAGTTTTACTCTGTCACTGGCAGAGGAGACATACATTAAAGAAAGACGGCAAAAGCCTCACCTCGTCCAGATCTTTATGGAGACGTCACAGGGTCTGTGCTACCAGCCACCCGTTTACCTCCAGCAGGTGTCACTTATAAGCACAGAATCTCACTATGCCTGATGATGTATTTGTAGAGATACAGCATTTTGTAAGCTACTTTTTATTGTTTTACTCCATCTTTAAGAACAAAGTGTGCTTCAACAAGACTTTAACAGACGTTTGCTTGGAAATAATTAGCAGTCACTGTGCCGTCTCATCGCGCTCTGACATTTATAAAATGTGATGACAACCCCAGAAACAAACACCAACCACCCTCAGCAGATCACTGTCTCATCATACCGTTCAAGCTACGTGTTGACTTTATGTTTGCAATGAAATTTGAAATGAAACCATTTCCATTTATTCACTTACGTTCCTCCTTCTTCATAAGGTGATACAGGTACATCCTGGAGAGTCACGTAGAGGCAGACATCCACCACTGTTCACATTCACACTCACATCCAGGGTAGAATCACCAAATATCCTAAAATCAATATATTTGGTCCCAGATAGTGGTTTAACAGCTTTTTTTCTACTGATAAAGACCTGGCTTCCCCCCCCCCCCCAATTTCCAGTGAAAACATAACTTTTCTTGGAAATTAACAAAAACCATCTTTTTTAATGTCTGGGCAATGAGCTACCTAAGCTTTTTATGTAATTTCACACATTTATTTCTTACTATCAAAGCCCCAAAAGTCATTCTGTCAGATTTATTTTATTTATTAGCATTTCTTTATCACGTAGAAAGAGATGCACAATTTAAATTGCACTTCATAGTAATCTGTTATATAGGAGGGAATAAATGTGCAGTTAACTTCTTTAAACCGATAGAAAAGGGAGTTTCAGTTAAGATGAAAGTGAGCTATATGTGGCCCATGATGTAAAATGTGTTTTTCATCCCAGCCTTAAAATTCCTTAAGTCAATCAAGAAAAGTGTTTAGATGACTCTTGTAAAATGCACACATAGATCCTAACCCATCACTGTGGTGAACTTTTTATGAAATTTAGAAGCTGTGGGACAAACACAGAGGGACTGGCAAATACCAGTGACACAATATTAATGAATCACATATTTTTATATACAGATAAGCTTTCCAATTAATCTCTCCCCACCTACTGGTTTCTTTGTCTTCTTGCCCTTTAATTCCTCCATCCCCATCACTTTTTGGGTGTTTATCAGCTTGTTTAACTGTCCTCATTATTCTTGCTTTCATGTCATATTCTTCCATTTACATGTACTGCATCTGCTTTGACTGGACTAATGTTGAAACTGAACCAATATGCTGCAGACTCTTTGTGCTATAGTCATGCTGAGAACTGCTCTGAACTCCTCATTTGACTGACTGCAACTGGATGAAAGCATTTTGTAATTAACTAACTGACCAATGAGGAGACTGAATTGTGACACTCGAGACGTTGCAGCTGGACTTTTGCAGCTTTCTTTCATGTTTTGATGACTCTGATTTTTTCTATACCAGTCCACCAATGTACCTTTAAACAGCTGCTTTAACTTAGTGACAATCATTAAAGGTGGAGGAGTTTACACACTGAGGACATGAAAAAGGAAAGCTGCACAGATAAATAAAAATGGTTGTTTAATGCTTGCATACATTTCTCATTAATATGCCAAGCAATGGAATCCCAACAAGGCCCTTTTTTCCTGTTATGCTGTTTTGATGTGCATATGTTTACGTTTAGTGTATAAAATTCGGCACGGATCCTGTGAGTTGTGCGCTTTTATCAAGAATCCCTGTTACCTGAATACTGCAGCAGCTTTATTCCTGGGGTCACAAATCTTTACGTTTTGATGGTTTGCTGTAAAACACACACACACACACACACACACACACACACACACACACACACACACACACACACACACACACACACACACACACATCAAAAAACAGCTCCTCAAAGCACAAATTATGACTCATATAACTTTTGCAGATCCAGGCTCACGTTAACAGTTTCTAACCGTATTCAAAAGTGTTTCTCTCTATCTGCAGTGACACCAAATTCTATTCCTTAATAGCGCCATATAAAAGACTTCTTATAACTACATTGGTTCTCACTATGGGTAATACAAATTGTCCTCCTTGCAGATTTTTTTTTTGTATTAAAAAATATTAATAAAAAGTATACATGTTTAATACAAAAAATTATAAAAAATATTTGAAATAAATTGATTAGAAAAAAATTTCTAATCAATTTAAATGAAGAATGAAGTAATACATTTATTCAATTTAAAAGCATAATAAGTAATGTTTTTTGTGTCGTATGTTGAGGACTTTGTATTTTTTGTATTTCTAGCTTCATTTTTGTTTTAGATGTTTTAGGTTGTATGGTTGATAGTGTAGCAAGATTACTTTTGTAAAAGACACTCTGTTATCAATGGGAGTTCTTGGTGAAAAAAAAAGGGTAATAATAATCATGATCCAAAAATGAAGGTGTTTCACCTCCATATTACAGGGAGTGCAATATTATTAGGCAAATGAGTGTTTTGTCCACATCATCCTCTTCATGCATGTTGTCCTACTCCAAGCTGTATAGGCTCGAAAGCCTACTACCAATTAAGCATATTAGGTGATGTGCATCCTATATCAGGTGTGCATAATTATTAGGCAACGTCCTTTCCTTTGGCAAAATGGGTCAAAAGAAGGACTTGACAGGCTCAGAAAAGTCAAAAATAGTGAGATATCTTGCAGAGGGATGCAGCAGTCTCAAAATTGCAAAGCTTCTGAAGCGTGATCATCGAACAATCAAGCGTTTCATTCAAAATAGACAACAGGGTCGCAAGAAACGTGTGGAAAAACCAAGGTGCAAAATAACTGCCCATGAACTGAGAAAAGTCAAGCGTGCAGCTGCCAAGATGCCACTTGCCACCAGTTTGGCCATATTTCAGAGCTGCAACATCACTGGAGTGCCCAAAAGCACAAGGTGTGCAATACTCAGAGACATGGCCAAGGTAAGAAAGGCTGAAAGACGACCACCACTGAACAAGACACACAAGCTGAAACGTCAAGACTGGGCCAAGAAATATCTCAAGACTGGTTTTTCTAAGGTTTTATGGACTGATGAAATGAGAGTGAGTCTTGATGGGCCAGATGGATGGGCCCGTGGCTGGATTGGTAAAGGGCAGAGAGCTCCAGTCCGACTCAGACGCCAGCAAGGTGGAGGTGGAGTACTGGTTTGGGCTGGTATCATCAAAGATGAGCTTGTGGGGCCTTTTCGGGTTGAGGATGGAGTCAAGCTCAACTCCCAGTCCTACTGCCAGTTTCTGGAAGACACCTTCTTCAAGCAGTGGTACAGGAAGAAGTCTGCATCCTTCAAGAAAAACATGATTTTCATGCAGGACAATGCTCCATCACACGCGTCCAAGTACTCCACAGCGTGGCTGGCAAGAAAGGGTATAAAAGAAGAAAAACTAATGACATGGCCTCCTTGTTCACCTGATCTGAACCCCATTGAGAACCTGTGGTCCATCATCAAATGTGAGATTTACAAGGAGGGAAAACAGTACACCTCTCTGAACAGTGTCTGGGAGGCTGTGGTTGCTGCTGCACGCAATGATGATGGTGAACAGATCAAAACACTGACAGAATCCATGGATGGCAGGCTTTTGAGTGTCCTTGCAAAGACAGGTGGCTATATTGGTCGCTGATTTGTTTTTGTTTTGTTTTTAAATGTCAGAAATGTATATTTGTGAATGTGGAGATGTTATATTGGTTTCACTGGTAAAAATAAATAATTGAAATGGGTATATATTTGTTTTTTGTTAAGTTGCCTAATAATTAACACACAGATATCCCCCTAAAATAGCTAAAACTAAAGACAAACTAAAAACTACTTCCAAAAAAATTCAGCTTTGATATTAATGAGTTTTTTGGGTTCATTGAGAACATGGTTGTTGTTCAATAATAAAATTATTCCTCAAAAATACAACTTGCCTAATAAGTCTGCACTCCCTGTAAAATCACACTTCGTGCACAGCTCTCTCTCTCTCTGTACTTCAACAACAGTTTCCCGTCTAAAAATCTGTTTTCTTCATTATTCGCTTGCTTGTTACGCACAAGTCTACCGTTGTTTACAACGCTGTCGGCCGCTGTTTTTTTTTCCCTTTTACTTACTTCCAAAAAGAAAACCTAATTTCTGCCATTCAATAGGCTTCTGAACAAATTTAAACTTTTTAAAATTATGCAAAATGCAAAAAGCTTAACTGTGTCTCTAATAAAACCGCTGTAACTTCAGAGGTGATGTTCATATGTTGATTAATGGTTTTCTTTCGTTTTTGATGTGCTAGAATAGAATAGAATATTTTTTTTATAAAATCCCAGGCCAGGAAAACCTTCATGTTTTTCTGTGTTTTATCTTCAGCTACTTTGACACAAAGGCATCTGCTGTGATGCTCACACCTTTGATAAAGTCTTGCGAGTGTCAGCTTCCTTTTTATAGATACAAAAATATGTTAATGTACTGATCTGAATTATAATATTTCTGACTGTCTGAGGCAAAATTTCCCAGATTCAAATCAAATTGAATCGAATCGAATCAAATCAAATCAAATCAAATTGAATCGAATCGTGGATCAAATCGATTCGAGACCTTGTGAATCGGAATCAAATCGATTCTAGAAATCAGTGACGATACCCAGCCCTAATTTAAATAACCTTTATCAGATTTGATGGTTTTGTTACAGACTTCTCAAAAAGTGTTTTGCTTTTCTTTCACAAATGTGGGGATTCAATTGTGTTAAAATGTACAAAACAGTGATGTCATGTTCTGTGACGAGGACCCAGGCACAGAGAGACTTGATGCATTTAAGAATCTTATGATTTAATAAAGAAATTTGCAGACTTGCACAGAGATGGTAAAATTATGATGACTGATAACGGAGACGAAGACAACAGACGATGAGGACAGGGAGGAACAGGGGTTTAAATGCACCAAAGTGACAGTCAGAGAGAACTCGGGACAACATTTAAGGATGCAGGGACTGACAGAGACAGGTTTATCTTGCCTGGCTGGGCAGCTCTCTGGGTGCTCAGCACCCCCAAAGCTCTGATCCAAGAATCGCCCCTGAATTTCAGTACCGTC
This sequence comes from Maylandia zebra, assembly GCF_041146795.1. Taxonomy (NCBI): domain Eukaryota; kingdom Metazoa; phylum Chordata; class Actinopteri; order Cichliformes; family Cichlidae; genus Maylandia; species Maylandia zebra. Next base: position 19,204,237 of record NC_135170.1, on the reverse strand, counting down.
CCGGTGCTGGTAATTTTTCTTATACAGTTGAGGCCTTTTCTCTGTACCATTATTTAATTCCAGAGGTTTTCAAGTTATTTTCTTTTGCCCTTTAAGCAAACAGTATTATTAAAGTACTTCATGACTGGGCCAAGTGTCCTCTTTTTGGAAATCAAAATATGGTCATCCTAGTATAATATGAAAGCAGTATAGTTTTCTTACACAATTACATGTCTGTTCAAAGGTTGATAGATACAAGAGCAAAACACAAAAACTGAAAGCCAAGTCTACAAAGCAATCACAGAAACTTTGTCATGCAAGCAAAAAAAAAAAAGGCCAGAAGAGTTTCTAGTCTAAGGGTAAATGCTTTAGCCAAGGAAATGAGAATCAGCATGCAAAGAATTACTCTGACATTCTTGTTCAGACCCAAAAGTCATTTTAACACAACAATAAACAAGGTTCAGCAGGTCTGCAGTTTGTTGACGTAGTCCTCTCCAAAGTCGATCATCTGCTTCAGAGCAGCCAGTATCAGTGTGTCGATGTCATCATCTGTTTGGATCTCAGAGTGGTAGTTCTTGACAGGAAAGATGCAGTACAGTGGAATACCTGATGTCGCACTCACTATCTCCATCTAAATTTCAACAGTTTAACATTTGTTAGCATTTATTTTACTTAAAATTTACTTGAATTAAACTGTTGGTAATAAATAAATAAATATTCCAGCTAAATACTGAAAATTACCGCTAGAAAAGTACCTGTTCCTTCAACCAGGTGCTCTTATACACATTTCGTATATTTTTTTTGACTTCTGGACAGGCTTCATCAATTTTGGTGAGAATTGCCATTTGGGGAATTCCTGTCAATACACAGAATATTAAAGAATATCAGAGTTGGTGATGTTTGTCAGCTTATTGAATTCATTTTGGGTTTATCCTATAACCACGCTTGGCTCTTACCCATGTCCCTGGCTGCAAGTCTGACAGTCCTCATCTGTTTTATTATATCATCACTCATGAGTTTTATTTTGTTGGCATCGATCACAGACACTAAAACATGAACTTTGTCATTTAGAGTGGGCTCCTTGTTGTACTTATGATCATGTTCGGATAATGAAGATTGAGGATTGAACTGGAAAACAATGAAGTTAATTAAACTAAACAAGTATACGCAAATGTTTCACACACACATATACACATATGTATGTATATACATATGTGTATGTATGTATATATATATATATATATCTATATACACACACGTGTTTTTGGAAATCTAACTTTTAAATACACCGTATGTGTTATTTAAAGGCATAATTAAATCGTGTCATTGGATACACCATCAAATAGTGTCTGCAAAAATGCCTTAAACTTCATGATACCGTGTAACCATCTGTCACGTGCCCCTTCATGGCCAGTATGATGTCTTCCACCATAACTCCTGTGTCCTTCTCAAGGCCCATGATGTCAGTGAAGGCAAAAGGATAAAAAGTTCCTGGTCCTCCTTTTTGGATTTTGAAAGTTTCATACTGTAAAACAAAAGGTTTTAACGGTTCTGATAACAGGGTCACCTAATCACTGAAGACTACAAAGCTGGTTTCTGGTTTAGTATAAGGCTGATATCTGTGAGAACAACTATGGAGAAAAGTAAAGTGAAACTAAACTTCAGACAAAGATTCAAGAAGCAAAAAATAAAAAAAACCCCATCTGTCACGCAAGAGCAGACCACATCCTAAGACCTCTAAGTGCTAATCTTTACTGTGCTCTAGTGGAAAAACAAGAGACCTTGGTTCTACGTGCAGCTTTATAGCTGTTTAGTTTCAGTCCCCTAGTTTTGTTACAAATTGCATGACTTTTGTTTAACAAATTGCACAAAATACATGAGCTTGACTAAACCATACTAGGATTAAAACATACTTTTTTAGTGAAGCTCTTTCCAGAAGTTGCATCTGCCAAAGCATTTGCGGCCATTCTGCCTTGTAAAAGAGCATCAACTGAGTTGATGAAGCTGGACTTGCCGGCACCAACGGGTCCATGAAGAAGAATTCTGAGGTGCTGGAGCTCAGAGTTATAAGGCTGGTAATTATTTATGCTCTGGAGATCACTGGTTTTGCCACTGTTCAAAGAAGAATATTTATGAAGTTAAAGTCAAGAAAGTGAAACTGATAGTGGTGCAGATACAGTGGTGAGACTATGCTATGAACACCAATGAGAATGGGAAATTCAGCTGACAGCAACCGATTTTTGCAAGTAGATGATTTAAGACGTTTACGTGGCAACAAAAGCACATTAAGAGTCAAATACTCACATCCACCCCATTTTCCTCCATTCTTCACTTAAAGCTGAAAACATGCACAGAATTGACAAAAAAACTGAAAATACATTTTAAAGAAAGCAATGACTGATAATACGTAATTCTTTCTGATCTGTTTGACTTTATTGTGTTATGTATTATCTTACTCGGAGTGTTTACAGGTCGAGACTTTTGTCCTCCCATTGCTGTAAAACATTATAGCACAATAATACATCCATACATATGCATTGAAACATTTAGAACATAACACTCTTTGCCCAAAATCATTTGTGTCGTATTGTACTGTGTTGTGCTGCTCTACTCCCATGTTCTGGACCAGAAAACAGGGTTTGATCTTTCGTTTCACTCTATAATACTGAAGTCATTTTTGTACGAAGGTTTGAACTTTGAGAGCGTTTAAACAAGAGAGAAACGTGAAAATGTTGATGCCTGTCTGATAAAAGTGTATAAAGCATGGACTGAGGGATTTTACAGCCTTAAAACATCTATAATAATTGTAAAAAATAAAGTTCGCTACTTCGCGGATTTCACCTATCGTGGGTTATTATTAGAACGTAACACCTGCGATAAACGAGGGAACACTGTAATTTCATAAAATCATTACTCACCTACAAAGAAAGTCTAATATTGTTTTCTTTTGTCTTTAAAATTTCACTGGAAAATAGAAATAAAAGGTTGAGAGAGAAAGAAAGGAAGCAATTTTAGGTAGCACCACCAAATATAACTAAATAACAATAATAAATTACACTGTTGTGAAAAAATTACAAATACGACAGAGGTGCTCATCACTGTTATATGTTCAAGTGCATAGTGTGGAGCATGTCATAAGGCCTTGAGGCAATTAGATGTAAAACACAATATTTATGAATTTTTTAATTTGTAAATTGGTCATATTTGACCCGAATAGGACAGAATATTTGGTATACATATTCAGTAATGCGCATACATTCTTACATATATTTATTCTTATAATTCTCATATTCCTATTCTTATATTTTGCCTTGTTCTTGTGTTTCTTGTATTTTGCACACGTCTGTTGCTGTTGAAAAATGAAACATTTTTAGGTAGCACCACCAATTGTAACTGAATAACAATAATCAATTACATTGTTATGAAAAAAAATACAAATGTATAAAAAGGAATAGAAAGACTAGAAAGAAAATGTAACTTCATTGAAATGCAAAGAATAATGTCAAAGTTATTCTGAAAGTCATTACCTTCTCCTGTGTGGCTCTGGACTGTCTGACTGCAGTGGGGGCAGACAGAGCTCATTTATACTGTTCTTGCTACTTTCACCTTTCTTATCATAATTTTACTTTTACTTTCTTTTTTATTGATGTTGACTCAGTTTACTGTATACCACATTACTTGACTTCACATCACTGGAACTTTCACTACTTTTCACTTAAGATAAGATAACATGAGATGAGATAAGATGAGATAAGATATCTCATTTTATCTCATCTCATGTCATCTTTTCTTAGCTCATTTTATCTTAAGATAAGATAAGATAACATGAGATGAGATGAGATAAGATTAGATTAGATTAGATTAGATTAGACTAGACTTTGATTCCACAACGCTGAAATTGCGTTACCCCAGCTCAGGTACAGATGGCAGATGATAAATACAAAAATACAAACAAATACAAAATAAGTAAGATAATAAACTATATACAACGGTAGCATACACAGAATGTGATTATTGATAGAGGGTTGTGGAAATATGCAAGACATAAATAAAAGTATTCTACCACTGCTATTACTATGTAAGTAATAGATGTCTACAAATATCTATAAGTATAGACATGTGCATGCACACAAGACGTCCATACTAAATATACATATGCATACATACACATACACATATATCTATACCTGCACACGTCCATACATATAAAAGGTGCATGTGCATGAAGTATCACCATGGATATGCAAGGGAGCGGTCTCTTCGCTGTAACTTCCTTTTGCACGTTTAGAAACCACAAGTTTCTGCTCTTCTGCTCTTTTGCACCTATAGAGCAACTTGAGAAGAGGTTGCGCCATGTATGGTGTGACAGGAGATGACACACACACAGACACACTTGCTCACATACGCTTGCCTTGTCACGTATTTAGCTGAACTGTGTGTAAGCCAGTGGTTTGGACGTGCTTGACAGGCTGTCATACGTGGTTTACCAACCTGTTCTCACTCCCGACGCATAAAATACTGACGATTTGTCACGTCCCTTAACTTCTCAACGGAACAGGGTGCTCGCCTGGTACCCTATCAGCCCATCCGGGGAGCCGTCACGGTCCCAGCTCCAAACCCAGGCCCCGACTTGGTCTCGGAGACGGCTGGGGGACCCGTAACACATATTTGACGACAGTGTCGCCTTCTCCAACGCCTCATAGGCCTTGTTATGGACACACAGGTTGCTGAGGAAAGCTAACCACTCAGGTGGGGGCTGTGCGGCATGTTGGGAGCGGCTAGTTGTCTCCCATCATGTCTCGGGAGCACGTGTTGCCAGTTAAGATGTAAAACTGTGTATCTGCCAGAGGTGGGTCGAGTATTCAAAAATTGTACTCAAGTAAGAGTAGCATTACTGTAAAATATTATTACTCAAGTAAAAGTGAAAAGTAGTCATCAAAAAAGTCACTCAAGTAAGAGTAAAAAAGTAGTTGCTGAAAAGACTACTCAAGTAGTGAGTAACTAATGTCCAATTTTTTTTTTAAATAAATGCTATCAGACAAACAAAAATAAAAAAATATACACATTTTAGTATTTTCAAATAGAATATGTGTAAAAACATCAACAAAATAAAGCACAACAATTCTAATTTCAGTTTTTCACAACATAAAGCCTTTTTAACCAATATCTACAGTCAATAATATAAATATAAACAGTGCAAACCATTTCCAGTGACAAGATATGCTGTAAACTTTATATTCATTTTTGCTCCAAATGGCACAGCAGCCTTAGAAAAAACATTAGAACAAGGCAATTTCAACATATGTAAATACAAGGCAGCTCAGTTTACCATAAATTGTATGGGTGTGCGTCTATTTCTGCATATTTAGCAAAAATGTGCCATTTCTTCACTCAGTGAAGTGATGGTTAAGCTTCAGCAGCAGTTTGCTCTCAAGGTTCTTTCTGTGAAGCTGTAACTATTTACTGTTTAACTGTTTGTGCAAAACACATTGCTAGTATTAACTGAACTCCCAAAACAGAGCTACCCAAATCACTTAAATTACACAGTTGAAAGCACATGTTTATTGTTTGTGTATTTATACACAACTACTCATATATATTCAAATAATCAAAAAATAAAAAAAGTTCATTTTCCTTTTACTACCACACACCAAATCCGGTCCGTGGTACTTCCTGGCTTGTTCAGCCACTAGGTAACAAAAGCTCAACACTGCCAATAGCATCCTGGAGCACTTCCGTTGTGTTTTGGAGTTTGTACATGTTTTTGTTAGGATGCCTGGGTTGTTGACCCAGGGTATTTGAGTTTCTTATATTATTTATACTTTCTAGTCTTTGGTTTCTTTGAGTTCTGTCTTATGGTTTATGTCTCTGTCTTCTTTAGTTGCTCTGTCTCCCCTATCACCTGTATCCCCTTGTCTAGTTCACGTCTCTGTGTATCCTTAGTTCCTATATCCCCGTGTTCAGTCAGTGTTTGTGTCTGCCCTGGTCCCACGTCTCTGTTCCCTCTGTGGTGCCTGCCTGGGAGTCTGTGTTATGTTTCCTGTTTTACTTTGAAAGTCCATGTCTGATGTTAATGTGTCTGGTTTTGCTTCCCCTTGTCTCGTTAGGCCTGATTTGCCCCAGCTGTGTTTCCCTCCTGTTACCCATTCCCTGATTGCTCCTTCTGTGTATTTAAGCCCTGTGTTTCTCTGTGTCCGTGTCGCGATCTACTGTTTACGTTGCTGTGTGTTTTGGCAATCCGCTAGTGTTAGTTTATTTTTGACCTTTTTCCCCAGTTATGTTATGTTTGAGTTCAGCATTAAAGCTGTTTTGGTTTAAGTTCTGTCTCCGGAGTCTGCACCTTGGGTCCTATTCCTGCCTGCACACAGCCACACCTAACAGAAGATCGCGACCAGAACATGGGCCCAGCAGACTCCGTGTGGTATCGGCGACCCGCAGTTTCTGCCTTCCTCAAGGAGAGCGTGAGGCAGGAGGCTGGGCATGCCCAGGAGCTCCAGTCACCTTTCTATGGGTCACGTTTGGCTTTGGGAGGGCCCCGCAGCCTCCAAACTGCCATGGCTATGGCCGAGCCAGCGCCTATGCCTCGGGCGATCAGGTTGAGCACGTGCTCAATCTCTCCAGTCGCTACACCTCCGCCTTTACCCCTGGATTACCAGTCCGACAAGAGGGTTAAGCGGCGGAGGAAGAAAGATTATGTGACGCCGGACGTTAGACTCACTCCACTGCAGTCCTTTGCTCTGTTTTTGGGACTGCAGCGTTCTGAGCTTCATAAACTCTCTGATTCCTCATCGCAGCCCGGTCCGTTGGAGGATTTACAGCCCAGTTTGCCACCCCCCACTTCCCGGAGGAGGCGACGCTCACACCGTCACCACTCTTTTTCTGCGGAGCAACTCCCGGTGGTGAGTTATGATTGCTTTCGTTCCTCTGAGCTGGAAAAAAACAATCATATGAACACTGCTAAGACTGAGACTGTTAAGACTGTTAGACGTGGTGGTGGTAGGAAGCTAAAAAACATTTTAGAGGAGTCTGTGTTTACTGAGCCTGCTCCTTCGCACCATTGTGTTCCTGCTCCCAGGGCAGCTCGGGCCCAGCATCCCCCTGCACCTGTTTCAGTGTTTCAGGTGAGGGAGGCTGAGGTCCAGCTGGTCCCTGCTCTGGTGTCTAGGCTGGCTGAGCCTCTGCCTGTCGCTGCACCCGTACCAGCTCCTCGGGTGGGGACAGCAGCTGCCTAGCCGTTGACGGTGCCTGTCCCGGCTCCCAGGGTGAGGATGACCGGGAACCAGTTAGCTCCGGCACCCGTACCTTCTCCTCGGGTGGGAGTGGCTGGTGTTCAGCAGGTACCCGCACCTGTTTCTGACCTCGCTGGAGGCTCAGGTGAGCCCGTCCAGCAGTTTTCTTCAGGTTCTGGAGGCTCAGGGGAACTAGCTCAGCTTACTGCTAATCCACCGCTTTACCCACCATTACTACCATCTTTACAAGAGTCGATACATATTAAACTTCTCTCCATAGCTCAGACATTAGCTCACCTATCGGCTCAGTCACCTGCTCAGTTACCGCCTCAGTTGTTTGCTCAGCCACCTGTCTCTGCTGGAGGGCCCGAGGAACCGCTTCAGCCGTCTCTTCCTGCTGGAGGATCCGAGGGGCCAGTTCAGCCTCCTGTCTCCGCTGGAGGGTCCGAGGAACCGCTTCAGCCACCTGTCTCCGCTGGAGGGTCCGAGGAACCGCTTCAGCCACCTGTCTCCGCTGGAGGGTCCGAGGAATCGCTTCAGCCGTCTCTTCCTGCTGGAGGATCCGAGGGGCCAGTTCAGCCTCCTTTCTCTGCTGGAGGGTCCGAGGAACCGCTTCAGCCGTCTTTTCCTGCTGGAGGATCCGAGGGGCCCGTTCAGCCTCTTGCCTCGTCAGCTGGGTGTCCGGGAGGACCCAGCCAGCATGTCCCAGTGTCTGCTGATGGTTCTGGCGAGGCCGTTCAGCCACCACCGGCTCCACCGCCTGGTCCGGCCCCCGGCCTCTGCAGCTCCGCCTGGTCCGGCCCCCGGCCTCTGCAGCTCCGCCTGATCCTGAGGTCTCCATGCTGTCTGTTCCTGCACGTCCTGCACGTCCTGTCCGGCCGATGACTGGACGTCGTTGCCGTCATGGACAGCCCTCTGAACTACGCCGCCGTCATGGACGGCCCCCGGAACTACGCCGCCGCCGGTGCCTCCCGCCCTGCCGGCCTCCTGACCTGCTCCGCCGCCGGTGCCTCCCGCCCGGTCGGCCTCCTGACCTACTCCGTCGCCGCCGGTGTCTCCTGCCTGCCCGGCCCCCTGAACTGTTTTCTGGGCTCTTGGGCCGTCAGCCTCCGGGCCGCCCCCCTGAACTGCCCGGGTTTGGACTGTTGTGCTGTCAGCCTCCGGGTCAGCCCCCTGAACTTTTTGTGAACTGTTTTTCCTGGCTGCCTGCGCCTGTCGTGAGCCTGTTTTTTGTTCTGTTGCTTTCCGGGCTCCATTGTGTTTTTTTTTTTTTTTTTTTTTTTTTTTTTTTTTTTTTTTTTTTTTTTTTTTTTTGTGTTGTTTCTGGCTCCTTGTTTGGTTTTGTTTCGAGCCCTCCATCCTGTTTCCCCCGCCACCCGCCCTGGTTGGGTTGTTTTTTGTTTTTTTGTTTTTTTTTTTGTTTTTTTGTTTTGGTTTGGGCTGTCTGGAAGCCAGCCCTTAAGGGGGGGGGGGGGGGGGGGGGGTACTGTTAGGATGCCTGGGTTGTTGACCCAGGGTATTTGAGTTTCTTATATTATTTATACTTTCTAGTCTTTGGTTTCTTTGAGTTCTGTCTTATGGTTTATGTCTGTCTTAGTTGCTCTGTCTCCCCTATCACCTGTATCCCCTTGTCTAGTTCACGTCTCTGTGTATCCTTAGTTCCTATATCCCCGTGTTCAGTCAGTGTTTGTGTCTGCCCTGGTCCCACGTCTCTGTTCCCTCTGTGGTGCCTGCCTGGGAGTCTGTGTTATGTTTCCTGTTTTACTTTGAAAGTCCATGTCTGATGTTAATGTGTCTGGTTTTGCTTCCCCTTGTCTCGTTAGGCCTGATTTGCCCCAGCTGTGTTTCCCTCCTGTTACCCATTCCCTGATTGCTCCTTCTGTGTATTTAAGCCCTGTTTCTCTGTGTCCGTGTCGATCTACTGTTTACTTTGCTGTGTGTTTTGTCAATCCGCCAGTGTTAGTTTATTTTTGACCTTTTCCCCAGTTATGTTATGTTTGAGTTCAGCATTAAAGCTGTTTTGGTTTAAGTTCTGTCTCCGGAGTCTGCACCTTGGGTCCTATTCCTGCCTGCACACAGCCACACCTAACAGTTTTGGAGGTTTCACGTGCTTCTGTATTTGTACGTGCTTCTGTATTTGTACGTGCTTCTGTATTTGTACGTGCTTTGTCTCTAGGGGCCACTGTAAATATACTTATTCACTCCAGATAAAATGTAATAAACAAATTATATAATACAAAAAAACAACTATTCACATTTCAACTTTTAACTATTTAAATTTTAAGCTTTTTCCTTTTAAGCAAATTTAAAGTGAAACAACACAAAACACTGCAAACCACAAAACAATTAAATATAAATTAAAATATGAAAACAAAAAGAACATGCATATTCTCTGTCATATGGGCCCGCATGAATAAACTTTCTGAATCCTTTATCATCTGCAACTGATAATAGTTGTGGATGATTACTATACCTTTCTAATGTGACGTTGTTGTCCCTGGCTCTCTTTCTCTCTGCTCTGTTCCTGTGCTACTGCCAGTGTAACTACCGCCCCTCCCCCCCGCTGCTCGCTCATGTGCGAAGTGAAGCCAAAATAAGTGTCATAGAATGGGTGAGAGAGTTAAAAAAAAAAAAAAAAAAAAAATTACATGGCTCCCAATAAGGAGCCGGCTCGCGTCGTTCACTTCAAAGATTCGGCTCTAAGAGCCGATTCGTTCGCGACCGACACATCACTAGTTGATAACTTTTTCATTAAGTTAAGACCTGATTTGTTTGAAATTCATAGCCAGTGCTCTGACACAGAGCCATCAACCTCCGAATGCAGAAAGAGCATAGAGTATCCAGAAAACACATATGCTGCGATAAATGCACTGCTCTAGTGTCCCCTCTCAGTGCCTTTCAGCGGCACGCAGCAGCAAACAGGTTGTCAGAGGCCGAGATGATGATTAAGTTTAACATTGTCTACAATATTGCCAAAGAGTGCCACTTTAAGCACTGTAAGCCCACGCACTTTTCCAGTAACTCACCTTTCTTGTAGAACTGTGCTTTAAATACAGAACTTTGTGTTGATAAGATTGTTAGTTAATCGTTTACAAATAAATATTGTCTGTATGGACAGCAATTAAAAAAAAGTGAACATGTAAAACTTTTGTGCTGGTGCAGCTAAGAAAAAAAGCGCACCAGTGTAACCCTGGCAAAAAGTTAGTCTAGAGCCCTGGCATTTGTAACCCTTTTCTGGAAAATTTCTCTCCATAGTACTTTGCATGGTATGTCACTCATCTTTTATGTGTATGTAGAAACGTATATAGGCAGACCTATGTTTTTTATTTTACTAATGCACAGCTGGGGAATTACCCAGAATCTTATAATATATTTATTTACTTTTCACTATCTAAATAGTTGCACACAAATCACTTTGCACATTTTTTAAACCTCAGTTATTTTTAATCATATTATTTAGAAAACTTTCGAGGCGACTTTTTCTCCATAAAACTGCCAACAATTTTACGCCGGTAGCATGATGTGACGTCATCACGTGATATGTCTGGTCAACAACTCAGCTGTTGGATAGTTGCTTCACGTACTATGAGAATTGTTGGAATTACAAGTTGTATTGGACGAAATAAAATGCCTGGATTTGTTTGTCTCCTTCCATGTTCAAGATAAACGTGTCATTATCGTGCAGTGTAACAATACGTCTACATTTCTAAATTCAATCAGCTACAGGAAAAAAACATTTTGTTGTTTACATTTAATGTGAAAAAATACAGTGTTGTGTGTCTATATAATATTGTTTGTGCTATATTTTCAAAAGATAAACAGTATCTTTCGCTACTTCTGGGTCTTCAAGGGCTGGAAACTTATCCTTTTGGTTTTGTTCTCATGGTGATTGAGGAATTTGGGAGCTTCGGGGGAGCATTTGAACGCAGCACGGGACAGGCGAGGAAAAAATAGGAAGAAATCCACGTAGCCTGTCTTGCATCGTAATAGTACATTCGTACGCTGTTCTCAATGTGTCCGTTTGATTAAAGAAAAGCTGTCTTTATTTAAGGAACACGGGCGTTCATAGTGGCGGGGTAAGGCGGAGAAAAAACTGGTCCTGTTAGTTGAAAGGAAGAGGACTAAAAATGGAGCTGGAAGACGGAGTTGTGTACCAGGACGACCCGGGGACATCAGCGATGATGTCTGAGCGGGTGTCGGGCCTGGCCAACTCAATTTACCGCGAGTTCGAGAGGCTTATCGGTAAATACGACGAGGACGTGGTGAAAGAGCTGATGCCGCTTGTGGTGGCCGTGCTGGAGAACCTGGACTCCGTGTTCGCGGAGAACCAGGAGCACGAAGTGGAGCTGGAGCTGCTGAAGGAGGACAACGAGCAGCTCATCACCCAGTACGAGCGGGAGAAAGCGCTGAGGAAACACGCAGAGGAGGTGAGCTGAATGGATCTAAGAGAGGGGGAAGGAAAATATCAACATTCAGCATCCTTTTTTTTTCTTAAAGGAGGGCAATGAAGCCTGCCTCAGGTGCTTTCTCCTCCCAGCATCCCTGAGCGATGAATTAACCTATACACGTGGCCTGGCAGCATCCATGGTGTTCAGTGGGGATGTAAACAAGGCAGAGTCATGCTAACGGCTCACTGAAATGGCCCTGTCTCCTTGTTGGCTCTGTTTTCTTGCGGGATGATCTGTCATATAACTGTGTCTATCTATGAAACAACGCATCAAAGCCACATCCCTGGCAAATGCACATATGATGTCCTATTGCATCAGATAGTGAAGTCAGAAACAGCAGGTGAAGTGACTCAGCGTTTTGGGCCATCACTGTAACTGTAAAATACATATATGACGTTTATAAAACACATCAGTGTGAAGAGGATGGAGCTTGTGGAATAACAGTGAGGCATAAAATGTCACAGAAAATCCCACCACGGCTTTAACCAAACTACTCTTAGTGATGTTTACATCACTAAACAGCATAATTTCCATCATTCATGCATGTGCAAAGCCAAACATCCTGCACAACAGTGTTACTTCTTTAAGCTCTTATCTTCATATGCAGAAAATACTGTGTGCACAGATAGAGGACCACAGTTCAGATATCTAACACCTGGAAAATATCAGAAATATACATTTATATTTACTTAAAGGAGATTTCCAGTAATTTAGCTATAAACATACTTTTGGGTAAGTTTGGGTAATTTGTAAGAGACAAAAAATAAAGTCTAAATTGACATTACAGTCCTTCCGAACTTAAAAGTTTTTATTTAGAGCTGGAAAACACCTGCAACCTACATTTCCTGTAATGCTCTCGGATCTCATTATTTACAACAGACTCTCACAGCTGGGGAATGTTCACATCTTCCAAAGCGGTCAGGTTATAACACTGTTGTTGTGCAATAATTACTTACTTTGTAGGCCCATGCCTATGAAGACACAGCTTCTAAAGTTTAGGATGTGATATCTGAGTGGGTGCACATTGGCAGCAAAAGTGGAGCCCTGGATTTCGTGTTTCTGGCAGGGTTTGTGTGTTTGTGTGTGGTCAATCTGCCCTGAGCCCTCAATATGAAGGGTGAAGCGATGTGACTCGGACCTTCTGTCACAGCTGGCCTCTGTGGCTCAGGGGCAGTGGAAAAGCAGCCCGGTATGCTGTGGAACCTCCATCCAGTGGGTGATGCTGCACCTTGGTCACAGCAGCCACAAACACTCGTATACACAGTGACAATACTGCTGTTTCCTGCATTGTTTTGCAGTATAATGTGTTTTAAATAGACACAGAAACAATAAGCCGGTTTCCTGGGTAGGACTCTTTATCTAAAGCCCCGAGGAGGAGTGAGCAGGGGTACGCTGAGCCTCCTGGGAAGGCACAGTGTTACTTCCAGGTCATGTGATCCTTTGTGAGAAGAGGGGAACATCCTTCAGCTTTCATTTCTGCTTTTCTTTTGTTTTTGTCTTGGGTTTCAGTGTCAACAGACTGCCCTCCTTCCCACCCATTTTATCAGACCGATGAAGGGTGTGACATTTCTGTTTTTGGAAGTCGTTTTTAATGACACCTTTTACCCGCTCCTTCATTGTTTCATAACAGGTAAAAAAGGATAGCAGCACATTCCTGTCTGCTGTGATGTGTTTGCGAGCCTGTTTCCACTAAACTCGGATTTAAATTGAAGATAATCTTGAAAAATGAAGCAGAATAAAGCAGACGGCTGTGAGAATATCTTTAACTTTAATTACATCTAAGGCAGCAGTTCAGCCCATTAAAACTTATTTGCATCATCTTTAAATTTCTTGGGTGTGTCTGATCTGCACTGTTGATGTTGTTTGCTGCGGGAATACTTTCTATCATATCTTCACAAACAGGAAGCTGGTGTTTTAATTGTCTCACACATAGTTACTGCTTTATCTTAGGTCCAGCGTGACTGATTATTTCTATTATTCCTTATTAGTTACTAGCTAATTTCCTTCTGCCATCCCTGGGCAGTATTAACTAAACTAATTTTATTGGTTGTTTCTGGAGTTCTGGTGTTGATGTAATGTAAAGACTGGACAATAATACAGAGTAAACCCTGACAATGAAATTAATGCCTTTTGAGCAAGCACTTGGCGACAGTGGGAAGGAAAAACTTCCTTTATACAGGAATAATCCTGGAAGAAACAGGCCTTCTATGGTACTACTGTACTGCTAATATGGAAGACTGAGAATGTCAGCAAATGTTCATGCTTGAAACTTTTCATGATTCCTCATATTTCTACCACTTTCTTTTACTTTTATTTTATTTTAATTTACTAGTAGATTTCCAGTTTAAGATCCATAGTAATTACCTTAAATTTCACTTCTATGTAATTCATACCTTCAAAAACACAGTAGCGACTCCCTTAAAACCACGGCAAGCAGGCTGCTACTGATGAAAAAGAGTGTCATTTGGGTCGATCACTGAGTATAAGCTAAATTATGTCTTTGCAAGGAAGTTTCCTGCATCTGCTTGTACATCAAAGTAGGGTAAGATTCCTGTGCCCACAGGAAGGAAGAGAGCCACGTCAGGGCCTTGGCTTGCTAAGCTGGACAGGATGTGGACGTTGATACACACACATAAACAAAAGTGCATTTTCAGAGGCCGGCCTATAAGGAAACTGGGAGGAAGCGGCACTGCAGATCAGACTCAAGACACATTTGATAATCTGTCACAGTCGTAGGACCATTAATACTTTTAGGGATCCAGAGATATGTCCTTCATTTTCAGAAGCCACAGTTATATTTGTACGCGTCACATCAGTTTTCCTAAATGTTAATACTGTAAAACAGCGGTCCCCAACCTTTTTTGCGCCACAGACCGGTTTATGCCCAACAATATTTTCACGGACCGGCCTTTAAGGTGTCGCGGATAAATACAACAAAATAAAACAAGTACCGGTACCGAAAAAAAGAAGATTTATTCATAACACACGTGAAAAGACCAAGGAAAACCGAGTAAACGATAAAAACGATAACAAAATAACGCTGAAAACCGATAAAAACCCTGAAAACCATACATTTCACACCTGAGCCTCAACTCTCGCGGCCCGGTACCAAACGACTCACGGACCGGTACCGGTCCGAGGCGGTTGGGGACCGCTGCTGTAAAACAACTAAATTGTATTTATAATAGAGTTTTTATTCTAAATACAGTGACCAAATTACTATTTCAAACATGCATTTTGCAGTGGGGCAGAATTCCTCATTTGGTTTCATTACTGTCATGTAAAAATAGAACGCCCAAATTTAGGAACGGCGTCTTTTTTTTTCGTATTGCAAAACAAGCATCAAACAAGATCAGACTGCTGACAAACCAGCTTTGTTATGTTTTGCATTAAGTGTCAGTGAGTCCAACAAAACTGTGTTTGTGTGTGTGTGTAGAAGTTCATCGAATTTGAAGACACTCATGAGCAGGAGAAGAAGGACCTGCAGAGCCATGTGGACCGGATGGAGTCCCACTCCCGCCAACTGGAGCTCAAAATCAAGAACTATGCAGACCAGAGTGAGCAAAAACACACATTCATGCACATGCGCTTATATTATTGTGTACGTGCTTTCAAAAAAAACTTCCATGTCTGTCAGCATCCATGCGCTGAGATGAAATCTCATCGCTATTATAAATAATTCTGTCTGTTTCAGTTCCTGCAGTTAGTCTATTTTTCACTCCCTTACTATCTCCTTCCTCTCATGGCTTGATATGTATGCACACATTAACTATGCAGACTCTCACGCTCTCTTTCTTCATCTTTGCGGGGGTAACAGTAATGGGATTAAAGGATTTCTGTTATTCCCATCCTCCTAATGCGGCAGTACATTACCCGCCCATCTTATGGGTGGATTAAGAGGTAGAGGGGAAGCGATTGGTTCATACATTCTGTCTTGTCAGAAAAAAAGAGGGGATTCACACAATGACTGGTCCAGTATCTGGTGACTAAGTAGCTGGCTGGTTAAAGCAAATCATTCATTCACACAAAGCTGCGAGTGGGAAGAAAACAGGAATTTCTTTCCGAATCTGACTTACAGCAGAAGCTTTAACAAGGCAAACATAAGTATCCCAGTGGCTGGTGTGATGTGGAAAATCAAAAGTGAATTATTTATCGGTTATTGCTTTGTTGTGATTGCTGTTTGAGAGAATGATTCCTGCTCAGTAGGTTCAGCTAATTTGCTGCCACTCCCAGTAAATGGTAAATCATTCATTCATTGAGGTGCTTTAAATCCGAGTCCACTGAGTTAAACGGCCGCAGTTGCAGCAAGAAGTTAGGCAACAGCAGTATAGCTTAGATAATGTTAGTGCTTTAGTTTCACTGGCCTGACACGGAAAAGATCAATAATTAAGAGATTGGAGCTGAGTTTGGGGAATTCAGATTTAATTGATTAATAAAGCATCCAGCAGAGTAACAGCCTGATGAGGAAGTTTTAAACAAGTCATGCTTTATACTTAAAAAAAGATTTTTAACTTTCAGTCAACATGAAGCAATATTTTGAATAAAAGCAGCTGAAACAAATAAAATCAAAGGTTTACCTATTCAAATAATTCAACATTAATATGGAATCACTAAGAAGAATGTGCTTGGTATAAACTGAATGTTTACCAATCAAGCAAATTTAATCAGACCAGATTTGTTAAATTTAACCTTTTAAATTGTTCATATGTAACAAAATTAAGTTAGTTAAAATGAGCATTTCGGCCAAAACGTTTTTTGAGTGTAGAGCTTCACAGTGGATGATGCTGTTTGCTTTTTGACATGTAAACTGTTCATTTGGTATGCATTTCAGGATTTTAGGCTAAATGACTCATAAATCCAGTCAGGCTTATGGCCTTACATTCAGCTTCTTCTGCACCCAGTGATTACTTTATAAAACAACACACACACACACACACACACACACACACACACACACACACACACACACACACACACACACACACACACACACACACACACACACTCATCAAGGATTGCGAGAAGCTTCAGCTGTCCCCCTGCACAGCTTTTCTTTCTTCATTTTATTACTGGGATCTAGGAATGTGATGACTCATGACTGCAGAATAAAATTGCTCGATAGTGTCAAAGTACACACTGGCAAGGCATCATCGCACAACACACAGAAGCTTTAGCTGTTGTAATTGATAGTATCCGATAGCTTTAAACCCGTCTGTTGCAGCAGCTCGCTGCGTGGCTTAGGCTAAACCTGATGTGCTAATAAGGGATTAGATGTTTTTGTCACTTCGTAAGGCGCCCAGTGCTGAAAACTATTTGGGTGCGATTACCCCCCCACCCCCAGCCCCCCTATACTGCATAGCAGAGAAAAACTGCACGCCTTTTTACGTACGACTGTCATACACATGCAAAAACCTAATGATCACGGAGAAGAATTACAGTAATGTGACAGTGAGGTTCTGAAGTATTTAACAAGTGATTTAAAGTCTATAAGCTGGTTGTAAAGTAGCTGAGACTGATGAGGGCCTTCCTTTGTTTCAGTTGGCAGGTTAGAAGAACGAGAGCTGGACCTGAAGAAGGAATACAACTCCCTCCATCAGCGGCACACAGAGGTAGGTTAGAGAGAAAGGGAGGAGCGGAGCGTAACTCTGAACAGTGGTCATGACTAACTAGCTCCCTTTTGGGTGTTTTTGCTTTGAATTCTGCAGATGATCCATAATTACATGGAGCACGTGGAGAGGATCAAAATGCAACAGATCAGCGAGACCTCCGAGTCGAGCGCAGTCGGCCGAGTCAGGTGAGAGCGCATAAGTTTGTTTGCCAAGCCACTTTCATATCACACGTCATCGACAGGCAGCGTTTGTGGTCTGTTCTCCAATAAAAAGGGACGTTTTATAATTTTTTTTTAATCTCCCAAGGAGAGAGCGACCTCTTTCTTTGGGAATCTTCCCATCATCTGGCGGAGCGTCTCTGCTCATCCCAGATCCTCAGGCCAGAGCAGAGACACTGGGCACAGAGAGCTGGAGGTTCACTGACTCATCGCAGCCTCGCTCCAACACAAGTCTCAAGGTGGGTGTGTGGGTCGTACCCACCTTGTGATCTATCCTTAGAGAATAAACCTGTGTCTGGTTCAGGCCACGTTATGTCAGCCAGAAAACCGATGTGTAGAAGACACATTCATGCCTCGTCTATGAAGTCTGGATGTAAAAGGCCAACATATCTAATTTCTGCTTCTTAAAGCATCTTTTCCATAAATAAGCTGAAGGCTGTCGTCCAGGTCATGTTAAATAAAAGAAAAGCAAGTGAAATGAAAAATCTTAAATAATGACATCACTTGATTCAAATTGAAAATTAATAATTGATTATTTAATTAGTGCTTTTGCTGTATTATTAAAAAACACTGGCATTATGGAGAATGATATGATCGCTCTAATTGGATTTCCTGTTTGTGGTGGTTTTGCCAGAGGTCGAAAATAGAAGATAGAATAGGGTTTTTAAGCTTCGAGTCCATTTATAAATAGAGAGCCTTTGATAAGGCTCGGGTGTGCTTATGTGTTTTTTATGCAGGCATCTAACAAGGCGCCCTCTGTTTCTAGACTCTTCTTTAGCCATTGATGAATATGCAGACTTCCCCTGGTGTAGCAATCAGAGGAGATCATTAAATGTGTCACATGAATATTTATAAACGTTTTCTGCAGGTACAAATAACATATTTTACGTGTTATTTTATTCAGTATTTACAGTTCATTTAATTCGTGTTTTAAGTGGGGAAACAAAAATATATTTTTTATATATATCCACAATATAATGGTGTTGATGCTCCTTAAAGTCACTTGGGTACTTGATGGGCATGTCAGCGGTGTTTGTATCTGTGGCAGTCAGAACCTGCAGGGTGACAATGTTATTACATTGCACTGCTGCGTTTTTGTTAAAACTGGGACACCAGCTCTGCGGCACAGTGCATTCTGGGAATGATGCCGCTGTATGGCGTGCAGCCAGTCACTGAGAGAGGGAGGAAAAAAGAGGCTGGCTGGATTGTGATGGGGCCTTATGTAATCAGAGCTACAGGGCGGTTATTGCTAAGCCACCGCCTTTTGAACATGGGTGTCTTTGATATGCAAACATGGCGTCAGAGTTCAGGAGCGATGTCATGTTTATTTATGGGAGCGCGAGGTGCTGCAGAGGTGAGCGAAAAGCAAACGACAGGTTAATGACCTGCATGTGCTGGCCATGATCTAGTTTCCACATTAGTCATTTAAGTAAAACCATTTCATCTTAGCTCTGAAACTGGCATAATTATGTTTCTGCGTCATTGCATTTTACTTCATTCAAGGGGAGCGCTTAAATAAACAAAAGAATTAAAATGATTCATATGTAATATTACTGTAATGTAATATGTAAGTGCTGAAATTATAAAATACAAAAACTGAAAAAAATTGAATCAATATAAATATATTTGTGTACTTTTCATAACTAAACAATTGTTTTACTATTACTATTTCTGACTTCCTGCACAAATAGCTTTAGCTTTGCAACATGTCATTAGTCAAAACCTATTTTGATTCTATACAGAAAGTACAGTGGCCCTGAGAGGTCAAATGCACTGCACTTCAAGAACTCTAACACTGAAAATGACAAAAGCACACATAACACAACGGAAGAACAAAAGCTCACAAAAGTGACAAGCTAACAGTTAGCGGTTAATAGTGAACATGTATCTGCAGCATTATAAGAATCACACAATTACGTTATTGTGTCCCCAGAAACACTTCAGTTTTGTTTCATTTAACTTCTGTTGTGTTTTTTGTCCTTCTGCAACATTTTTTCTATTGGACGATATTTGCTTAAGTGCATTTGACCTCTCAGGGCCACCGTAGGAAAGAGATTTACAAAACAATAAACGCTGATTTGACTTGACTAAAGACTCATCTGTTGCTTGTTGATGATCTATAAACTATAATCACACATGCACTCACACACACATGCTTATTTGTATGTATGAACTGTCCCATTCACTTCACAGACATGCACACTATGAGGTGTTTGCATTTCTGTTGAACTGCTTCTGCACTTGTGAGCTGCATTCTTACTCTTCCCCCTCCCCCAAGCAGTTGGACTATGGTGACCCCCCAAAGGAAAGGGAGGGTAAGAGTGCGCAGGACTCTACTTGGGGGAATTCACTGGCAGACGACTGCAAGGTAGTTGGATGAGTGGCGGCTGGTACGAGCAGCAGCGCTCCTGCACTGGCCGTGCGCAGCACAGTTTATGTTTGCGTGTGTGTGGGCTTCTGTAGTTTGCTCCACTATGCTGTTTCATCTTTTCAAACACGTTGCTTTGTGCATTTGTAGACTCTCACGTCACAGACCAGCTGTGCTATATGCAACCATGTCTGAAGGCCTCATTGGGATCTTTCAAAATAAAAGTGCACATATGGAGCTGGTTAATTATTAATGTGCAAAAGTCAATAGCAGCTTGGTTGCATCTGGCCTCCAGTTTGTTTTTGATTTTGGGTAAAATGCATGAGTTGTATATATTTGACTTTATTTTTGCTGTATTTATGTAGCTCTTCAAACATTACTAATCACTCATTTTACATTAGCGTACATTTCATCTGTCACTTACTGCTGTAGTTATGTATTATTAGTTTTTGGATTTTCGTGGGATATGTGTAGTTTACTAGAGTTTAGTAAACTAGCAGTAGCTCCTGTTGTTGTCCTTATTTATGTTCAGTAAATGTTGTTTGAAGCCTTCTGCAGTCTGTGTCGTGTTTTTTGGATGTTGTGTTTGCGTGCCACTTTCTGTGTTGCTCATATTGTCTCTTTGTATCCAGCCAGAAAGCTCTCCTCAGTCCATTCGCAACGTTTAGTGTTTCCAGTATATTTCATTTATATGTGATTATCTGTGTTTTGTTGTGCTCCAATTTCACTAATATAATCTCATATAGGATAGTGTGTCAGATCTTTGTGGTGTAAGTGTGATTTTTTTCTTTCACCTTATAAGAAGTTGGTAAAAAAAAAAGCTCGATAGTTGAGGATTTTTACTTTGTGAAAAGTGCCCTCTACATAATGTAAGAGCGGAGAGAAATTGGACTCTTGCTGCTTCTGTTTCTGTGTCAGCTCTATCTTTGGTTTATTTTCTATTTTGGTACAGCTTCAGTTAAGGCATCGCTTTGTTGTTGTAAATGAATCACTTTTCATTACAGGATGAGCTATCAGACTTCACCGGCTCCAAGTCGGCCACACCGATGTCAACCACTGCCTCGGACATGGAGAGGGAAGATGGGAACAGTAAGAGCACAGAGGTGCAAGCTGCTCCAGGGACCAGAAGCATATCAGTAGGTAGGGTCACATATTCTAATACTCTTATGTTCAGGTTTACAAAACAACACCACAAAAACATTATGATGTTTACTTGCATATCCTTCCTTCTGATCTATATCATCTATGCTTGTGTGCTTTGCAGGTCAGCCTGAAAATGAAGACAGCTCAGATGTGAAGGACATCATTGAGTCCACCCCTGAGCTGGACATGGATCTCATTGGGTACAGACCCTGCAGGTAATACAAAGAGGACCTTTTGGGGGTGTTTTTCTTTTTTAAATGAAAGATCCATCAGGCAAAAAACATGACTTCCTATTGTTCTTTCTTTTGTCAGCACTCCTACTAAAGGCATTGAAAACATGGCATTTGACCGCAATACAGACTCCCTGTTTGAGGAGCTGTCCTCTGCAGGCACCGGGCTCATCGGGGACGTGGACGAAGGAGCTGATCTTTTAGGTGAGTGAAAACTTTACATAAAAGTGACTGAAAAAAAAGTGGATTGGTTAGTCCGAGAGTATTATGTAGAAAAGGTCACATAAAAGCTACATTTTTGATGTTTTTCAGATGTTTGACAGATGTACTATGTAAAGGTGTACATTTCAATGTCAGATATGTAAAGAAAAAATACTGAAATCTTAAAAGCCAGAGGTGAAATACATGCTGAATGATTCTGTAAGAAGCCTGAATACTTCTTTATAATCACTGCTTATTTTCTTTCTAAAAGGTCGTAAAGGTGATCTGCTGAATTCCCACTTTGATACTTTACTAGCAGATGTTGTTCTACTTTCTTTAAATTCATTGTAACTTCAACACCAGCTGTTTTCTGCGACGCTACACCGCTTGCTTTGGTCCAGCTGTTGTACAAAGTGTTAGCCATCTACCCATGTTAACATCACCTCTCTCTCTCCCGTGTCTCATTCTCTGGCTTTTGTCCATAATCCAAGTGGAGTACTCTGGTGTGTATGACCTCCAACCTTTCCTTAGCTAAACATTTTTCTGTAAAGTTCCTTTGACCTTTACCCATTACTCATTCTTTCCACATCCACCATTGTTAAAGGTTCTTCTTCATTGCGTCTTATATTAGGGTACATTAATATATTTTCGTCTGCCTACTACTTCAAAAAGATTTTGGTGCATGAATGATGGAGTGTAGTGCTTCCTTTTTTGGCCTAATTGATCTTTATACAGCTTTTATTTTTTTCATTAATTTTTTTGCTCTTGTACTTTTCTTCTCTTGAGTGCCGAAAATGTCAAATGTATGTTATCTTTAGAGATTTTACAGCATCTCTTCCTTTTTGCTTGTGGAGTCAGCAGCTACACATTCAGCTCTGGCTCCTTCATCATTTTGGTCATTTCACTGTCTCAAACTATATCCGCATTTCTCTCTCTCTCTTCCCTACTCTTTTTCCGCCTGGCTTGGATTGCATGGTATTCTCAGACCTTAGTTTGATTGGTAAGACCTCACCCACTCTTTCCATTCTTCTCATGTCTGTCATGTGACATGTTGTGCTGTGGGTTTGTGCGTTGCGGTAGTTTCATGTGCTGTGAGACCTACAGTAACAAATATCTCACTAGGAGATATTTCATGTCCAACGTCATGCCTGGTTGGATTTATTCTTAGTGTGAATAGTGTACTTCTTTATATGTAGTGTTAAAGTAGTGACAAATCCAGTTTGTGTTCAATTCAGATTTGTTAGGTGATAAAATTATAATGTTGTTTTTTAATTCTGTTCAGGAATGGGCCGGGAAGTTGAAAATCTAATTATGGAGAATTCACAACTGCTTGAGACCAAGTAAGTAGAATTTAATATCCATTTCTTCATCCTTTGTAGGGCTGTAATGACTCTCTCTAAATTTGGTTTGTTTTAGTTTTTTAAATGTTTTTGTTTTATTGTTGGAGATCATTAAGAGGAAAAAAGCAATGTTGAAAATATTGCACCCACAAACATCCATTGATTAGTATCTAATACTGTCGTTTAA
This sequence comes from Maylandia zebra, assembly GCF_041146795.1. NCBI lineage: Eukaryota > Metazoa > Chordata > Actinopteri > Cichliformes > Cichlidae > Maylandia > Maylandia zebra. The sequence goes on along the minus strand of NC_135170.1, from coordinate 19,181,285 downwards.
CATATTGATGTATTCTCATAACGTAGAATTAAGCCTTAAAAAATACATAGGAGTGAGTGCCACATTTTAGTGGTCACCATGTTCCCCCCACCATCTTGAATACAATGGTGGAAATGGACTTCTCTCTTCTGCCTAATCGCTGAGTTGTGTATGTTGCTAGAGACCAGCCACAAACAAAGAAAAAGGTGAAGGAGAACTCTTAGATGTTCGAGTGCCATGGAGTCAGATTTTTAATTCATGTCTGCACATTCACACGAAAGGTACAAAGAGTCCTTTCGTGTGAATTTGTACACGAAAGGTACAAAGAGTCAGGGCAGCACGGTGGCACGGTGGTTAGCACTGTTGCCGCACAGCAAGAAGGTCCTGAGTTCAATTCCAACATCAGGCCGGGGTCTTTCTGTGTGGAGTTTGCATGTTCTCCCCGTGTTTGCGTGGGTTCCCTCCGGGTACTCCGGCTTCCTCCCACCGTCCAAAGACATGCAGCTTGTGGGGATAGGTTAATTGGATAATACAAATTGTCACTAGGTGTGAATGTGCAAATGAATGTGAGTGCGAATGGTTGTTTGTCCCTGTGTGTTAGCCTTGCGACAGACTGGCGACCTGTCCAGGGTGTACCCCGCCTCTCGCCCTATGACAGCTGGGATAGGCTCCAGCACCCCCCACGACCCTGAAAAGGATAAGCGGAAGTGGATGGATGGATGGATGGTACAAAGAGTCATGAACTGAAGTCAGAGCCCTAACACATGAAAATGTGCATGCCTGTTTAATTATTACTGTCAGCAGATTAGACTCTCTCTTCTCTAGAAGAGCAGCAGCTGTTTATAAGCTATCATTATGTCAGATAATATTAGGCTTAATAAACACTTCCTTTGATAAACAGTCTGATGACATTTTCACATTGTATGAGAGTTTACTCGCTAGGTGTCCGAGTTCAACAATGTGAGATCTTGTTTAAGGAATGTTTCACTAACAGCTGCTAACAGATTTTAACAGCTGCTAACAGAGGCTAACAGCTGCTAACAGAGGCTAACAGCAGAGCTTACTGACAGAAAAGTGAAGGAAATTTAGCTAACAAGGTAACAGTGGACAGCCTACCCAAAATAGCAAAAAGGTCCCAGAGTCACTTTGCTATCAGAGTACACTGACGATAGATTAACAGTGGCAAGAGTTTTTGAGGTGACTCAGGCATAACAGCATAGAATACCTAGAATAGAAGTATTTACCAACACATATCCACTTTTGAATTTCTTAATTTATTGGTAAGTGTTGATCAAATTCAAATATATTAAAAGAAATAATGACTATTAAAGAGGATTTTTTTTCTTACACAAACAGTAGTAGAAACACGCTGGCAGGCCACGGCTATTATGGCATACAGCCTAGATTTAATGTTTTTGATCTCTCTTGGCTGACTAAAACATGTCTGCCCTACAGTAGCTGTCCTAGCTAGGATTATGCACTTCAATTGGGATAATTAAAAAAACAGAATTCAGTTGACTGCAACCCACTGACATCTATGGGGTGAAATTTTACACACTGTACCTTTAAGAACTGTTTTTTGGTTTTTGGATCACTGTGTCCTGATTGGACATGCAGCACTATATTACTGACTTTTGAAATTCATGATTTCAGTGTAAGTTTTAGAATCACTGAATCCTTTGTTTAAGCTGCCTTTTGTCTTGAAAACAGAGATTAAAAAACAAACGTACTAAAATGTCCTTCCAGGAACGCCTTGAATGTGGTGAATAAAGACTTGATTCAGAAAGTCGACGAACTGACAAGTGAGAAGGAGATGTTGGAGGGAGATCTGGAGGCTTTGCTGCAGGCAAAATCCAAGCTGGAGGAAAAGAACAAAGAGCTGGAGGAGGAACTCAAAAAGTAAGAGCTATGAGAGGAATCTGTGATGTTTAGTTTCTGTCTTTAGTCACAAGGACGATGAAGCACGCTGCTGCAGGTAATTCACTGTCGGTCGCAAAGTATAAATCCTCGCTGACACACTTTACTACTGTGCTATTGGAGCTAAGTAGCAGGAGTCTCTGCTTGGCGAGTGCCTAATGGTATCTCTCCAAATAGAAACTCTGGCTACGCCCATTTCCTATAGACATTTGTGTAAAAACTTATATTTCCCAGAGTACGCCTGGAGATGGAGGAAGCAAAACATAAAGCTAACGAAGAAGAAGAGGTGAGTCCTGTATCCTGTGTCTGTTGTGTGGCTCATTTATTTGGTAGAATTCATGCATTTCTGTGTGGTCATGTTTGGGTTTAATTGTGTGCCGGTACAGAGTGATTTACCTACGGCTCAGAAGAAGCGTTTCACCAGAGTGGAGATGGCCCGAGTGCTGATGGAGAGGAACCAGTACAAAGAGCGACTTATGGAGCTGCAGGAAGCTGTGCGGTGGACTGAGATGATCAGGTGATGAAGCAATGAGTGGTGGACGGATGGAGCAAAGTGCATTTGATGTTTTGTTAGGGTTATAACTTTGTGTTATACATATAAAAAAACATATATCAACATATCCGGACACATAAACTAAAGATTGTTAAAGATTGTCGTCTTCTCTTCTTTAGGGCTTCAAGGGAAAATCCAACTATCTCAGAAAAAAAGAAATCCAGCATCTGGCAGTTGTGAGTCTTTTTGGATTTACTGCATTATTTACTGTTTGTCTTTTAGTTTTGATAGGGCTGCCACGTTGCCTTCCAAGTTGAATCCTGACTTTTTTTGTCATTCAAATATTCAAATACATCTTTTTTCTTATCTTTTCCGGGATGTGCCATTGAATTGGCAGCATTAGGTAAAGATGATTTGACAGACCTCCCCACTAAACCTCTCTCCTACCCTACCCCCGTTTAACACAGAAGTGCTCCTCCATTCTGAAAGGATCCAACTTTGATGTGTCTTTATCCATAATCTTTGCTCTCAGTGCAGTGCATCAGTTGTTGTTATGACAAACTGCTCAGATGTTACTCTCCTTTTGCCCCCGGACTTTCCTGTCTCCTGCCTGCTGTGTGCCTTTTGATGTTTTCCTTACTCTGTCTGCTCATAGCGAGCAAAGGGAAACTACATATACGAGTATATGTACATGTTGTGTTGCTTATGTCTACCACGTCAGACTGCACATGCAAGTCGGTAGATTTGATTTCTATTATTGCGGAATTTTAATATCTAAATTGCCGTCCTTAGCCTTGGTAAGCTCACCTCTGTAGCTTTTTAACATATTCTCAAAAATCTGAAAGAAAAATCAAAAAGCAGTACGATATCGTTCTGCAGTAATAAAACAGGCTTTAAGCATGTATCTTTGTCTTATATATTGTACAAATTCACACTCACTGGTCACTTTATTAGGTATACCCTACTAGTATCGATTTGGACCACTTTTTGCCTTCAGATCCAACAAGATTGTGTCAATGCTTCAGCAGCCTGAAGCATTGATACAAGGCAGGATGGCTTTGTGCTTTCATGGTGTTTAGCCAAATTGTGACCCTACTATCTAAATATAGCAGCACAGCTCGAGACATCAGACCAGGCAACTTTTTTCCATTATTTCATTGTCCAGTTTTGTTGAGCCTTTCCTGTTTTTCACTGACAGAGGTGGTACCCGATGTGGTTTCTGCTGCTGCTGTTCTTGCCTATCTGCTTCAAGGTTGAACATCTTGTGCATTCACAGATGCTCTTCTGCATACCTCGGTTATAATGAGTTGTTATTTGAGTTCACCATAGAAATGGTTGTTGGGAAAATTTCAGTAGATCAGCAGTTTCTCAAATACTCAGACCAACTTGTGTGACACCAACAACCACAACAGCCACATTCACAGTCACTTTAATTACTTTCTTCTGCACCCTGATGCTCAGTTTGAAGTTCAGCGGGTCATCTTGACCACATCTACATGCCTAAATGCACTGACCTGCTGCGATGTGATTGGCTGATTAGATGGTTTTGTTTACAAGCAGTTGAACAGACATGCTTTATAAAGTAGCTGGTGAGTGTATATTAGTTAAGTTTTAGTTAGATATAATAGGGGAGTGCTTAGCTCTACTTTGACTCCCAGCATGCTTTATGTCACTGTACAGTAAATGTTGGTGGTAGTTCCTTGATTGTCTGGTTTGTTGGTGACACCCCTGCCTTGCTCTTTCCCTGCGCTCCTGTCGGCTCTGTTTCCCTCTTGGCTTTCTGTAACTTCGCCACGTGCAGCTTCAGCAGACTGTTTAGCTCCTCCTCCAGTGCCCCTGCCGTAAAGTTTGAATCCCAGTCCAATACGAAGTACAGCACTCCGGGCAGCACGGTGAAGAGGAGCAGCACTTTCTCCCAGTTCCCCACGGAGAAGTCCAAGACATTTGACTTCCTCAATGAAGAGTAAGTAATGAGGACGTGTGACTTTGAGTTCTGTGGATTTTACCAAGTTGGAAATTCATTAATGCACCTGTCTATAAAATGTATTATCAGCTGATGGCTTTGTGTCTCTCGTGGTTCTCCCTTTAGTAAGGAACAGTGCAGTTCTCCATCACGTAAAGAGCAGAAGAGAAGCCAGTACAGACAGGTCAAGGCTCACGTGCAGAAGGAGGACGGACGAGTCACTGCGCATGGCTGGAGCCTGCCCAGCAAATACAAGGTGGGAAATGAAAAAATTGCTTTGCATTAGGTCAGAGATGCGATCGGCACTTTTTATTTTGCTTTGTTCGCTTTAGAAGAAGAAATCGTTTATTTTAAATGGCCAGCATATCCTGTGCAGCATAATAAGGTGTATCCTTTGTCTGTTCCAGCCCTGTGTTCATGTTCACCTGAGAAAATTTAAAAGTAGTGGTTTTAAAAGTCTTAAAATAAACTTTATTTACAATATTTAAGTTTTGACTGTTCTACCATCACAGGTAGCAAACGGTGGACAAGTGGAAAACAAAATGAACTTACCTGTGCCGGTTTACTTGAGACCTCTGGACCAGAAAGATGCTTCTATGAAGGTGCTTAAATGAATGAATAGACAACTCTAAGCATACATGCAGGATATTGTTGTTATATTTTAACATTTTGATGTTTCTAACAAGCTCTTTCTGTCCCACAGCTGTGGTGCGCTGCCGGGGTCAACCTGTCCGGGGGTCGGGCATTTTCCTCATCAGAGCTTTCTAAGCAGACAAAGGGTTCTCAGAGCAGCTTGGATCAGCTGGAGCAGGAGAGTAAGGTGAGTAGTTTAAGGAAGGAAGAAGCTCTTTGGAGGCAGTTGTGACTTCTGATAGTTCTTTATGTTTTATACTTTGAGTCGATTCGCTAATGTGTTACGTTGCTGTAAGGATCGGGAAAAAGGGGAGAAAGAGAAGGAGCTGATTGTTCAGGATGAGATGTCCAGTCGTGTGTGGGTGTGCACTAGCACCCACTCCTCCACCAAGGTTATGGTTCTGGATGCCACTCAGCCCTCTGACCTGCTCGACAGCTTCTACGCCTGCAACACTCACATTGTCTGCATCGCCAGTGTGCCAGGTAGGTCCAGTGGTCACGCTTTGTGTTTGTTGGGGTAAAAATTATTTTTCTTACTGGGTCATTTGTGGTGTTTTGTCAGGTGTGTTGGAAACTGATTATCCAGCAGGTGAAGCTGTACCCCAAGACCTGGAGTCCAGCCAAGGGGATGCGGCGTCACTGGCTGGCAGCGTGGCCAGTGTAGGCTCAGCAGGCAGCGATAGCGCCTCTGCAGCCGAGGGCACCACTGCCATTCCCCAGACAGCTAGTGCAGGTGTTGCCGACCAGCCAGCTGAGCACAGCGCCACCTCAGCCTCTGGTAGTTCTCTACTAAAAAAAATGTTTAGATAGAGTACAGTATGTGTGGTTTGACAGCTGTGCTGTGCTGTGATCCACAGCTCCCACTGTTGAGTTGTCCAGAGAGACCAGTCCAGCAGAAGATGGGGTTCCCACAGCGGAAGAGGCAACAGAAGCAACGGAGGCTAATGCTGGCGTGGGCGAAGAAGGAGAGGAAGATCAGGGGGCTGACCAAAACCAGCCAGGAATCTACACGGAGCACGTGTTCACCGACCCACTCGGGGTGGAACCCACTGACTCCTTAGTTGCTGAATCACAGAGGTGAGAGTGAATATTGGTAGATGCTTTAGTCAATTCTTAAGATTTTTAAGGCATATATGACAATTGCAAATTTAAAATCTTGAAATGTATGAACCCTAGAAGAATTATGTCCAGACATTAATTTACACACCTTAAAAATAAAACAGCCTAAACTTGCTGTTGCAAAATAAAAGCACTGGTATTTTTAGCTTACAGAGGAAACCATAAGAGCAGCTGTGGAAACTCGGCTGCACGTGTTTACTCCATGTTTTCTTAATGAAGGACTGTTTTCCATTATCCAGGGGATCCAGACAGGATGGGGTGACTTCTCTGGCAGAAGACTCGGACCCATCAGAGACTGAGGTCCTGAGGATGAGCAGTGCACTTCCCACCATGTGGCTCGGTGCTCAGAATGGGTGGTAAGTGAGGCAGCAGCCACTAGAGGGAGCTATTAGTTCAGGGGAAAAAGGAGGAGAAAATTTGATGAGGTTGTAACTTCATGGAGAAAATTTGCTTTTGGTTATCATGCTGATTTTGGTGTTTATTTATTTATCAGCGGCTGTGTTTTTGTCATAGTGTTTAATCATTCGGTTACATTTTCATGTCTTTATTTAGTTGATAATCAGGAGTTTTCCTCTGCTCGACTTTCCTGTCTTTAGTCTGTACGTCCACTCGTCTGTGGCTCGGTGGAGGAAATGTCTTCATGCCATCAAACTGAAAGACTCGATCCTCAGCATAGTGTGAGTAAAAAGTTGGTTGTGTTTTTATTTAAGGACTTGCACACACACAACAAATGAACATTTAAAAATAGACTAATAAACATACTTTTAAAAGTGTCTTCATAACCTGTTGCAGGCATGTTAAAGGGAGGGTCCTGGTAGCACTGGCTGATGGGACATTAGCAATTTTCCACAGAGGCATTGGTAAGTCTGTAACTTAGACTGCTTGCAGTCGGTCTCCGACAGCAAAAAGTCCGGTTCATCAGCAGCCAACCAGTGGTTTTTGCTAGTCACAGGGTGGTTGCCGTCTTATTTTCACTGTAGTGTGACTGAGCCACGACTAATTTTATGCCACAAATTGCCAAAGTCTTCTTGTTTCTTCCAAGCAGACGGACAGTGGGATCTAACCAACTACCATCTGCTGGATCTGGGCCGGCCCCACCACTCTATCCGCTGTATGACCGTAGTCCACGATAACGTTTGGTGCGGCTACAGAAACAAGATCTACGTCATCCAGCCAAAGGCCATGAGGATAGAGGTACAGCTGTCATTGAAAGTTAATAAACCATATGTTGTGCAAGTTATTTTTCTGTTCCAGTCAACTTCAACCAATTAAACCTTATTGTTGTCATGGGAACATCCCAATTTACTTCTAACATTACGCAATTGCAATCTATCGCGCCCTTGCAGAAATCCTTTGACGCTCATCCTCGGAAGGAGAGCCAGGTACGGCAGCTGGCCTGGGTTGGAGACGGCATCTGGGTGTCCATCCGACTGGATTCAACTCTACGCTTGTTTCACGCCCACACCTACCAGCACCTCCAGGATGTGGACATTGAGCCCTATGTCAGCAAGATGCTGGGTATACAAACTGTTTGTTGCCTAGCAGTTAATCAGCACTTTTGTAAATCATCTCAACAGACTTCTGGTTTTATGCTCACTCATTTATAGGAAATAATCCCTAGATAGAGTTGATGTATGAACGCTAAGGCAACATACATGTAGAATTCAGCGCTTACTTTCTGTACACACACGTAGTAGAGTGATATTTTGAACAGTTTAGGAGGTCGCAACGTTTCTTCTTCAGATCTTGGATCGAACATCTTCTGTGTGTGTTGCAGGTACAGGTAAATTGGGTTTCTCATTTGTGAGAATCACCGCTCTTGTCGTATCCTGCAACCGACTGTGGGTGGGTACAGGAAATGGCGTAATCATCTCCATCCCGCTCTCTGAAGGTACAGCACAATCTCATCAGCTGCCTGCTTAAATGTCCACTTTTGTTTCATAAAGCAATGCATCATCAAAATGTTCTTTTAGCAGTGTTTATTCACTGAACTCAACTCATTACTGCATTAGGAATAAATACATACTGTTAGCTTTTATGCTCTATTTGCATTGCAGAACATTAGTTTCATCATTTTAAAGTGTCCAAGTCTTTATGATTTAAATATTCTGTGGGAAAACTGAGATGTTGTGAGGTTAAACTGTTTATTTTTGAGTATTCCTGAGTACAAATATATTCATATTTGGCATATGGTTGAATTGAAGCATGCTATTAGTTACGTAAACGCGCGGCGTGTTCTTAATATCAAATCCCTCACTGCTACCTCCACCGTCTCCTTTTATTCTTCTTTCATATTTCAACTCATCTCCCAGATGGCCATTCTGATGCCTCAGGGACCGTCATTGTGTAGCATCACCTTCTCTCTTAAAATCCATAAATTCTCAGTCTCTTCTCGCTGCGTATCTGTGCTGTAAAAGACAGTGGCATTGCCATGGATACAAGTCTCACATAGCTTACATAGTGCAGTTTGATGGGTTTATGCTTCAAAGCTGGGCTCTCAGTAGATATTGAGGAGTGCTGCTCTCTTTAAATATTAAAACTTTTCCAAGGGTGTACCTGCGTTTCCTGTCACCATCTTCTTTCTTTTATATCAGTGTCTGTGTGAAGGCTGTACAGTTCTCTGTGTTTTTATAATCAGGGTCTGTTCTTATGTCTGCTTTAACCTCTAACTTTAGGTTTTACTTAGAGGTCAGAGAATAAAGCGTTCTTCCAGAATTTAGCAGACAGGCTCCTCTGCGCTCTGACTCACTTGATCTACATACAGTTCGACTGCCTGTGTCACAGACTGGTTTCAGACCAGGCCATAACTGCGATAACTTCTTTCTTTTTGCTCCCTGTATGCTCAGACCTGATTTTATTATTTTGATTATCACCTTTAAAGCACATCTGGGTCTGGCCCCACGCTACATAGCAGAAATATGAGCCCTTTGACCTTGGAATAACTGGTGTGAGGATTTATTTAAATCCCTTCTTAAATACACTTCTGCCGACTTCCTTTCTGTGATATTGTATCTACATAGTTTTTCTGGTATTAATTGTTGTAACTACTTTTATCTTTTGGTAGTTTGTCTTGCATTTTTGTTTTTTTGATTGGCGTTTTACCTGTTTCCTAACTTCACCTGTTTTTGTTTGACCTCGTTTGTTTTTCCGTTTTCATTTACCTTCCAACTTTCCTGCTTTCGTTTATCCATGAAAGCACTTTTTTCAAAGAAGCACATAAAGTGGGCAGATGACACTTTACTGTATTCTTCAGCTAACAGAACAACAGGAACAGTGCCAAATCGCCCGGGCAGTGCTGTACGGGTCTATGGTGATGACAGCTCTGTGACAGACTGTGCAATGCCAGGCAGCTTTGTGCCATACTGCTCCATGGCTCACGCCCAACTATGTTTCCACGGACACCGGGATGCTGTCAAGTTTTTTGTGACAGTGCCAGGTAAGAGACAAGTGCAGAGAATCTGTGGGAACATGTTAGGTAATGTTAGCCATTATCAAAGGAAAATTAGCAGCCATGTTGAAGTTGATGTGAAGTTTTCTATGATTGTAAAGAGAATATGAGTGTGAGTGTTTGTTGAACTAAAGAGCACAGTTGAATCAGTGATATGAATTGTACGATCTAGTTTGTCATAGATTAAATAAACAAACCATTAAATGAGAACGTAATCGGTAGCTAAAGTAACAAGAGAATGAAAGAGTCCCTAAAACACTATCTTTTGTTCTCAGTTTCTTCATACTTTAAATTAACTGTCACAGGTCAGGCGATGCCACCTCCAGGTGGTGCAGATTCAGGCTCTGATGACCCTGCATCTGAATCCTCTGACACAGCAACTTCTGAGACCAAAACCTACCTGGTCATCAGTGGAGGGGAAGGCTACATTGACTTCAGGATGGGTGGGTGTAACACAATCCATGTACAAGTGTATATTTATACACAGCAGAGGTTTTTATTCTGAAAAGAAACAGCTGTTTACTAGACTTTTTGGAGTAAAAGGCTTGAATGTGTCCCTTCTGGTATGATGTTTGCTTTAGGCCTTAATCACACAGGCTTAAAGACTGGTTGGCAAACCTCTGGCAACCTCAAGTCCCCAGGAAAAATGTATGATCTCTGTTAGGCAAGTGGTTGCTGGAGGTTGAAGGCTGTCGCCATGTGAAATTGATCTCAAAGCGGGTGCTGAATAAAAAATTTCTTTATGATTGCGATGGTCGCTAGCAGATTGCAGCAGTTACTTAAAGTGCTAAAGCATTAAAACAAAAAGTTTTACGTTTTGAAAAGACAAGTAAACAATAAATTACACTAATCCAGACATGAAGAAAAAATGGCATGAATAATCATTTTCCAATTTAGAACTCAACAATATTTCTGGAGTGATTTAAGAAAGAGTGAACCAGAGATTCAAAATGAGCATGAGCATTTGTGTAAGATTTATATCTTAGAAATAAGTTGTGCTTAAAAAACATATACAGCCAAATGTCATCTGCATAGCAGTAAGAAGAAATGCTCAGGAAGTTCTCAAAATGTGTTAAACACAAAGCAAATATTACAGAAACATTAAGGGCCCCAAAACAGAACCTTGTGGTACACCGTGAGCAAGAGAAGTGGAAGAGAACCTGACAGACATGATGAGAATCACTTCTTTTTACTCTGTAGAAACTGTGATGCAAATTAAAAATGGACAACGTTTCCCTTTGAAGTCAAAATTATGCCAGGCTGCTTAAACCAACACATTTAAAAAGTTCCAAATGTCTCCGGTTCTGGTTTGTGTTGTACTTTTTACAGTTTCACTGCCACTTGGTGAGTAGTTTGTGGACAACTCAGGAAACATGGAAACTACTGGCAACCATGGTGATCTTTTAGCAATGAAACCAATGGCAATGAGATTTTCACTACAGCAGCATACAGCTCTTTGTAAACAATTTCACACTAGCAACTTCAAGTAACCTCTAACAGCCAGTCAGCAACTGTTTCTTTCATCCAGCAACCCCCTTTACCCTCGGGTCCCTGACCACTTTCTAGACCTGTACAAATGTGGCTTTTGCAATTGATTCCACAACTACATCCAGCAACCTTACTCATCATCTTCTCCACAGGTGATGAAGTAGGCGAGTTGGATGGTTTATCCGAATCGACAGCCAGCCTGCAGTCGGCGCCTGCCAAGAACGAGCGGAGTCACCTCATCGTCTGGCAGGTCACGACTTCTCACGATTGAAAAACTTCATAGACTCTTGTGTTTATGCCAGGGGTGCCCACCAACCCCTGCATGCCATTCTGGAAGTTTTTAATTTGTTCTTAATACCTGAGTAGTTTACTACTTTGTAAAGAAATCAAAAAGAAAACAAACAAAGAAAAAAAAACAATTATTTTTAGTCCATGTTTTGTAAATTTTATTGTTTATGAATCTGAAATAGGTCAAATGAAGTATATGTTAACTTTAAGAATACGTCCAGGCGTTCCCTTCTGCATGTTGAAGAAGCTGGTGCGCACACAGGGGAAAGGCTACCTTTTAGCACATCGTGTGGGATGGGCAGTTTGATCAGGTAATTGTCTGTTGCTTTGTATCTCAAACGTTAAAAAGGCTTTCGTTGTAAACAAAAAAAAGGCACTTACCTGAAGTTGAAGTCATCTAAATAAAGAGCAGGCAGTTTTGAGTTAAACTGAAGTATATTTTATAGTAATCAGACTATAGCACTACATGTGTTAACCAGCACCGACGTCTTTCCTGTGTTGAACATTTTAAGACCTGAGCATCAAAAACCTGCAAGTTATAAACGTATAAAAAGGTATCGAATTTCTTGTCACCGGCGATATCAGGCTGATTACTCGACTGTATTGTTTGTTTGGTATTAGAGACATAGCTTGCAGCAAGTGGTGCACATTAAACACACTGTTGCATATTTAAATGTGCTTTTATGCAGGAAAAGCTGTAGGCTACAACATTGTTTGGGAGTTCGAATGTCCCACCAGTTGCAACAGGCTGATGTTTTGTTCTATGAATCATGTCTAAGCACTTTGGGTACTTCAAGGTTTCCTGTGGTTAGAAGAACTAGTTTACTGTAGGTTAGCAGTAGCCTGCATGAAGAAACCCCTCGTGCCGTAGGTGAGGAAAATCTTCCTGTGCCGCCAGCTCAGTGCTTCCTGTTTGCTTCAGCTCGTCGGCACTTTAAATTGTTAGATGTTAGTCGCTTTGGAGGAAAACTGCTGTGTCCTGTTTGTATGAAGGGAACAAAATGTACAAATATTTTTTAGGAAGATGGTCCCAGTAACCAAAGGATGTACGAAGAAGTATCTCAAAACTATTTCATTTGTAACTCAAATATTTGGGAGCGCGTGCGCGCATATATTCAGGATTTAAGCTCAAATGATGCAAATTTAACTAACAGCAACATTTCTGTGTGGCACCTTGAATCGGACGGCACTAAAGAGAGACTCTCCTGATTCCTTCATCATTCCATGTTTCATTGTTACACACACAGATTTCAGGCCTATAAGGCACATTTTCTTTATTCTTTTGTTGTTATTTTGGGCATTGTGTGTGTTTTGTATCCATTTGTGAGACACTTTGATTAAGAGATGAGTATTTTCATGATTTGACTGTAACCTGACAGCAGGATGCCAACATTAAGAAGATGTTGTAATTTGTTTTTATATGTGAAGCCTTGGTCTTCAGTCCATTTCAAAACAGTAACTTTATATTGTGTTTTTGCCATTCCAGTATTTATTTCCTTTGCTATCGAGCCTATCTTGGTTCAGAATGTAACTTTCTACACGGGCAGAGTATCATAGGCGGCTATTGTGAACAGAATAGTCTAACGAGTTTACATGATTGTTAATAATGGTTAAATAAAATGGATTAATGTCATTATGTTGGAAATTTTTCACAAACCATGAGATCAAATTGTGCAGAGAAAAACTTTCATTCATGTACTAAGCTATGCATGTTTTTTTTAGAGAACACTGCTATATTATCGGCTAAATCTCGGTTTATTGCCACCGTTTTGGGTGGGGTGGATGTCAGTGTATGTATGTGCGTGTTTTGTGTTTAGAGTACACATGTACACTTAGGAGTGTCTGCCAGTGTGTGTTTGATTTTCCAAGTGTGTGGTGTGTGTCTGCTTAGTGTATGTTCATCCTTAAAAACAAAACCCAGAGGCTGGTCCCATTTATTTCTCTGGGCGCCATAAATGGTGGTCAATGTTTGCTAAAACAGTATCATAGCCTTATTTTTAACAATCTATTAAACTCAGTTTCATGGATAATGTGCTGGTATTGGTGTCTGTGTTTTTCCCCAGTGGGAGGCATGGTGTAGGCATAGACTGTTTATAAAAAACCAACATGATGTGACCTGTTGGTTACTGAGGTCCACTGTAAAAACCTCAAGCTGAGTAATTTCACTGTTTCTGTGATGAAACCAGATGTGTGAGGAGCACATGTGTCTGACAGAGAAACCAAAGGACACTGTACACTCATGAGAGGAGTGATTTTCAATCACAAAATCAGCCTTCCTTAAAAACCCCCACATTTTTCAGTCTGATGGGAGCTTTGCGCTCATTGGCAACTTCATGGGTCTAATCAACCAATCACGTTGCAGGAACACATTACAGGATGTTCTGACGTTTAAACTCAGCATAAGAATGATGTTACGGCCCGTCTAGGCGCAACCAGACCACAACATAAAGGGTGATCCATCCCCGTCCAACCCCGAGCAGCACGTCACACAATGAATACTTTGTGACAGTAAATACAACTTACCTAGTCAAAAGAACTAAACCAAACAACAATTACTTCCCTCCCTACCTAACAAAAACAGGAGAAAACTAATCAAACAAAAAGGCGGTCCACGCCTACATGCTCCTACATTAAACCAACATAGTGAAACAGTGAACACACGGTCGGGGTTGGGCCGAGGATGAATTAACTGGCAGTCCCTGGAGGTGTCTTCTTATGCGCTGCCTCCCGGTCGTTAGCCAATCGGTAGGATCCATCCACCCTGGATGCACCAATCATGGAGGAGCACCTGCACACTCAAATTTACATATTATAATTACGACAACAGTCGTAACAATGAGGAAGAAAGGTGATTTAATTCATTTTAAACAAAACATAGTTGTTGGTGGTAGACAGGTTGGTCTGATCGTTTCAGAAACTGTTAATCCGCTTGGGCTTGGCCTCACAACCATCTCTAGAGTTTATAGAGAATGTGCAAAATAGAGATTTCTGGCGAGCTGTGGTTCTTTTGACAAAAATGCCTTGTTGATATCAGAGGAGAATGGCCAGAATGCTTCAAATAACAAGAGTAATTCAAGTAACCACTCATTACAACCAATGTATGCAGAAGAGCATCTTTGAAAGGAAAAAAAGAGGAACCTTGAAGCAGATGGTCTACAGTAGCAGGAGACCAGACCAGCTGTTGTCAGCAGAGCTGGAAACTGAGGCTACAACTTACAGGGAATCATCAAAAATGGACAACAGAAGATGGAAAAAATGTTGCCTGGTCATATGAGTCTCGATTTCTGCTGCATCATTCAGATGGCAATTTCAGAAATCTTTGTAAAGCACATGAAAGCATGGATTAATTTTGTGTCCCCGTGATTCAGGCTGCTGGCGTAATGGTGCGGGCAATATTTTCCTGTTCTCTTTTTTATCAGCTGAGCATCTTTTGAATGTCACTGCCTGACTGTGTCAGACCCTTATGATTTCTGGATGCTTCCGGTTGGATAATGCGTAATCGCAAAGCATTATCCTGAACATAGCAATGAGTTTACTATTCAGTACTCAAATGGTCTCCACAGTCCAATCCAGTAAAGAAACTTTGGGATGTGGCGGCCCATTCCATGATCCTATCATGTCAATATGAACCAGAATCACAGCAATGTTTCCAGCGCCTAGTTGAATCTATTCGACAGACAATGCAGTTCTGAAGGTAAAAAAAGGGGGGGTCCAACCCAGTACAAGCAAAGTGCCTGATTTGACCTCCTAATAAAGTGAATGTACACAACAAAAAGAAGTTGATTTTGTATTTGGTAAGATTTGATATTAGCAATAAAGCTCATAAAAGTATGAGCAAAGTGACTTTTAGACTTGCTCCAACAGGCAGTTGGCAGTTGGTAAAAGAGAAACTGCTTGTGTGTTTAAGGCACGTCTGAATTTGCTAATGCTTACGGGTAAAGTACCACACCCGCACAGTCCTGATGAAGCATACCAGTTTAACAGAAATAAATCAGCCAATTAATGAGTATTACCTTTAGGTGTTTTTGTGGTTTGTTTTAGGGTTGGAAAATTTGACAGCAGCATTTAAAAACAAACAAACTGTTTAACACTGTGATTTGAACAGACCTCAGATGTAAATCTTTCACCGTTGTTTTCCCCTTTCTGTCCTTTACTAATATCCTTTTATGCCCTCTGCAGAAATGAATAAGCAAAAGTCACCCCATGACTAAAGAAACACATCATTGAGGTCAACATCTGTGTAGAATGAAAGATAATCAGGTTTTTTCAGTTATATTTGAGCTTTTAACACAACTGAAATGTAAATCTTTGAAATCTATGACTTCTGCTGCCACCAGATGGTGCTGTATGTTTAATTCTAAAACGGACTGATGCATCACCTCAGTTTAACATTAATCGTAATGTCATTTGAAAACATGGCACCCTCTTTAAACGGCACCATGGTGCAGCTCCATGATTGTTATGATGGGTGGACTTGTGCGAGCATGCTAACACATCCAGGTTAGGCACACAGGTTAGGTTAACCGGCACACAGGTGTGACCACAAGTCTCTTTGCATCCCTTCACTGACCTTTCCAAAAATGTACTTTGCGTCAGATGAGCACACACCACCTCAATAATAAGCTGAGAAAGACCATGCTCGAACCTTCCACCAGCCTTCCTGTGGTTCATGTAAATGTTGCATGTGATTTTATGGTCATACATATCAACTAGCATAATGAAAAACAAACAAACCGTGAGCTCAATTGTTCTCTTACCCGGCCAGTAGGGGGCCTTGGTGTTCACATCTCCTGTAAGATGCAGCATCACCACATAACAACTTCCATGAAATTACATCACAACATAAAGCCCACCTCCCACCTCCGTCTTTCCCATCCTCCCTCCTTTTTTCCACCCCCCTTCTCCTTGTAAGCCATGCGGGGGCTGGCATCGAGGGCCGCGCGTACATACAAAGAGGTTTCTGACGTCAGTGGGTTGACAGGGGATTCTGAGGATGTAACACGCCAGGCTGCTGCTGCTGCATTACAGCTGAGATGCTGATAAAAAGGCACTGATCCCAACTTTGTGGTAAAAAAAAAAATCAAAATACCGTGTACACAATTTCAGGATTGCAAAACAGACTCATGATTTAATATCCGAGTAATTTATGCATCAAAACATGAAAATACACAAAGCAATTTCATCATTGTTATCAACAATTGAAATGTTCAGACCGAGCAGCGGTGCAGGAACAGCCTGCAGGTAAAAGCTTTGCTAAAAATGTGAGGCACTTAAGGGATTTCAATCCTGTTTGGGGATTTTCCTTCACTTAGCAGGGATGAAAGTGAGATGTCGGTTGTTGTGCTCTCTGGGCTCATTGTTTATGGTGTAGCTCGGGTAGAACACAGATTACAGTAAAGTGAACCCAGCGCCCCTCGGTATGCTAAAACAGGGAACGACTGATATGTAACATCTCCATCTGCCTGCTCTGCTTCATGAAAATCAATCCTTGAGTTGAGTCAAGGTTGAATCTTTTGAAGTGCTTTGTTTGCAGTTAGTTACAGGGATGAGTAACACTATACAGTGAAGATATCTGCAGGGGTTCACACATGGAAAAGTACTCATCATTTCTTTATAATAACTACAAATTGTACATTGAATAATGAAACAACTATAGCATTTTAATCATGATCCATATGAGTTAATGTTGTTCTTGTCAAGTCTGCAAGTGGGGGCTAAACAACTGAGCAGTGATGGCAGTGAACGTATATGTCTGTAAGTGTTGAAATTATGATTAAGTAAGAATAATTGCTTCATGATTTCATGCTTTTATCTGCAGTCCTGCAGACCTGACTGAGAAATCATGAATATTATTAACAGCTCATGAATCATGATGACTGAAAAAAAGTCATTTATGTGTGGTGTCTGGCCATATTATTTAAAGGTCTTGTATTCTGAAGAAACGGAATTCTTTTCAAACAGTAATTAAATCCCTAGAATGAAAACATTTCTCTAACCGAGCGCATCAACAGTTATGGCGGCTGGTCTTCCTGTTTAAATCAGAATACAAAAGCTGCATTAATTAGATGAAAACTATTATGTTATAATACCTGACAAGAGAAACAAAACAAGAATACATAATTTTCATTCATAGGACAGTAAAACATGAAATAACCTGATAAAATTCATTACAAATACAATAAACACGCAAGGAAAACCTGCAGCCATCATCCCCTTATGTCTGCAAGGTCATTCAGCCTTCAGCTACACCGGCCAGCCTAAAAGCTCTGGCTTGCTCGAAATGTCTCAGGTCTAACTGTCTAAATGCCTAAATACCTCTTCCTTGTCCTGACTGAGAGGAACAAAAGGACTTCCTGTTTCCTGTCCAGGCATTTGTAGTTTTTGTCCCCCTTCAGCTGTTGTCTACTACAACCAGGCAAGATGCTCAAAACATGTCACGTCATTAATTCTTAAAAAAACAACTAATTTTCTACCAGTACATTTTCCATTTGTTTTGTTTGTTTGTTTGTTGGTTTGTTTTTTTAAATGCATTTCCCTAAATGGTATATGGCAAAAAACCAAACCAATCTGTGGTTTAACAGTTAAGGGAAAAATATGCAAAAAACATAAAAACAAGCAAAAGTTGTTTTTTTTTCTTTAAATGTATGGCCAAGTTTCCAGAAATAGAAAAAGTCAACGTGTGTTTAAAAATATTTTCACTAAAGGGTTAAAGGTCCTTTTTCCTGTTCCTTTTTATGGAATCAGTGAATGTGCTTCATTATAAGAAAAAGCCAATGTCACTGCTATGAAATGCATTTTCTTTTGTTGTACCCTCACAACAGCTTTGATGAGTTGGTGTTTGTGTAACGGCTGCAGCATGTCAGCGTGATGATAGAGCTGTGTGTCGGTTCATTTAGGAGACATGTAAAAATCAGAGCAATTCTCTGCTAGTGTTGGTGGGGGAGGCTGGATGAAAACAAATTCAGGAAATGAGAAGTCAAGAAAACAGAGGAGCCAAAAGGATGGGGAGGGCGTCAACAAAGAGAGGCGAGAGGAGAGGCTCGGCTGCATCTGCTACTACTAGTTTGTAAACAAGGAGGGAAGTGTGTATCTCGTGCATGAGCATGCGCAGCATCCATCTTGAATCTCTCTGTGAATACTATTTTTTATCATAAAACCAATTTCCGGGGGCATCCACATTAGTGTTTTTTTTCTTTTGTAGTCTCCTAATTTACCATGAATCACTTCTGGTCTTTTTCAACAGATGCCCGAAATGCAAAAGCCTTCATTTGTTTTGTGTCACAGAATTTCTCTTAGTAACACCAACCCGATACACGTGCCTCTAACACATACTGCTGCAGACCTGCAAGCGTGTTTTTCTCTGAGCTTCAGGTTCACAGGCGATGCTCTGCTGCTTGTGCTGGGCATCACAAATTCATATTACCATGCCGTCGGAAAAAGCTTTTTAATCGAGGCCTCAACAATAAAAAAACGGTAACATAAAGAGGGAGCATGACCTTGAATAAAACTCCTCAGAAATGACTGAAGAAAAAAAGAAATCTAGTCTTAAAAGATTTAAATGTTTTATGTACTGTATATTTTGTGGATGCCGCTAAGGTCGCAGTGCTCTAAACTATTCACCTGACTGATGTGTTGTGGACATAAAGCACAGGAGCGTGGTGTGCTCCTACGTCTGTGATTTAAAAGCCTCCTTTGGTTGCAGTGAGAATGCCCTTGGCCTCCCGTTGAAGTGTGCAGTATTTTTACTGTGATGGGCTAAGCATTTTCTAATCCAATACTGCACAGCATGACTGCTTCCTGAGAGTGTTCACGGCATGAAGGAGCCTGCAGGTGAGACTTCATCACAGCTGAAGCTGTTTAGCTTAAAAATAAAAGCAGACGGTTGATATGGTGGCTGTGGTGTGTGTTGCTGCATGTATGCCTATTTATAGCAAATGACTACAGTGCTTAGGGGACTGAACCGGGGTTGAAAGCTGTGGCAGGGCTTAGTGTGACACTAAAAATGAGACAGAGGTTATATATGGGTGCAAATAGGATCCTCGTCCCAGTTTTTCTTTTTTTTTCTCCTCCTTCCATTTTATATTTAGGAAGTGTATGCAAGTGTGAAGTTTAGCCCTGTGAAATTCTTCCAGAATCTACCAACTCTTTCGCCTCATTCCTCCATTCCTGAATATTCTGAACAGCTGGAATCAGACAATCCACTGATCATGCGCAAGAATGTTGTTGTAATTTGGGCTTTTTACTGAGTTCTCTAAACTGTTCTTTTTCCGGAGTGGAATGATTGTGTCTAATAAATCATTAAAGACTTTTAAAAACACAATAATTTTCAGCCCAGTTCATGGCAGGCTTGAGCCTTGGTGGTTCCTGGGTTGTTCTTGAACATCCTAACTAATTTCTTCAAATCTGAGGGAAACAGTTTAGGTCTTCTTCCAGACCTTAGAAACGTTGTGCTACATGACAATATCTTGCACTTAGGTACAGTTGTTTTAAGTGATGATCTTGGGCTCTGCAGTTGTTATGAAACGGCTCAAAGAGACCCTCCCAACTTGTGTAAATCTACAATTCTCCTTCTTAGATCTTGAGTTTCCTGGACTTCCCCGTTGTACTGAGTATTGCTTAATCCAGGCAGTGCTGTCAAATAAATTCCCTTTTATGCTGGTCGAAATCAGTCATACCAGTCATGATCACTAACGGGAAGTTAATACGTCTTGGCTTTGTCAAGTTAAAAGACAATGTAAAATTTTCGGCATCACTGTTTTTGTTAAACTATTAAGCATTAAACACCACTTATTAACTGACTTAAGTAAGTGTATCGCTACATTTGAGTCTGTATGTATATTTTTTAAACCCTGCGTTGATTAGAGAAAATCGATGCCCATAAGAGTGGATGGTGGTGAAGTTAAGATGGATGAAAAGAAGAAAACTAGCAGAGAATAAGAATCGCCTGTCCAGTGTTTGTGGAAGGCAGTCACTGCACTGAAAGAGAACTTTAAATTATTGACCACTTTTGACAATGTTGAATCATGTGTTGTGTGTGTATGAATATATATATATGCTGCCTGTTTAATCATTAAAACTCTGCTGTGTGTGTGCAGATGCGTGTGCTTTTGAAAATGTGTTTGTGTGGGTCCGTGAGGGGCAGCACCAGCAAGCCTCCCTGCAGCCTGAGTGACATCACTGCCCAGCAGAGCATGACAGGCGCCAAAGCCACAAGCAAGCAGGGATATGTGGAGAATATTATCCACCTTCCTGCTCCTTTATTTATCCTCTCCACCCAGAGGGTCTGGTTACTCTTTCATAAGTGACGTAGACATACTCCTGTTATCACTTCCCATTGTTCACCCCATCCTTTTTGCGCTGTTTGGCTTTTGCATGCAGGCAGCGACTGGAAGAGTTTGTTATCATGAGTCACTCTTTTTTTAGTTTTGAATTGTGTGATTCATGAGGCCAGTAGTGGGTTTCTCTCGAGAGAGGCACTTAAGGCTTTAAGGCAACTGTACACTTTCTGACATCCACTTCTGTGCATCAGCGTTTTATCTTTTGTAATCATGCATGTAAAAGAGACCAGAGTGACTGCAGCCAGTGAGAAAAGGTCTTAGCAGATAAGGCTGCCTGCACCACACTTTACAAATGTTATATATCTTGAAACACAATAATTAAAGATGATTAGCATACATTTCTTTTCCGACAAGAAGAAGTTGAGTAGAAATTGGGATCAATCAGTCGATGGGAACTAGGCCCATTTTATGCACTTCAGTCAACTAAAAGCAACCAGCCTTCAACATGTTACACACCTGTATAAAATTCAGACAGACAAGAGAGAAAGTGTGTTTATGCTTCAGTGAATGACAAACACAATCTGCCCACAATGCATCTGTATACACCAATAAGGAATAATGTTATCTCCATTTTGCTGCCAAACCAGCCCCAATCAATCGAGGCATCGACTCCACCAAAGCCCTGAAGCTGAGCTGTGGTATCTGGCACCAAGAAGACAGCAACACATCCTCTGAGGTGTGAGGTGAGGCCTCCATGAATCAGCCACATCCCACAGATGCTCAGTTAAATTGAGATCTGGGGGGTTTTGAGGCCAAGTCAGCAGCTCAAAGTCGTTGTTCTGCTCCTCAAACCATTCCTGAACCATTTTTGCTTTGTGGCAGAGCACATCATCCTGCTGAAAGAGTCCACAGCCATGAGGGAGTACCGTTTCAATAAAAGAGTGTACATGGTGGTCTGCAGCAATGCTTAGGTAGGTGCTACATGTCAACAACCACATGAATGTCAGGACCCAAGGTCTCACAGTAGAACTTTGCCTGAAGCATCACACTGCCTCTGCCAGCCTGCCTTCTTCCCATAGTGCATCCTGGTGCCAGGTGTTCCCCAGGCAAGTGATGCAGATGCACTCGGCCAGCCACGTGATATAAAAGAAAACATGGTTCAGCAGACCGGGCCAACTTCTTCCATTGCTCCATGATCCAGTTCTGATGCTTAATGCCCATGTTTGGAGATTTTAGAAGTAGACAGGAGTTAGCATGAGCCCCCTGACCATGCGGATATGGATACACAACAAACTGTGGTGCACTGTGTATTCTGACATCTTTCCATCAGAACCAGCAGGAAAATCTGCAACAATTTGAGCTGTGGTAGCTCATCTGTCGGAGTGGACCACTCCTCCCTGTTACATCCCACCCACTAACAGGTGCTGCAGTGAAGAGATAATCAGTATTATTCAGTCCATCTGTCAGTGGTCATAATGTTATTCCTGATTGGTGTTTAAAAGAGGGAATTTGCTACGGTGATGTCACCCATTTGAATGTGTGGTCCCGTCGTGAAGACTCATAGTCATCATTTTGTCTGTCGCTATCTTGATGTTTTGAAACTGGAGATGAAAAATGATGAACCTGACTATCTAATAAAGGAAATCATGAACACATCAGGAAAGTGTTTACTGAAAGGGTTATGAGTCTGTTATATATTATTTTAGGTAATCGTTAACACTTTTGTTATTTATTTATTATCTGGGGATATTTAGTTAGCACTCTGCACTTTGGTAAAAAAATAAAAATAAATTGCACATTAAGAAGCAAAAGTTTGCACATGAGAAACCTCTTATGTCATGTCTCGTGTCATTTTTCTCTTTCTCTTGTGTCCTCTCCAGGGTGTAAACGTCGACATACATCAAAATATGTAAAAAACAGTATTTGGCACCAGGATGACCAATGGACCAGACTGTAGTGCATAATCTGAAGCTTTGTTTTTGTATCTTGTGAGAATTCAGCTGATTTCACAAGATTTACCTTTTGCCTTCAGTTTATTTTGGTCAGTTCATCTCTCTTCTCATCTCTGAATTGTCTTTCCTCCTTTCCATCTCCTCTGCCTCTCCATGTGCAGTCCTCCTTGACACCCCATAGAGCGGTCCCACTGGTGCGCTTCATCCTAGTTTATGATTTGTGCTGTTTCTGATGTGGCCCCACAGGGTTTGAGCTGTTCTGATTTCCTGCAGGGTCTGGCTATGTCAAACTCAAATGAAGACCCCCAGAGAGAGGTTCGGGGTAATACTGCTCTTTCATCATCAAAAGCAGCAAAAAGCTGGCTTCTTTATGTGTGCAATGTGTGACAGAGGTACTGTATATACATGCTGTGCCTGTTGTCTGCATATCAGTGTGTGTGTATGTGATTGGCACTGTGGCATTAAGTGGCCTGCTGAGCTTACAGGTCTTGTTTGAAGTCATACAGGCAGATGATTGATACTGATTAGTCTAAATCTCACTGAGGTGCTATGCACTACATTTCTGCTTAATGCACTTGATTTGATATTCATTTGATATTCTCCTAAAGAGGATGCCAGTGACTATTGTAGACAAAATTATTGTAGAAATTTGTGGCAGGGTTAGTCAATTTTGCTTTTATGTAGAGACAGAACAACATAAAGTAGGCGGGATGGTGCATGGATCCATCCATCCATCCATCCATCCATCCATCCATCCATCCATCCATCCATCCATCCATCCATCCACACATTTTCTTCTGCCTATCTGAGGCCAGGTGCAGGGCCAACTACCACAGTTGGTATATATGTTATTGTTACTTGACTCTAGATATCGTTTGTAATTTTGAAGGACCATGTCTTCACCATGTCTTTGGACTGTGGACTGTGATCCAGAGAGAACCCACAGAGGACATGCAGAACATCAGAACATGTGCAATCATGTGTCATAATAGTGTGAAGCATGATGTGTGTGTTTGTTACAATTTTTGTGGGAAACGTATTCAAAGGGAAGCCATTTTTTAATTTCCAGTTGCTAATGGCTTAAAAAAAAAGGGTCCTTTTATTCGACTCAGCTTGCCCACTCACAAAGATAGAGATGTGCAGTATCCTCCAATACAGTATGTTTGTTATTTAACTTATTATTGGGGACAGATACAGTTCTACAATATGACACCAATTTATAGGTCACAAGCAAACATTTTTAAAATGGCATCCTGCTTACTGAATATAATGAGCCGTCGTCATTTAGCAGCAGCACTGATGCGGTTCATTACACAGCAATATCAATTAGTTTACAGCTCAGAGAACGTGTGAGTGTGCAGCACCTCTATGAATATATATTACACAAACTCACTCGAGTGCTTTATATGCCCCACACACGTGTCATTGGACCGCATGAGAAATCAAGTTTGAAAGCTGGCCTGCGTTCTTTCATAATAATCGCCTCCTGAGTCACAGTTTCGAGGTAGCTCATTAAAATGCAAATGTGTCAATTCATAAGTGCGACTTGTTTTACGTTTAAAATGGAAATGTTTACGCAAACCGCTGAGCTGCTGTGCTCATGCAGACTGAAGCTGATATGTGCTGTTGATTCTGCGTTAAAGAACCATCCTCTGCTTTTACCCTTTCAGCGGTGTGTTTGCTCGCTCATAAGGGCCTGTGATATTGTTTCAGTAAAGGAGCTTACAGTCAGTCATCTTGTGTTTAGTCTTCAGTAAACAAATTATGCCCAGGACCATTTTTCCATGTCCAGAGGTAAAGCCGAACTTGGCGACTGATATTTCCAGGTTAGCTGTCACTCTGGTGACAAAGAAACGTCGAGACATGAAACTATAACCTCTGGAAAAACTGTGCAACTTATGCAAACACATAAAAATGCAATTTGTTACCAGGGGATATTTTTGTGTACTTTGCAAGATGAGGAGGATATTTAGATGTAGTCATTGTGGCAGGTATGATGTTGGAAACTGTTTTCTTTCTCTCTTAACTTGCTGTTTTCTTGCCAAGACTTGAAAACATAGCACTGACTTAAGTAGTAGTAGAACAGCATAATAAAATAAATGGTAATATAAAAAAAAATATTATGGGCAGTAGTAGCTGGATGGCAGGAAACAAAAACTGGCACTTCTGAAGCTTTACCTGAAGGCTTACGGACAATACTTCCTGTATCATCTCTGCTAGTCAGCATTATCTTTGGGATCGCTGAAAAACATCGTTACACGGTCTGTGGTTCAGGTGTCCTGAGACTTTATGGAAAAGAAAGTGAGCTTGAACAAATCATAGGCTTGATTAAACACAATAAGACCCTAAGTGCCAAATAATAGTTTATTTAAATAAATACAATTAAATTAAATGTATTTAGAGTAATCAAAAGCATGCCGGTATATCATGGACTGCATATCATGATATCTGCAGTACTGTGCAACAGTCTCGAGCCACACCTCATTTTTTTAATACTTTGCTTCCAAGAAGTCAGAGTTTCTGGTAATTTAAAAAGAAAAAAAAAGTCTTAAGCAATAGTTCTCCAGGCTTTCTGAAGATCTTTCAAAGTTTGTCTTTGAACACTGCTACACTGGCTACTTTTTCACTTTTTCAGAGCAGTTGTTTTTAAACCACTGGACACTGAGCTACAGATCATTCAAGCACGAAAAAGGCACCTAACTCGACACATGAACCAGTGTTGTGTCTACACATAATAGACAGCTTAGCACAGAACCACTTTTAAATGGTTTCTTTAGGCATTTTGTTACTTGCAGCAAAAACATTTAACAATTTGTTGCAGTTTCTTTAGCTGAATCTATGAAAAATGCCAAAGATAACACAGTTTGAAAGTCATAAAGTACTGTAGTATTTTTACTGTTTTAAAGTAGTAGTTTTGGACAACAATGTGATTGCCAAAGAGCTCATTTGCATGTGCCAGAATCTGTGTAGTACCTATGGAGCCAGCCGCTTCGAGTAGCCGTTCAAGGAACTTCATGTTTCAGTCTCGATTGTTGCCTTTTGATGCATTTGCATAAACGCCACACATACACGAGCAAATGTTTTGCTTTTGTGCACCATGATGTGATTACGGAGCAGCTTTGGGTACAGTGGCAGTCCTGTGGTGAGACAGAGCCATAAATCTCTGACAGGGACACAGAGACAGATGGAAGCACAGAGAGAGTCTACAATTCATTTACTGTAAGAACACCACATGTCTTTGGTGCAGGGATGATTTGTTATTTTCACTTAGCCGTTTGTGTGGCAGAAGGTAGGCCGTTTATTCAGTAGGCGAGTGAGAAGACAAACTACGCCACCTGAGCAACTGCAAAAATATTTTTTTTATTGTTCAAGAGTGTTTGAACTGTTCCCTGATTAAAGGGGTGTGTGATTTAAAGTGACTTACTGAAGTAATTCAGCCAAAGTAAGCTGGATCTTGGGTTCATATGGGAAACAGAAAAAAATATAATTGGGCTGTGGCTTGTGAATGGTGTCTGGCTACACTAAAGACCGTATCTGCTGATTCTGTCACCTAAGCTCAGATACTGTAACCACAGTCACACAGCAAACAAATGAACGACCTATTATTTTTACACAGATTATGGTGTTACGTTAGGTCACACACTCTTCAATATACCTTTGCTTTTACTTTAAGCTTTACATCAAAACACTATGACTATAAATTACAGGGAGTTTGATTCGAGCATTGGGATTTGCTTCAGTTTGAAGGATGAAAGAGAAGCATGTAGGATCAGTTTCTGCCTGAAGTGAGCACTTAAATTGTTTACACTCTACTCTTTATTTATCCCACTGTTAATATGTAATTGTAACAGAGGAGTACTTTAACACAATTCAGTACACTATCTATACACGATCAATGTTGGGTCCGTTACTAAAACAAAGTACATATTACACATTACCTGTTACTTTTCTTAAAGTAGTAGTACATTACATAATTACTCAATGGAGAAAGGAGTTTGTTACAGTACTTTCTCTTTATTCTTATTAAATGACCTGAAAAGCATTATCTCGTTATCACCAAGATATACCAAGCTGTGATGGTTGCAGTTACAGCCACACAGTGGTAACATCCACTAAATATTAGTTTAGAGACTTATACATAACACTGCATTCACATTTTCATTCTTTAAATATAGTATTTAATTTGCAGGATAATAACTAGTTTTAGTTTAGAATTCATTTACATACTCGCATAACACTATATTCTAAAATAAGTGCGCACATTTTAGTTTACACTGTTATGTATGATTTAATCTCTTTGTTTTCTGAGTTACCTCTTAATTGCCCCTTGGGGTTAAATTAAGTCTTTCTGATTCTGATTCTGATTGATTGAGGGGGCCAAGAGGTGGGAAAGGGGCGGGGCAAGCCTAGATGGAGAACTGCAAATTGGCTTATTTAATAACTCTGGAGCATGGGAGGAGATTGGAATTTGTTATGTTAGTTTCAGTCAGGTTTTGTGTGTTTTACCCCCTTTTGTGTTTTTGTGGACTGATCAGCCACATTTTAAGTTTCCCCTTTGTCTCATTTAGGGAGGTTCGTTTGTTTGAGTTACCAGTACTGTTTGTTGTCAACTTTGAGTAGAATTGTGTTACTTTGACCTCTTTTATGGCCGCAGGATTTAGATTTTTTTTGTATTATTTAATCAACTTTGCTTTGGGGTTAAATTAAAAAAAAACTTTTTTGGACTTTAACCTAGGCGTGAATGGTCAATCACACAAGCAAAGATGAAAACCACGACAAAGAGAGTGTAAAGCCATCACCACAGTCACTACTTCAGAAACATGAGCATGTATAATTGGAGGCTGCCAGGCTGACTACTCATCAGTTTTTTTGTTGTCTGTTGTCTCCAACAGTCACAGTCTGACTTGAACTGATTACGCTCACTCTCAGACAGATGGGCGAAGGTTTGCACATAACTGCAGTCTAATGTATAAATGCAGACAGATTTCCAGCATATTGCAATCAATCTGAGTCAGTCTGCACTGATGAGCATAACCTATTCCTAACAATAGGGGCTCTCTTTGCAATGGGGGACTTGACTCAACTCACTGCCAACTGGCTGGATTGTGGGCTCTGTATAAAAGCAAGTTTGCGAGCACCTACAGGGTGTCATCCTGCTGTCCAGCAACAACTACACCACTATTTGTAGCACTTTAAGCATTTAAAGTGAATTCTTGTTTAATGTGAAGTTCCATGTATGTAGATGTAGATTGCATGTATAAAGATGGAAACAGTTTGGGGATTTTCACTGAGTTAGCACAGGTAATCGCTGTAATATCACAAACACCTTGAATGTAGTTGCTGGCTTGACTTCATTTAATTGAAAACTGATAGCAGACTGACTCTGTCTTATTGCTGTTTTATGGCTATCATGACTGCAACTGGCCACAGACTTCACTTCATCTCTCTGCATGTCTTTTTGTCTTATTTCATCCCTTCATCACCAACCGGTCATGGCAGACACCCGCCCCTCCCTGAGCCATGTTCTAATAGAGGTTTCTTCCTGCTAAAAGGGAGTTTTTCCATCCCGCTGTCACAAATTGACTTCTCATAGTGGGTCTTGACTGCTGAGGTTCTCTCTGTCTTATTATTGTATAGGGCCTTTACTTTAGAAAATAATGTTGTGATTTGGAGCTCTCTGAATAAAATTGAATTGAAATCTTTGAAGCAACCATATCCAAGGCAATGAGACTGCAAGTTAATTGTACATCACAACAATTTTTCTCATGCCGTGGTGTCCAATGCTTAGTGAGAAATAATTAATTTACTTAACTAAACAAAGCTAAACTCACCAGGTAATGACTATAATTTTATTGTTGTGGCAACAGTGGAGACATCAACTCTCAGCCTCCAACCTGAGCAGGGCCTCCCCGTGTGAAGTTTGTGTGTTAATATTGTTAATATTGACATCATGGAAAAAATCCTAAGTAAGTCTACTTTTGTAGTTCTGTTTGTTTGCTCAACACTGCAGAGTCATCAGAGCCGATCATAAAATCAAATGAAATCTGGGTTAAAATCTTCCAAAACTGTTAAAAAACCTGTGTGCAATTGCGCACCACGACCCTAAAATTATTTAATAGTCCCACCGTGCATTTAGCTAAACGTCACTGATGACTCCCTGTGTTTCTGTTTTTATGAGCACGCTGAGAAAGCAGTTGAAAATGTGTTCCCATGACAACCTCCATCCAGCGTTAGAAACATGAAGTGTCTGGGAATATCCGAATGTGTGTGAAAGAGCAGAAACTGACACATGACGTGGGTGAAGCAATCTCAAAAGGAGAACAGAGAACACTAGACATAAATACAAAGCACGCATTTGTAACAGCAACCTCTTTCCCCCCTGAACATGACGCAAACTAAGCACAGCTCAACCTTTTTTTGAACAGCCCCAAGAGGGCACCTTCAGTTCATTTTCTCATGTGAATGGAAAATGCTGCTTTTCCATTTAGGAAAGCATGCTTACAAAACAACACATTTGCACTCCATGCTTGTCACGTATTCACAGTGTGCGTCTCCTCATGTATTAACCAAGAGGTTTGCATAACGTATCAAATATCTCTTCAGTATCATTTCATATTAGTATGAACAAAAACCTAAAATAATAAAATAATCTTTGTTAAGAGGGTGTAGTGAAAGGCTCGACCACAGATAACGGCAGAGTGATTGTGCCTGCAGTATCGTGATGTTTGTTTGAGATCAAACACTGATATACACTACCTGGCCACTTTTTTAGGTACACCTTGCAAATAGCAGTTTGGACCCTCTTTTGCTTTCAGAGCTGCCTTAATTCTTTGTAGTAGAGGTGCTACAAACGTTCAGAGATTTTGGTCCAATTGATGTGACAGGATCCCACAATGGTGGACGTAAACACCCAAAGGTGCTCTATTGGGTTGAGATCTGGTGACTGTGGAGGCCATTTGAGCACAGTGAAATGTCATGTTCAAGAAACCAGTTTGAGATAATTCCAGGTTTGGAACATGATGTGTTATCATGGACGCAGAGGATGGGTAAACAGTAGTTATAAAGACATGGTCAGCAACAATACTCAGGTAGGCTGTGGTGTTTCAACAATGCTCAGCTGGCACTAAGGCGTCTCAGAGTGTGCCAAACTAATGCCCCCCACATTATTACATGACCAGCAGCAGCCTGAACTGCTGATCGAAGCCAGGATGAATCCATGCTTTCGTGTTGTTTACACTAAATTCTAACCCTACCACCCGAATGCCACAGCAGAAACCGATACTCATCAAACCAGACAACATTTTTCCAATCTTATAATATGCAGTTTTGGTGAGCCTGTGTGAATTGTAGCCTCCGTTTGCTGTTCTTAGCCAACAGGAGTGCCACCTGCTTTCTGGTAACTTTGCGGTTATTTGAGTTACTTTTGCCTTCTTATCAAAGCAGTATGGACAATCTCCTCTGTCCTGTGATATTAACAACACATTTTCGCACAAAGAACTGGTGCTCACTGGATATTTTCGTTTTTTTCTGGCTTTTTTTCAGGCTATTCTACAAACCCTAGAGATGGTTGTGTGGGAAAATCCCCGCAGACAATCACTTTTTGAAATATTCAGGCCAGTCTGGCATCAACAATGAATGCCAGATTAAAAGTCACTTAAATCCTACTTCTTCCCCATTCTGATGCTTGGTTTGAGCTTCAGAAAATTGCCTTGACCATATCTTCTTCCTTAAATGCACTGAGTTGCTGCCATATGATTTGCTGATTAGATATTTGTTTTAATGTGCAATTGCATGGGTGTGCCTAATAAAATGGCTGGGAGTTTCTGTATTCCACTGGGCTTTCCCACACACTGAAAAATGATCCTAACTAAAATGATACCTTATGTATTACAGTGTGAAAGCCTATGGGCCTGGCACACACTGAGGAAAAGTAAATATACCCAACTACTAGCATAACAGTTTGCCTCGCTAAGATAATAATCTTGGGTTCCAGCAGTTATGAAAACAGTCACAAAGTAGGTCATGGTTTATGATAATGCCTCTTCTTGCGTAAAAGTTCATGTTGTGACATGTTTCTGGCACCTGTCAGCTTACAGCCTGAAGTAGCTGCTCAGTGAAACCCCACACCTCCCACCTGTATCTTTTTCTTCACATTTCCCTTCTTACAATTGCTGGGTGTTATTTGAATCCTTTTCTCCACTTTTCCCTCCACCTTATCTTTTACCTTCCCCACTCAGACTCCTCTTGTCCGTCCCTCTTCTTATCTTATACAGAGGAGCAGAATCTATTTTCCATATCTGTTGTTTTAATGTTCATTGACATTCAGTTTGTTGCCCCAAAACAACTCAAAAGTATCGTGGCTGCTTTTCTCCTTCTCCCCCCAATTTTTATAACCAACCCCTGCAAGACTGAACACATCTTCAAACTTGCAATTTTCAGATACAATCTGGTCGAAACTCCCATTTACAAACCGCCCCTCTAGGGATGTGAACCCGTATTTCATACATGTCAAACTAAATTGATTTCTGCTCCCTCCTTCTCCTCGTGCGTCTATCTCTGTCTCGCTCAGACACATATGAAATACAGCCGGATGGATTGGCCTTTACCAGACGTTATACACACAAGACATACAGCACAGGAGAGGTGAATTAAATTTAGTAATGTGTCTGCCAAGGTTGAGCTGCAGTGAGGGGAACATGGCTGTCTGACCTCTCGGACGTGAACATCAGTCTCTTTCGTGACAGCGTGAGGTGGACGGTAGTATATCTTAGCCAAAGGGGAGGCCAGCATTTCAGAGTGTAAAATCCCCATCTTTGTAAAATACGTTGGTGTTTATGAAGGTGAAGGGTGCATTTAATAGGATTGTGAGGAACAGATTCATGCAAGGACTGGTTGGGAGGCAGTGTTGGGGATGTGCCTGTTTCAGCTTCATGTTAAGCAGTGTGAAAACTTTATAATGAAGACTAAGGCAGAGTTAAATGATGTTCGACTGCACCATATCAACATGCTCACAACATTTCCGATCAATATAGCGGACTTGTTTGGTTCCCTTTACCATATGTTTGGTGTTACCATGGCGACGTAACCGTGGATGGCACCTCCCGTGTTCACTGACACTGAGGTTTGAGCGATTGCTCTTTTCTCCAGTGTCAATTTGGCAGCTTAGGTGAGAAAATCCCAGTGTTTGTGAAAGTTATGTGGGCAACACTCCCGACTCCAAGAGGCATTTTCCTCCCTTTGGGAATCAAAATAAGCCTCCTAATACCAAACCAGTCACTTCAGTTGTTCTTGAATCTTTTGTTTTTCCTTTGCACAGTGCTTTCACCATCTTGTTGAATTACCTGCATCTAATTTTCAAAGCCAATATCATTACCAATCGAGAGGTGAGGCGTGACCTTTACATAAGCCAGCCTCTTTCTGTGTTTGTTTTCGATTGGGTCTGTTTCTAGATAGTTTTCCACAGGGTCATTAAGTCACAGTGCTTGTCCTCACAGAGCTGCGAGCTTTATCACTATCTGGTTGTGTAAACTTTCGCCGTGGAGCATAGATTTCTTATAGGCCAAGCTACAAAAAACTTAGTTGAACTACAATCACTATTGTTTGATTTGATCGTGGAAGAAACCCTGAAATAAGCAAATCTTACCAGAGAGGTCACTTGTCCCTAGTTTGACCCAGCTGTGTTAAAATGTTTGCGTTTAGGTCTTTAAAGGTTAAATGGCCTTCATCGCTGTGGTTATAATAATAAACACTGTGTTAATGTTATGGAATCATCATGTTTGATAGAAACAATGCAGGTCATCAGCTGGAAAAAACACAAAAACAATATCTCTTTGTATTACCTTCAATTTTTTGTTGTTGACTTATCCAACAGCCCGCATCTTCCCCAGTATTTATAATACTACTTGGTGTTACATAATTTCCTCTTTTTCATCTCCATTGTCTTTTGATCCTTTGCACATTTGACAGAAAGAGATAAAATGATGCTTTAAAATATACAAGAGGTTTGCTTAGTCACTAAAGAAGAACTATTTAAATCTCTTTTATCCCTCTATCTCAGCCCGTCTCAGTCTGTAAGCTCGCATACTCCCACATTCCAGTTGTCATCCCTCCCTGCCTCTGTTGCAGCATTTTTCATTCTGAGCTGTTTAAAAACACTCTAGATTTAGACCGCCTTAATTAATTCCCAAGGTAGAAGATTATATTCAACTGTTCAGACTCAGATGTTGTAAAGAAACTGGGGGGGTAAAAACAATGAAAGTGTCCGCAGCATCCATGTCTTTTCATGCCTTATTTTGTTTCCCCACTTTTCTCCACAGTGGCTCCCTTCCCTATTTCGACCTATTTGTCAACCAATCAGCAATCGACTGACAGATAGGTCATCAACCTCTAGTGAAGAGCAGTTTGTATTTTGGAAGACTGCACAGGAGCATGTCCTGGAACATTACATATATGTGAATTATTTGTGTATGATAAGCAAGCACAGTATTGTACTTTAAACAACGCTCTCAGAGCAAGCAAAACTTCTGGCCTGCAGTGGCCCGCCACTGAAACTCACACTTAAACTAAAGCAACAATTCAATTTGAATTAAATTACACTATATTTATATAGTGTCCAAAGCCACTTTGTACAGTAATACAGCAAACATCCCACCAATCAAACTACCCTGTATGAGCAAGCACTTGGTGAGAGTGGGAAGGAAAAAATCAGTTTTGACAGGAAGAAAGCTCCAGCACAACCAGGCTCAGGCAAGGGCAGCCATCTGCTGAGACTGTTTGGGGGTGATGGGAGAGAGAAAAGACACTGTGAAAAAGAACCAGAGATTAATAATAACTAATGATTAAGTAAAACGATTTAATAAAATGATTAACGATTAAATAAACTAATGATTAAAGAAGAAGAAGAAACATGCTACAGTAGAGCTATGCAAGCTAAACCCACAAGGCTAATATTAGTTGATGATATAGTTAGTATTGCTAGTCACTAGCTAGAGTGCTAGTTACTGCTACACACACCGACTCCCACACAAACCTATCTAACACAAGTGTGTTAAGTAGATTTGCAGTACAGCATGTGTGACCAGTCACATCCTTGAGGAGAGCGGCTGAGGAGGCAGAGAGCTTTAGAGGGTAGCTTTGTTGGGGTATGAATAGCAAGGCTAATCACCGTAGGCCATGGGAACCAGCTAGCTGTGGGGCTAAGTAAATAGTGGATTGCAGCTCGGTGTCACAGCCAAAGAGCTGCTCTGCCGGGCAAGGCTGTGACCCACAGAGGGAAGGGATTGAGGTCAGCTCGAGGCTTTCGGCTGCCAAAGCTAGCTCAAGCTTATGCAAGGGGAATATACAAGGGGAATAAGGAGGCTGCAAGGTACTTCATTGCACGTACAAAGCAGATGTGTGCAGGAAAGGGAGGGAGGAGCGAGAGATAAAGATTCACCTTTTGTGAGATAGTGTAGCTTTATATAATGACTCAACAGCGGCCTAAACCCCGCTGACCCACGGCTTTAACATCGATTGGATTAGTATCAACACCAGCAACAACAACAGGGCTCTGCTGTAATTTTTTGTGCATATATTAGTAACAGATATGCAGTGGTTTGGATATGCCAGGTAATAATAAGCGTATTCTGCACTCAGCGAGGTCACATTGTCTTTCACAGCTTATTTGTCAGAATTTGCAAGTAGGCATTTCTCCTAAAGGGGAACATTTGTTTTGCCTCTTTTAGCTACAAATCATATTAACATTACCACAGCTCCTTTGTTTTATTCACAATGCACACCACAGCAGATGTATTATATTTTTTTCTCTATGTATTTGTCAGTACGATTAGTCGTACCACATTTTTGTCCTGCCAATTTGCATTGAAATGGTCGCTGTTTAGTTAAAAACTGACACAAGGTGTGATTCACAGCGAATAATATGTCCTATTTAAAGTACCCAGCGGTCCTCAGGTCCTTCAAGATCATAGAAACCTGACAACACGTGCCCTTCAATGATTACCTCAGAGCTCGAAAAACATGCGGGCTCTAATTGAATCCTATCATTCTGCGCCTCATACGAGGGCACCACATCTCAACCCTTCTGCCCAGTCACTGTCCATAAATTGTTCATTCTTTATTGACTCAGGCTGTCGATATTTCTGATACGTAAAGGGAGCTGTTAAAATTCATGAAGGGTACGCGGGTCGCAGCGAGCATAAAATCCATGCACAAAAACTCTAGAGAAATTCTTTCAAATCAAATGCAAAACATGATTTGTTTGCAGCTCTGATTAAGTTTATCAATTTATATCCAGTGAATTTTGTAAAAGCATTAACAAGGAGCACCTCTGGGCAAAAATCAATCTGCTTCTTCATGTGAAGCAGTGCTGTGAGGATATGAGGAGTGACCTGAATTAAAATGACATAAAGTGGAAGAGGAGCAGAATAAAACAGGAGAGGAGAAAAATAAGCAGCATTACAAGCTTATTTCTTACAAATGATTACAGAGCATGTTCCCCTCTGCTGCAGAGGTCGAACATATTTGCTAATGTAGTAACAGCTCTCTTGCTAATTTATGAGGGCAGCGTTTCTGTTTTTGGGCTGTATAGTCGACAGTGTGACCTGTGAATGTGCCGGGTCGTGACACTTTGGTGAGAGGTAACACCAAAGCTATTGCCTGTTAGCTAGTGACTAACTTAGCTCTATGCTTGCTCAGATCAACAGATCAACAGCAGAGAGAGTGGCGGCTGCAGATGCATCATGTTTTCATTTCTCTGAGCGTATCACTCTCCTTTTCCTCTTTCAAACCCCCCTCCTCTGTTTTTAGATCATTTTCACCATTTTTTTTATTATCATTTAGCTTTTTCCCCCTCCCAATGTGTTCTCTGTTGTCATCTTCCCACACTCTAGTGTTTCTTTTACTCTCTCTGTCAGCACCTTTCCATTCCTTATAAACCCTAAACAGCTAAACAGTTTGCCTGGAGATTTGGAGAAAGGTGTCTTTTTGCACTCTTTCCCTCTTTTTCACAGCTATGCTTACTGTAAGGGACATCTTTTCAGTCATCGTGGGCAGCAGTTCTGAATGATGACGAGAAACTAAGCAAGACTACGAGGATCATTTTATCAGCAAGGAGCACATTTGTAAAAATGCCACGCGAGCCTGAAAGAAAAATGCTGCAAATGTAAGGCAGCGAAGTCATAACCATCCATCTGAAAAAAGAAAAAAAATTACCATGCACATTTGACATTTTCAGCAAAATAACTGCACATTAATCACCATAAAGAACAATTTCCTTATTTTCTCTGCTGTGGACGGTCTGCAGTTGTGTGCGGTGTTGACAGGGTAAACATGCAGGGGAAGGCTGGTCACCGCATCCGTAAATGTCATGACCAGGTTGCTCTGCCAGTGCTAAGTTTTTCTGCTTGCAGCTAAATTCATGCCACAAATAGCCAAGAGGAAATATAAAGGTGCAGAGGAATGTTGGGGGGGGGGGGGGGCATGACTTCTTTTTAACAGCCTGTAAGTAGGTTACCTCACTAGTTTGGAAAATGCACAAATATCTGTGCACTGTTGAAACTCAGAAGCATAAATGTTGCTATTGTTTATGTTTGAACAGAAAGAGAAACAGAGCCGCTGTATTTATGGATTCCCACACAGGCGCTATTTAAGGATTCATAGTCTAATGCTGTTCATAGCATGTTTTTGTATTCGGGCTGAGCACTATGCAAACATTAGCAAAATGGATTACAATTTGACTGGCCTTACTGGGCAAACATCTCGACCTTACTCTCTATTGACTTAATGGCTTTCTTATGTTTATAAAAACCCACAGCTAGAGGTTCAATTACTGCTTTGAAAGGAGGCACAAGTGATGACAGCCTGTTTTTTCCAGGTCCTAATACACAATGAGGTACAGTACTGTGCAATAGTCATGATATACCTCTTAATTTTAAGGCTTTACTCACAAATTTTGCAGCAATTTATTAAAATGTGCAAAAATACACTAAAATGCAACATATAAGGCAAAAACAGAGCCTCTAAGATGCTCGATATTTTGTATTGGCACCTATTCTTCAGCACAGTCTGAACACTCATAGGCAAGCTGTCTTCTTATATCTGTGAGGAGTCTTTGGGAATAGTTCTCCAGGCTGCTTGAAGGACATTCAAAGCTCTTCTTTGGGTCATGGCTGCCTTTTGTTCTGTTCTCTGTCAACATGATCCTTCTATAATGTTAAGGTTCGGGCTCTGGGGAGGCCAATCCATGTCTGACAGTGAGCCACTGTGTGTTTTTCTATCCAGGAGTTCTTTTACTGCACCGTGTGTTAGAAATCTTTTGGCACTTTCTCCTCCACTTGTTCAGTTTATTCAAATTTCTAAGGACATCATGCCAAGATGTGCCAAGTTATCAGGGAATAGGTCTTTAGGAATCAGCTTATTGGTTCGAACATACCATTACCATACTGTGGCATTTACCTGGCATAAACCTGGAAGGCTGCTAGTAACAACAAAGACACAATTTTAAATTGGTTCTTTGCTAAGCTTTTTGTTATCTGTAGACCCAGCACTGGCTCATCCCTCAGTGCATTTTTTTAATCCTTGAATGATTCATAGGTCAGTGTTAATGACAACAGTGAGGTACAAGGACTGGATTTAAAATGAACAAAAAAGTAGGGACTATCCAAATAAATAGATTTCTTTCTTTCTAGATTTCTCTCCCTATAACTGGAGAAATTGTGATATCCTACAGCACAACGTTTCATTCAGCAACCCTTATACGTGCCTTGTGCGTCCACTGTAGTGGTAATTTTCTTGACACACACACACAAAAAGGAGTCATATATTACAGAGTTTATAGTAAACGGAGGGAACCTGCATGAAACAGAATGTAATCACGCTCACTCTGATCAGCGTACAGTCACTTTGGCCTAGCTTCTTAGTCTTCTTCC
Source organism: Maylandia zebra (assembly GCF_041146795.1). Taxonomy (NCBI): domain Eukaryota; kingdom Metazoa; phylum Chordata; class Actinopteri; order Cichliformes; family Cichlidae; genus Maylandia; species Maylandia zebra. The sequence continues at coordinate 19,143,803 of NC_135170.1, read as the reverse complement.
TTTCTGTTTTACAGCACACCATAACTCTCGCCCCTACACCTTGCACCCTGTGGCATCAGCTCAGAGCGTGCTTTATGATGGCCTCTGGGGAGACTGAAAGATGACTTAATATTTTGAAGGTCACCCTGTTGGCTCTGTGCTGCTGCGAAACCGGCATCGGACTCAACCTAAATTAGTGTACTGCAGCCTCAAACTTCGCAGCTCAAGAGAGGAGGAAAAAAACAAACACAATAAAAAGACCCTGTCATGAAGAGGGTGTGTAGAAATGGATTGTGTTTGACTGAGCAGCATTTTTTTATATTCATCAGCTATGTACTGTGGGATTTATGCCATCCCTGTCTAAAAGTGCCCTTGCCCTGTTCTTTATGGCACTGATATGAATCAGAGTTCCCATGCTCAGCTGAGGTGCAGAGAGCATAGTGAGCGCCCAATCATTCTGCCTTCACTGTGGGTTGTTGTTGGAGCTCTGTCACGAGTGAACATAAAGTAAATTTTCAGATGTTGTACACTTAGGTTTGTAAAGTGTATTTCTATGTTCCAAGGATGTTCTCTAATATATGACAGTGCTGCAAATAACACAAAATAGGAGAAACAGGAGTATAAAAGGGCGTCTTCTCTGATACAAAAAAATCATGTAAATTACATTAATGTGATATGTTAACACCTTCCCGCATGTGGATCGTCTAGATTTAGAAGGATCAAGATTTCTCGATGTTTCTCTCTAATATTTACTTTTTTGCTCAGACTGTAATAAGCCAAGCAGTTAGTGCAAACAAGTTCAAGCAAAGCGCCGAAAAAAACCCCTGTCAGTTTCCACAGAGACATTTTTATAACACATTAGACTTTATAGTGAATAAATATGCTTAAATAATTTCCTCCCAGCAAGACCTGCATGAGAGAGTTTCTTAAATATATAAATTATATCTGATATCTAATGAAATCTGTTATAACTCTTTGAACTAATTAGCAGTTAGCTGTGTCTTTGCAATGCATCCATCAAGTTTTGGCTAAATGTGGTGGTATTTATACCTCATAGTCGTAGATTCGAACTGGGCACTGTGGCTGCACTACAAACTACATTCACCCATACCTTCTTGAAGCACTTTTTGCACTCTGCCGAGCTGCATGTCAGATCAGTGGTGGGCTCTTTGTAGCAGGTTAACTGATAACTTACCACTTTACAGATGGTTACCTATGGTTCCACAAAACAAAGATCCTGGAGGATCTCAAACACTATTATTGTAATACTTTTGCCATTTATATCAAGTCTGTGACGTCGGTGTGATAAAATTATGTGACAGTGACTTTGTGTTAACAGACATGGAAGACAGTCATCCAGTCACCGAAATAACCTTGAAAGGCACTTTACAAATGATTATATACAAATGTGCATAAAATGACAATTAGAAAACACCACAGAATTAGTGAATGCATTGTATAATTAAAAGGTCAACTAAAATAAAACCAAATAAAAAAGTAGGTTTAAAAACATGCATTTTAATGCAAGAATCAATATTGCAAATGTGGTGCAGGAGAGAGTTTCAAAGATCAGGGGCCACTCAGCTGAAATCTCTGAAACCTTCAGTGGTTGGGTGAGCAGGCAGTATAATGGGATTAATAGAGCAGCAGGATCTGAGAATACAGAAAGGAGTGATGATGTGCAGAAGATCAGAGAGAGTAGTAGAGGTAGGAAACAGTGCACTGTTTATCCCATCAAGTTGGGATAAACAGGTTAAACAGGTCGATTTGAGTTTTTGGTCTTCAGTAAAACAAGCCCCCACCCTGCTTTTTGACCCCACAGACCTCTGAGATGTAAAAAATCATATCTCAGTACTACCCATTATGAGCTATAATGCCTATAAGAGCTAACACGAACTGTTAACAAACCTGTTACTTGGAGTGACAACAGAAAGATTTTTCAACAGTTTTTACACAAAGCTACTGTTGGCCTAAAACTAATAGAGAATGTCTTCATTTGTGTCAACTATGAGTTCTTCATGTGAAAGAACGGCTCATCAAGGAAGGCCACCACCTCTGTAACCTCCAGTTCAATGGCTTTAAATCTTCTGACCACTGATATCTTTATCTGTTAAACCTGTTTTCTCTTGGCTGATTTGCGACCTCACAGATGATGTCAGACTCCTGCGTGGCCTTTATAAAAACGTCACCAGTTCCGATAACATCTTTTATAAATAAATCTTCACAGACTTTGTCGTCTACCTTTGCACTAGTTTTTAAAAGCCATAAACGAACTCTGGACTCATTGCTTAACCAAAGTGCAGTTTAGTCACGTTACAGGAAGCCGGGGAACCTTTGGATTCTTAAACAGCATCGATACTTGTAACATTTTTTGTTTGTTGTGAAGACAAAATGCAATAAATACATTAAAACTTGCAATGTGCACATGTGCAATGTGTGCATAAAGATGAGCGGAAAATTGATTAATCAGTGCACATCTATCTATAAAAGCAACCTTTTTATCATTAGCTATAAACCTGTGAGTTTTTGGTTTTCCATTTTTGTGATGCTATAACTTTGACAAAGTCTTTCCAATGACTGACTACTTTCCAAAGTTCCTGCTTCCTGGGGCCCGTTCTTCGTACCTCGCTAAGTAAGTTAGCTGGATTTGATTGTTGACGATTTCGCGTGATCCTGGATCGTTCGGTTCCCTGAAGCTCATCCGGGACTTGCTGCCATAGCAACAGAGCCGTAAGCGTAAACCTGCTCGGGAGCAGGTTCACTTTATGTAAACGGGATTAGATCGCGGCCACGCAGGTATGTCCGCTTCATTTATACGAAAGCAACAGCGATATTCCACCACTGTTTCACCATAAATAAATAACATCAATGTAACTAAAGACAATGCAGCACTTGATCCTGTTATTGATGTCACACAGATACATACAGGTCATTTCCTAAAAAAAGGGAAATGTACTATTAACATTCTATTACATGTATGTGATTATTACAGATGTAATTCATATTTCAGAGTAGTAATTGTAAATTACTTCGTGTAATCAAGATGGGAGACCACGGCTATAAAAGCGAAGGTGGATTTGGGAAGCCTGTCGCAGCCATGTCCTGTCCGTATACGCGAGCAACCCATTGCGGAAGGTGCAAGATTGATAAGGAGAGTCCTCAGAATTCAGCGTATATTGCGGGACAGACAGGATCCTTTAGCTCAGCGCGACAGTGTGCTCATAGAGAGATATCGATATTCCCGTGAGGGTATTATTTACTTGACCAACTTGTTGACGAGGGGGTGCAGGACCACCATCTGTCTTTTTTTGCTCTGCCCTTTTCTTGGTTGCTGTTATGAACAAACAAACAGAGTATTCCAGGGTCTCTTTCCAAGAGACGACAAGCAATATAAGTGATAAATATTACCATTCTGTAGAATATTCTTATATTTCACTTTTACTTGTTCCCATGTTCTAGTGGGTCCTGTTGTGGCTCTAATGTGAAAGGGGATATAATATAACATAATATAATATAATGTAATATAATATTGGATATTATAGTGTGATATGATAAATCTACCCTACCGCCTACTGGTGTTGGCCAGAGGGGCCGATGGCGCGATATGGCAGCCTGGCTTCTGTCAGTCTGCCCCAGGGCAGCTGTGGCTACAACTGTAGCTGCCTCCACCAGTGTGTGAATGTGAGAGTGACTGAATAGTGGTATTGTCATGCGCTTTGGGTGCCTTGAAAAGCGCTATATCAATCCACTCCATTATTATTGTTATTATTAAATTACTTACGAGTTTAATTTGTCAGCAACTTTCTGCCAGCCCTCTCTCTGTCACGGTCCTGGGTCTCCTGACCCAGCGTTTTTAGTTCTTTGTGATTTTTGTATTATTGTACTTGTGTGTGATTTATTCTATGGCTTCTAGTTTTGATCCCTTGCCCTTCATGTCTCTCTGTGTCCCCTCTGTTCTGTGTAATTGTGTGTCTTTGCATGTTTGAGTTTCTTGTTTTCTGTCACTCTGCATTGTGCATTATGTTCTCATGGTTGGTTTTTTGTTACTCTCTCTAGTCTAGTCTCTTGTGTTCCCAGCTGAGTATTTCCCTGTGTATTTTGGTTCTTAGACCTCTGCCTTATGGTTTATGTCTCTGTATTTCTTAGTTGCTGTCTCCACTGTGTCAAGTTCGCGTCTCTGTGTGATACTTCCTGTTTTACTTTGATGGTCCGTGTCTCATGTGAATGCGTCCTGCTTTGCTTGTCTCGTCAGTCCTGATTTCTCCCAGCTGTGCCCTCCTTCTGTGTCTCATTCCCCTCGTTACTTCCCAGTGTATTTAAACCCTGTGTTTCTCTGAGTCAGTGTCGCGTCGTCCCTCATGCTGTGTGTGTGGATCTCCCTGTGTCTCCCTGTGAGTTCTTAGTTTATGGTTTCCCAGTTTAGTCTAGTTTTGTATGTTTGTTCTACCAGCAAATAAAGCTGTGTTTTGAGTTCACCTCCCCGAGTCTGTGAGTCCTGCATTTTGGGTCCAACTCCTGCCTGCCGCACAGCGATTCATGACACTCTCCTTGCTTTTGCAGCCTTTGCAGTGTTCCCTTGCGTTCTGATTGAACTCTGAAACTCCTGAAATCCCTCACTCAGGAGTTCTTGCTCTGCTGCCGAAAAATACCGAGCGCTCTCCTTCGACATTTTCGCCGACCAATCAGAGGGTTGCCGATCAATGTTTCTACTATCGATGCGTAGCCCCTTTTACGACACCCAGTGATCTCACATTACTTCATCCAGCTGTACTAATCGTCAACAGCAGGTGTGTTCGGGGAACCGGAATAGCAAGCTCAGAGTTAGCGCGATGATTTGGTCTTGGATGTGTCATTTGATCTTGGATGTAGTAAGCGACGTACGAAGAACGGGCCCCAGGACTCCACTTTGCAATAACGAAACACGCAGACGCACAAAGCAACAGAAAAATCAGTGCTGTAAGTTCATTTTCCATTAGTCATAATGGTTTAGCTATTATGATAATAATATTATTCAGCCAAAATCTTTTTAGAATATTACACATTTGACTAATGTATAAAAAGAACCGCGGCTCATCGCCAGAAATAGACACAAATCCTTTCGGGGTTGAGTCAGCAAGAGTATCTGGTATCAAAAATCTGTCCAATCAAACATGCCGAGCGACCTACAATAGCGAACCCTTTTTAACAAGCGAGCAGCCGACAGTAGCCGGAAGTTTTTCTTTCTTTCTTTCTTTCTTTTTCTTCAAGATAACCTATTACTAAAACATTTGCAGTGTTTTAGTGTTTCTTGTGGCCTTACCAGGCTCAGTGGGAGTAATAGTCGTGGCGTTCCTGTTAAGACTGTTTCCACCTTATCACTGGGAAATTGTGCTGAGGTAAACATTACTAAAGATGTTACAAAACTACGCAAACAAACCAAAAAAACAAAACACTTAGCTCCCGCTGACCAGTGTTGGTCAAGTTACTTGAAAAAAGTAATCAGTAACTAATTACTGATTACTTCCCCCAAAAAGTAATCCCGTTACTTTACTGATTACTTATTTTCAAAAGTAATTAATTACTTAGTTACTTTTTAAAAACACGATTTACAACCTGAATAGGTGATAAAGTGATAGATCTGTCAGCCCAATTCTTTTTCTGCATAATCCATCATACAAAATGTAATCAAATGGAAAAGTCTCTTTTTTTTAAACTTGTTTTATCAGTTTTAATCGTTTAACTTTATGCATCAAGCAAACATTAAATTATATGCAACATTCTCTGACTGGAAGAAATTTATTTAACATTTAAACCTAATTTCTGCACATTCCAGCACATAAAATAAAATATTCTTTTGTGTTTACACTCGGTCTTTCAAATAGATGCAAGTAAAACGTGGCAGAAAATAAATAATGTCAAAGACTAGCAGTCCTGTTGCTCTATTTTCACCTGTAAAGCAGGACTGCGGTAGGCGGAGGTTTACCCTGGTGCAGGTGTGCCGCAGCGGTCAGTTGAAGAATCCGCGAGTTTCTCTGTGAATTTCCCATTACGTCGTTGCACACTCTGAGCTTGTTTAGGGGTTTTTTTCGGTGTAAAAAGAAGTTTTCTTCCCACGCAGTGAGCAGCGGACGCTAATGTTTTTGTCACTTTTTATGGAATCAAACTCAAAGTAAGGTCAGTACTTCCACGCTTTAAACGCTGCACGCTCATACTCTCTCCCGCACTCGATATATGATCCATTGTTGATCTGCACACAGCTGTTGTCACGAACGTCGCACTCGCTTACGTCACTGTCATGAGACATTCTCGCAGAAAAATCACGGTTTTAGTAACGCAGTAACACAGCGTTCCTACGGAAAAGTAACAGTAATCTAATTACCGTTTTTGCAATAGTAATCCCTTACTTTACTCGTTACTTGAAAAAAGTAATCAGATTACAGTAACGCGCCCATCTCTGCCGCTGACCCAGGGCATGTGGTCCTGACACAAATCAATCACAACAAATGTCTGCCTCTTACTTAGCCTGGGTTTGCCAGAGGTCTCTTCCTGTTGAAAGGGAGTTCTTCTTTCCCACTCTTGCCAAGTGCTTCTCCTAGAGCATAATGTCATCATCGGGGTTTCCTGTCTAACTTTGGAAGCTCTTCGCCCTGCAGTATAATGCACTTTGGGTTGGCTGCTGTGAAATAAATAAAACTGACAATTGAAACTGAAGTCCCTTGTGCCTTTATAAATAGCTGAGGCATCTCACAGTAACCTAGTGAATAAGTGATGATGCTGTCTGGCAGAGGAGAGGCTGAATATGCCAGTCTGTGGCTTGAAGTCTTGAGGAACTTCAGAGCATGGATTTGTGAAACTTTGAAATGTATGAGCCACTGAATAGAAGCTTATTTTTCTTCTTTCTTCAAATGGCCAACTAGCCTCTTCCCTCTGCACTCTGTGCCAACACTGAGACCCACACAAACCTGCAGTAAACCTCATTCAATATGCAAGCAGAAAAAAGTCTTCTTGTGGCACAAATGTGGCTAATTGGTCCTCTTACAGTCCATTAAAGGATGTGAATTCTGTATCCTTTTAATGTGTGACACGTCTATGTACTTTATAAAACAGTGAAGGGCAAGAAAACACCATGGTGAGCCGTTCCTGCACAAATCACTTGTGCAAATCATATTAATGGAGACATTAAACTGTCAAGTTGTGTGTGTGATCTGAAAGACAGGCAGGAAGCTTCTCATTTCTGTTCTGCCTATTAGTGATACACACATGCGTGCACAAACTCTGTCAACATCCAGTGAGTGGATAGAGCAAACATCTGCCAGTGCAGGTTGCTCCATTAAATCGGACTTACTTCAACCTTACGTGCTGCCTCACTCATTCAAACAGCAAATATCAATTATGCTGCGTGAGTCTGAGAACACATAAAGCACGCATTGATCGCATGTTTTGCATTTAGTCGTTAAACCGCACAGTCCAAACATACAGGTGAAGGCCTCGTGAGAATGAAAAGCCGCTTTCTTAGATTGACTCATAAAGAATAACAGATGACCATGACTTCAGAGGTGATTTTTTAAATCCGAGTCAATGAGAAAAGCCACAGCTAATGAAAATGTTGGCAGACTACATGCTTCAAAATGTTCTTTTCACATTTCTCCAGCATGCAGGAAACACGAGTTGGAATGGTCTACAGTGCAGTGCAAAACAAGAGTTAATAAATGCTGGATTTTATCGTGCAGCGCTCTGGCTTTCTGTTAATCTAAAGCCGATAAAAGATACTCAGCTGCCTTCATCGCTGACCTTACTGTTTACTCTTCCCGCTCCTATTTTTCCGACCGCTTTATCCATCCATCTGTCCCTCAGTGTTTCCTCGGCTTGAGAATGAGAGCAGATGGAAAGGGAGCGCTTTGCCGAATGCCAGGTGGTCAGTGATAGAGGGAGTTTGGGAAGGAGGGATGGATAGAGAGCGAGAGTGGAGAGGCCAAAGTGCACTCCTTGTGTAGCAGTCATCTCTGACCTGTGATCAGACAGTGGCGACTCTTTCTGTCCTGGAAAAATCACCTTTTGCTAAGCTTTGTGTTTTTCTGCTTCTTTTTACAATCTCACACAGATACCTTTAAAAGAATGAATACGATTGACTCTTGTCTTGTTATATGAAGCAACAGCGTGTACCACGATGAATAAAAGATCATAAGGATGCTACAGATTATGCTGACTACTTTATCTCGCTGTTGTCCAAAGATCACATGCATTATTATCACTTTAAAGCGTGATTAAGTATTGTTTTGTGTAGACGCCTACCTTTGACTTTCACAGCAATGAAACTTTTCCACTGCCTCCACGTCCTCTCCGTGCTCCTCCCTCGCACCTCCCCCTCTTCTCTCTCTTTCTCTCTCTCTCTCTTTTTTTGTAATCAGCTGTAATCACTGAAAGGACTTCAAATAACATTTGCACCATTTTAACCCCAGTTGCACAACATCTCCTCCAGCTTACAGTTGTTGCAAATTAACCCAGTATACTTTAACTCAGTGGTTAGACTGAGCTGACCTCTTTGTGCCTGGAAAAAGAAGGTCACGTTCCCGGTCATCTATTTACCCTGCTGTCACGTAGCGAGGTGAGAAAAGGCCATTGAACTACTTTGGGTCTCAAGGCAAATGATAGTCCACAAACTGGCACTGTACCTTGAAATGCGAGCTTCAGGCCTTAGCAGCTTCTTTTGGTGTGCATGACTATAAGCACTTGTGGGTCCTGGTATGACTTTGTGCATTTTACTTTAACGGCTGGACAAAAGCAGCAATCTAAAATCTATATTTCGATTGGTTGAGGCTGAGAGAAGAGGCAAAAACAGCAGACTACCTCATCTGTTTGCATTAATTTCTTTAGTCAGTAAAAGCATATGTTGTAAAAAGCTTTGCAATAAACTTCACATAATAAGTGAAATCTACTTTTATGCAATCAGTTGCGAAGGCAGGAGCAGGCTGTCAGTTCCCCCTTTCATTAACTAAACACATGCACAAACAGCTCTGCAGTTCAGTTTCATTCCCCACACTTTTTCGACACGTTTGCTCCAAACAGCCTTTCTCTGTCTCTCTGCATTTTCTTTCGTTGTTTGAATTGCTGAATCAGTGTTAGCAAAGCTCTTACGGGACACAAGATGAATGTACACACAGTAGTTTTTTTTTCAGCACTTTCAAGTAACAGTTTGTTTATGCTAGGTACAAATATCTAACCAGAAGAGCAAATAATGATGTCTGTAAGATTAACTGTGGATAGCGTGCGTGCACTTTTTGTGTCCCGATGCCGCGTGCTGTAGTGGCAGTGCAGTGGCACGTTTCATGTGTCTGTTTGTCTGTGTGATAGAGCTGCAATGAGTCTCTCAGTGGAACATAAGCAGGGGAAAGTGACACAGTACTTGATACTGGCTATTTAAAGTGCAATCAGTTTCTTCCTTTATGTTTTCTTTTAATAAAGATTTTATTTGACAAGTCGTTGCCTACACCTGCTGAAAGCAGCGAGTGGCAAGAGAATAGATTCGATTAAATTAAAACAGTAAAGTTAAGGTCCAAAAACCTAAACAGTGGGAAAATAGAAGCTATAAAGTTGCTGGGAAAGAAAATTGGATGTAATTTTCTATGGGCTCAGAGTACAGTCAGCCGCTTTGAGATAAACAAGTAAAATATTGCTAATTTATAAATATTGATTATAACTGCCTTCATAGTGGCAGGAGTTAGATGAGACTGTGGAAGTAGCACAAGTTAGCAGCTGAAACAGACTCATGGAAAGAAATAACTGTGTTTCCTTAAGAAGCACTTTATTTACTTTGAGGTGCTTGTTAAATTAATTAAGGCCTCTGTGCCTTTAAACGTTAAAGCAATTTAAACGTTAAAGCAAAAATCCAAACTCAACAGAGCAGGCAACGTTTTTCCAACTTTTTTTTTCCAATTTGGTTGAGTCCATGAGAACTGTAGCCTCAACACTGTTTCCCTTCCTTAGTAGCGCCCAGTGTGGTCCTCTGCTGCTTTGGCCCATCTACATCAAGGATAGATGACTTGTATGCAATGTATGCTCCTCTGCATACACTGATCGTAACTAACCTTCCAAAAAGCTTTTTACTACTAAACTCATCTTTGTCTCTCTGAATTTTCTTTTAATTGAATTAAAAGTTAATATATTCAAGACTCCATGGATGATTAACTCCTTTAACAGCACAATGTGCTCACACGTTGTCACACTGTCTGATGGATTGTGTCAACTTTTACAAAAGAAAAGGAAAAACATTGTTTTTGCTGTTTTGCTTTTAAAAAAAAAACTCTCTGAAGTAGCTGTACTCTGACAGATGCTGGATCAGATTACCTAACCCTGGGTTCTCTAACTTTAGCAGCCAGCACATCACAAATACCTGGCCCCAGAACAGTTGTCAGAGCTGCTTTCCGCTGCCTGTTTGTGACAGATGGCTGCGCTCATACACATAGACGCCACTGTTCCAAGAGGTGGGGCTGTCCAGGACCCGTCAACCAATCGCGGCGAGGGGTGGAGATGCGCTTCTACCCGGCAACAGATTTAGAACATTCCCCATTGCTGAGATGGACTCAGGTGGGCTGACGGAACAACTGCAGGCCTAAGTGGAACTTGTTATGGACTGTCTTACTGTGTTGAATGCTGTGACATTAGACCTCATGACAAAAAGCTCCCTTTCAAAATAACCTCTCCATAGTAGCTGATGAATCCGCCTTTCACAGCTTCAATAAAGCCAGTGTGTGTTTTAGGTGAGACGTGTTGACATAACAAATAGGTGAAGGAGGAAATGAGGCAACAGATGTACATATAGCAGCAAAAGAAGAACTCAAAATGTCAGGAAGGAGAGAGAGAGAGAGGCTGTTTGCACAAGCAGTTTTTGTCTCCACGAGGCCCCACGGTGTGTTTTTAGGAAGTTGGCAGAAAGACTGGCAGAGTGAGTGAAACATTAACACTCCTCAGCCTTTGTTACTGCCAAAGGAGCTACATCAGGGATCAAGGGATGGAGAGTTTTCAAAAGTCAGCCTTCCTGCATGTGTGAGTTTAAAATGTGGGTGTATGTGTGTGTGCATCTCTGGGTGCCCAGCTACAATATACATACATATATATATGAAGGTGTTGAAACAGAGAAACAACCTTTCCTTTTGCTTTCACTGCCAGCTCGCCCCGTCGTGCTTCACAACCCTTATCAAAACCAAAAGTACCCTTTGGTGTAATCTTATCACTGCTTCAGGGTTTCAATTACAACTCTGAACTTTACCACAGCGTTCACTTTTTGAAAGATATTCTCACATTAAAAAGATTTTAATGCATGCAGAACGTTTTGTCCTTGGCCTGTATGTTGTATACGGCAGCATATTAACTCCTGGACCATTTATTTTGGGTGTTGACACCTCTTTTAATGCTGAAACTGTAAATCACTGAGCGAGGGAGACAGCCGTGACATTACCAATCCATGCAATAAAGGAGATTGCTGAGCTCATGAAGAATATACAATCTACATATTATACATTTTGCAAATTATGTTTTTTTTCTATCTTTGAGTCTGTTGCATAATTCCAAGCAATGCAATCACACTCTATCAGGACTGGGCTTTATTATTTACTTATTTATTTATTTTTAGGGAAGTATCATTAGTCTAAATAGAAAATGCACATTTGCAGCGAGGCAGTACTCAGATTTGTTTTAATGTAGCCACAAAATGAATGCCTTCCACTTTGTTGTCTCAGCAAAAACGTCAGTACCCTCACACGGTAACTACTGCATCAATCAATGATAGTTAGACACACTCTGCTGGAGCAGATACAGACAGGAGCGTGAGGCTGCAGGAGGCTGCAGGAGATGCTGTTTAAAAAAGAACCTGAACTTTGGCAGATGCACGAGGTGCATACAACATTGCCCCAGTTGGTCATGTTTACTTTTAAATTCCAGTCAAAAGTTTGATTTATAGCATTTAATTATATTATAACTGTCTGACCAAGTATTAGTAAAATACCTCTTAAATGGTGGAAAACAACAGCTGGCTGTTTTAGAGAAACAAATGAGCAAATTGTAATTGATTGTACAACTTTTCAAAATCCTGGGAGGCTATACTAGGTCCCAAAACAAGATGGGTGGGGTGGGGGTTGTAGCATTAGCAAAATGTGTAATTAAAGCCTAAAAAATGGAGAATAATGCTTGATATTAGCTTGTTTTGAGCTCTGAGGCAACAGTAGGATGACACATTGGATTATATTTTCTAAAATTGTTTAAAAAAAACCCCCCAAAAAAACTACTGCTGCTGGGTAAAAAAAAAAAGATGCATCTTTTCTCTTGTTTCAGGTCTTTGATGGATAGTTTTTCTGTTTCTTAACTGTATGACTTTCAGATGTTGTTCATCTGCTGTGACAGTTTTGTTTTTGTTTTTTAGGCTTTTTTAGGCTTTTTTCCAGTTTCCTAAAAGTTTTTAAGGACACACTGCATGCCACGCTGAGATATGCCAATTTTTTGACTAATTTCAACTATTTCTTACTTGAAAATTGTGTCTGTACTAAATTGTCTGTTTTATGTAGATGTAAAGGAATAAAACAAAAAGTAAATGACCAGGTAAAACACGTGGGGATCGGGCTTTTCAGGCACTGGCACCGAGGCTGTGGAACTCTCTGCCATTGTCTTTACGCTGTCTAGACTCTACTGACTCCTTTAAAAAGCAGCTGAAGACCTTTTTATACAAACAGGCTTTTAATTAATTTTAACTTGTATGTCTGATCTTATTGTGAAGCACTTTGTGATTTTTATCTGTGAAATGTGCTATATAAATACATTTTACTTACTTACTTAAAAGGAATGCACTGAATATGAGTGAAAAAGCGTCCGATATCCAAAGATGAAAACTTTGAAAGACCTTCAGAAATCCCAGAGACCTGTGACTGCCTTGATGGACCACTGAAATATCTTGTACCAAAAGTAGCTGCAGGATGTAACACACAAAGACACACACATACGCACACGCACACACTGTGTCTGAATGAGGAGAGATTAGGAAATAACAGCAGCGGCATTGTGTGAAGCCCAACAACAAGTGGACACACCACTGCTTGCTTTAAAATGCTCCAGTGGTGGCTGAGTGGTGGAAAGTCTTCTTAGAATTGGAAAAAAAAAAGGTGTGACTCTGTCACCTAAATATATACAGTCCAGCTCTCGCTACAGTTCATCATGCTCCGAATCGTGAGGATGGAAATCGAATCTGGATGGCTTTGGTAAGGAAAACACGTCCCGCCCTGTCTAAGGTGTTGTGTGAGTCCAAAGACTCTATTGTGTTTGAGTGTGGAGGCCAGCGGGTTCTTCCTCCTAATCCAAACACGGCATAGACCCGACAGGATGTGTGGCAGAGGGTCACTTTCTGAAACGCCTCCCAGTGTACATACAGATGTGTTTTTGATTTGTGTCTGTGTTAGTTCAAGGCTAGAACTGTGCTCTTAGAAAGGACGCAGAGATTATTTTCACTTTGAAAAATAAGATGTTTTTGGATCCCCCCCCCCCCCCCCCCTTTTGTAATTTTGGTTCCCTCAACATGTTTTTTTGCATAAAGATTGCAGTTTATTTACTTTGGACCTTTAATCTATGTTTATATGAATAAAGAAAGAAGGCAAAAAAAAAAAAACCCTCAAAATGTTGGCACACTATTTAATCTCCCATCTCATCAGGGCTGATTATCCAGAGTTGGTTGTATAAGTTGTATAAAGGAGCGGCTGTACTGTTGTAGGTCAGAAATAGCTAAAGGATATTATTTGTACCAATAACTGCAGCATGTCTGGAGGATGGAGATAAAGGAACTCTGCTATTTTACATGATGCTGCATTCCTGTATTACTTGTATCTTTCTGATTTGCAGCATCTGTGACCACCTTCTACATGTGCCATTCATCTACCTCTGTGGAAACCTGGTGCAGCATTAGAGGAATATAACCAAATGAAACTGTGTTAGTTTATATTTCGGTTAAATTGAACTATTTTCGTCTTTTTCTTGCTTATTTCATCTTTAAAGTCAATCGAAAGCGCGGTGCCATGACTGCTTGAGAAACCCTGGAATAGGTGGGTCAGATGTGAAGCCACTTGTCTGGCGCCCTGTTGGCACTTTAACAAAGCAAGAAAATGGTGTCCAGTTGCAGTCTTCTTTCTGATGCTTCAAGTGCCCCGAGGTATTGATTTTATGTTTAAAGTTACTGGAGGACAACAATGACTCAGCAGTTATCTCATGTCCGCTGGTCATGTTGGGCCATCTCCTTTTCTGCTGACCTGTCACACAGCCTTTATATAGCATGTGGGGAAAATATAAAGATTCTGTATCAATGCAGTGTTTTTGATTGGTGGATTACTTTTCTCTGAGGTTAATCTGACAAGAGACTGCAATCATTGATACTGTACCGTAGATGTGTTTTTCACATTTTTTTTACAGGCCTATTTGCAGCACATTATCCCTCAGCAGGGATCATCATCACTCAAAGGATGCAAATGATGTTGACACTGCTGCTGCTCACTGCAGGAACAAGGTAAATAGAAGATACTTTTTCCGTGATGGGATGATAGGAAAGTGTGATGTGTTTAAAGACTTTAGAGCTTCTATAAGAGCCACATTGGCTCTCTAGTGGTGCGTGCGAACACTCATGCAGCTGCTGACGTACACAGGGAGTAATGAAACACGCTTGGGAACCGGCAGTGACACAGAAAAGGATTTCTCATCCTTATTTAATGGGGTTGTTAGTGTGTCCTTGGAGACAAGGTGGACTGTGATGTAATAAGTGATCTGGAGGGGCCGAAGCGATAAATGAAATAATCTCCAGGATAAATGACAATGTGAACCCACGATGCTGCACCACAGGCCAGATTACGCGGACTCTAAAGCCTTTTTCTGACATGAGACACGTAATACTGCCGGCTGCATCGCTGCGGTAAAGTGATGGCATTCAGTCATTCAGACATTGGTCACATTTTTATCAGGTTCCTGCACAGCTTCATTATTCAGACTAGAGAAAGGCATGCTTTTTTTTCCTATGTGCAAAAGCATTTAAAGAAATGCTTGTTGAACCTCTTGTTTAGTGTAGCAACCACTTTGAAAACCATTCTTCTTTCGAAATGTCTGCAACAGAAGTGTCTCTTTGTCTGTGCAGCTACAGCAGCAGCTGTCCCTCACAAAGAGCTCCCATTCTTATTGTTGGAAAACCTGAAAAGTACTGTTCAAAAGTCTCAAGGTACCCCTCATTTCTTCATTTCATCATATTTTTTCCCCCAATCTTTATTAGAAATGGTCTGAGTGGAAGGGTGGCTATCAATAAACCATTTTACCTCTCACCTGTAAAAGGCTGATGGGCTATTGTTGTCTCCCTGGCAGGCAGGATGGGGGGCGGATGCACAGGCAACCCAACTTTGTGAACACGATAACATGACAATGAAGCAACATAGGATTTTCAAATTGATAATGTGCATCTGCTAAAATTCTTGAAGGAGTTTGAATCTTAGTAATGTCAACCTCAGGGTCAAGATCAGAGGATAAGAAAATCTTGTGAATGCAGTAACTCAAGAAGGAAGTCTTAGGATGTTAGGAACTTGGATGCTCAAACTGATACCACAGGTGTATCTACCAGACAGAGGGGTATGCAGTTGATTCTTTCATTAAAACAAAAAATGCTTCACATCTCAGTGGGCGTAATAAGATGTGAAGCTGACATTTTGGGATGGCTGTCTAAGGATGCTCAAATATTCCTCATGTAAGGACAAAATGATGAGTCAAATAATTAATAATCTATCATCATCAGCTCACAGATTTTTAGCCATTTTTGTGTTTTATTATGAGCTTTCTTTCTACAAAA
The DNA here is from genome assembly GCF_041146795.1 of Maylandia zebra. Classification (NCBI taxonomy): domain Eukaryota; kingdom Metazoa; phylum Chordata; class Actinopteri; order Cichliformes; family Cichlidae; genus Maylandia; species Maylandia zebra. The sequence continues at coordinate 19,127,992 of NC_135170.1, read as the reverse complement.
TATTTCCACAGACATTAAAAACGCAAACAAATATGTGAGTCTTTTGCTTTCTCTGGCAGCTGCTGAAAGACTGAAGTAAACCCCGAACCATTTTATATCTGAGTTCCATCTCAGCCATTCGGCTTCTGAATGTGTAAGCCTGATGTGGAAAAAAACATTTTTATTTGATGAGACCCTGTCACTATAACCAAGGTTGGCCCTTAACACTCTGAATAATCTCTTCCTTTCATCAGAATAAAATAAAAGTACCTCATTGGACCGTGACATTTCTCTCACAGCACGTATTCTTCAGCTATGCGTTTTTTAAGCTTTGATTTTTTCCATGTGTGTGTTTTGTGTGTGTGTTTCACAGCTCCTGTATATAGAACATGACTACCAAAAGAAAGGACACTTATTTGAGTAAACTAATTGAATCAGAATGTTGCACCTTGAACTTTTGGACTTGTATGTGAGACAGAAAAACTTTCATCAGCTCAAACTGATGACTGGTGACAAGTTTTTAATCATTACAAATGAACAAATGAGCAAATTATTGCACAAAGAAAGTCCAGTAAAATGTGTGCCATTAGTGCTCATACAGTATTGGCTCAAGTGCTGGGTTTCACTATGGAGGCATATAGTTCCCTCACCTTATCCATGCACTGACACTGGATATCTAAGATGAGCAAAAAGCAGGTGCCCAACGGATGGACGGCAATAGCACCTAAATCCAGCTGCAGCCTCCTCTATATGCTGTGAGGGCTGAACACAATTCAATTTATGATAATAAAAAAAAAAGAGCTGTCAGGAAAAAGTGAAGTGTTGTGTCTTTTAGCTTCCCATTTAGTCTCAGAGAAACATTACAAACTATCAAATTCAATTCTATGGGAGGTCATGAGTGCCAAAATTAAACAACTACATCTTTAAACAGTTAATTAAATGCATCATTAATTAATTAAAATGGGAAATAATGAATTAAATCCTAGATAAATAATTAAATAAATACCAATGATTTCATAGAAAACATTTAGTAATTTTTAAAAAATTATATTCCAATTTTAACTAATTAATGGCACATTTATTGAATTCTTTAATGACGTATTTATTTAATCCATTTTGGCACTTATGGACCTCCATACATACCTCCCAATACACAGGAATCTTTTCCTACAATTTTCTTCTGCAGTTCGGAACATATTATTTCACATTGTGTACATTTGCGTTGATGACTGGATCCCTGTTACTACAAAACACATCCATTTTTTTTAAAAGTAATTTAAGCAAGATTAACAACACAGAAAAAGAAAATAATGAAAATAGTGGAAAACAACCATATCGTTAAAAATTGTACTGTACTGCAAACAAGGGAACAGCTGGTATCGTTTATGTTACGGCACAATGTATCACAGGAAGTGTAATGCACGATCGAAATTTAATCTGCTTCCTCAAATGTAATACTTTCTTCATCAGCAGTAAGGGGTGACTGAGATCATTCCAGTGATAAATGTGCGATAGGGTGTAATACGTGAAACATCCAATATGGTTCCACATAAATGAAACAGCCTTTTTTCATTATTATTACTAAATTCTGGTAAACCTGAGATAGATTTACTGCTCCAATTACAATAAAAGAGCAAGATTTTAATGTATTTCTCCAACTGAAGCTCTGGATCTTGGGTGTTTTGCTCCTGGCACATTTGCTGCAGGAAAAAAAAGAACTTCCTAATTATTATCTATCGACATACTGACAGTCTATACACCACTTCATCTGATGTCAGGAAATTTGGGTTCCTCATTAAAGTGGAGCATGTGTGTGAATGTCAAAATGGAAATCAAGCTCTGGGCGATCGGTAATTTGAGCTTCTGCTGTCAGATCGCTAAATGCTAACTTTATTGTTGGTCCCATTTCCAGTTTCTAGTGCTCCTATTTCACTTCGTAGCTGCTTGGACCCTCATATTTTTAGCTTCAAGCTCCATTTTGTATCGACTGCATCTGCTCGTGTGTTTTTGTGTGTGCAACTTGGAGGTGAGCCACATTCTTCTGGTCCTCTTTTGTCCTTGAGGGTGCCGTATCATTTTGTCCCCTTCATGTTCCAATCTACGGATTTCAGAGCCTGAACCCTCATTTTTATTAGTCTGCTTGAAGTATTAGGATGCAATGCATGGATGTTTTGCCAAACTATGACATTAATATATTCATGTGGATGTGTTTTTTTGAGTATGCAAACTTCTAAAGGAATTCTGCAATAAGATGGAGAAGCAGGCAAACACACGGGATGAGGATAGGCTCCAGCAGCATGTACTCAGGATGAAGATATGCAAGAATAGAAACAGCATTATGTTCCCTACTGATTCCCAAAAGGCACATCAGCACCACAGACGCTAAAACAATGTCCCTCCTCCCATGTCTGCTTTTTCCTCTCTACTCCTCTCCCCCCTCATTTTGTCATATCTTTTGCATCCTGAGCTCTAATATATTTCCTTCGTCTTCCCGTCTTCTTTTATGTCCTCATGCTGGCAGCTGTGCCAGAGACTGCGACACACAAAATGTTAATCTAAACTGACACAGGGCAGTATGACACGCTTTAACCCAGCTTTCTAAAATGAAAAAAAAAAAAAATAACGACCCTTTCTTGACCCTTTTCTTTTCTCACCCCTTCCCTTCTCAGGCCGCCTTTTCAGTTTTTGCTGCCAGTAATTTGACCTGCAACAGCCTTCAGAGCTCAGACAATGATTTTTCCACTTGCTCTCCCATCTCTTGTTCCTCATCCCCTTCTCCGGTGGTGGCTCTGCTGCTTGTGCTTTTCACTGTTTCCATGCATGCTGATTATTCACAGGGGGACCTATCTGCCAGCGACCTCCCCTCCATCTTCTTGTCTGCCTGCTACTTTTCATTGCTCTGTCATCCATCTGCACCCATCCATCCAGGTTATGTGTGCATGGGGCAATTTTTAAACGCTGCTTCCACAAATCCACACTTTTAGTTTGGGAGTTGTGAACAAGGGGAACATTGAGAACGGTGGCAGGAGGAGGGGCAGTTGGGAAGTCCTGGCATCTGACAGGGGGCTGATCAAAGCCTGCGAGACACAAGCTAATGGCTGAACTCAGCTGGGCATGGGTAATGTCAGGATTGTTTTGGGTATTGAGAAAAAGTATTTTTCATTACTAGTTTAAAGTGACTAACTAGTGGATGCTTTATCTTTATCGCGTTTGCATGCAGGTGAGCTGTACATGGATCCACAGGAATCTCTGTGACAAGCATTTAATGTTCCAGAAAGACTTTAGAATACGGCCCATGATTAAAGGCACAGTTCACCTTTAATTTAATGGAAATTCAATGTATTTTATTTGAAATTACAATGTACTTAAGGGTAGGTACACTAGAAAAAGCAGGTTACAAGTGTTAGTAATATTTTACTGTGAAGAAATAAAGAAAAAACATGATTTCAAGACAGGAAAGGAGACGGAAATGATTCTTTATAATAATTTTAAGTCCTCCGTATTTCTCTTTTTTACATTGTAAGAACACTCTGCAGGGCATGGATCGTATTATGAAGCAGCTTAACCTTTCCTAACTTCCAGCTGTTTTATAGTAGAGGACAAACTCCTTTCCTCCACCCTCCTTTTCAAAGATCTGTTTGAACAGTAAAAGTTGGACTTCCATCATTGTAGCTCAGTCATTATTGTGCCACAAATCCAATATAAGATGTCAAATATAGTTTATTTTCTCCAAAATTACCATTAAATCACACACTACTTCAAATTACGTACACAGTACTTACATTATATTATTGACTTGTTTTCTGTAAAAGTCTAACTTGTTACCACCTTATTCTAGTGTACCTACTTGTAAGTATTAGTAGGTAAATATAATTAAATATATTTATTTGTTTTTTCAAAATTCCATTTAATTACAGGGGAATTAACAACTATGATTTATCTTAACGATGAGTCTTGATACCTCAGTATATTTCCGTAAAACTGGTTTGACAGCCGTTAGATTCGTTTTAGGGTTTTTCCAAGGCTGCATAGGCAGAGATGGAAATCCACTCATTAAGTTCTATAAGCAGGCCTGAAATATGACAGAAACCACCTTCAAGGCTTTTAAGGGGTAAAGAGTTAAAGCAGCAACTTGCTTATAATCTGAATACATGTTTTTAGTAACTTTTTGGATGTAAATAATCCAAAATGCTGTTCAGGTGACTCCAGTTTGCTAATTGCTCATGTTAAATCTGTATTCGATATGCATCTGATCTCCCTGTAATCATTTTACCTCTGCCACTCCACAGGCAGGGTGGAAACATGAGGAATTATAAGGGCTGTGCTTAACTAGGTCACCGTACAGTATGTCCCCATTACATAACACATGAGCACGGTTTGACCAGAGCAAATGGGATGGCACTGCTCAGTGACCACTGTGCACAGTGACCCGGGCTCCAGGAAAAGAAAAACAAACCAAATCAACCCCGCCCACAAGGCCTCACTAACTGGCCCACACAAAGAAAACCAACATAACAAGCATGATTGGTCACCACCTGTTAATTTGGTTTTCTTATGTTGCTCAGCTTTGTTTCAGTATCACCGAAGCAGCTACTGCACTTAGAGGGACGAGAGAATTCAGGCGCTCCACGTGAACACCATAAATCACAAGGAAAATATAACATGAAATAACATTTTTCACACCTTGCTCCGCGTGAGCCAACATGCCGTCTTATCCATATGCTCCCAAGATGGAAGCGCACAAGCCCTGGATTTATAGCAGTGGGTGTTTCCTTGGATTGTGCTCTCTAAAAATAAACCCGCACCCTTACATAACAACCAAGTCTGAGCGAGAGCAAGAGTGATCAGTGCCAGAAGGTCGTCCTGACTGCTATCAGCTACAGCGAGTATGACTTGCTAAGGCAGCCTCAGAACCCTGACTGACTAATAAAATAATAATAAACCCTCAAAACTAAAGACAAGTTGTTGTTTTTTTGTTTTGTTTTAGGCTACTATGGCATTAAGGTTTCCTCTAAATGTTCATAGATGTTTATTTATTTATCATATGTAAAAAGCATAGATTTTTTCTATTTATTTCTATGAAACTCGTCCTTTTCTTTCTTAAAATTAAAATATAGACGTCACTAAAATGAACATTTAAACCTGGTTTAAACCTGATTTTTCTTCCTGTTTCCAGTCTGTCTGTTTACTCATTTCTGGGAACTAGCTGCTGGCTTCAGCTTTAATTCAATGGGCAGATATTAGAGTGGTATTGGTCTTCTTAATAAACCTGACCGCATATTTCCAGAAATGTCACGCCATTCCCTTAACTGGATTTAATAGTGTTTCCAAGGTTCTTGGTTTGCGCACAACAGAAAAGTCATGGTCATGAGTTTCAATTCTGCCTGAAGTACGAGACTGTAGATGAGAAAAACAAACTTTTTATGTCATGAATGATTCAGGACTCTGCAAGTGTGCCGCAACCGTCTGCAAAAGGTGGAATAAAGCTCTTGTCTGTCTGTATGTCTCCTCTCTGTTCTGTTGGGTCCCTCACAAAGTGCACTGTCACTGCCTCCCAGAGATGGTCTGCTGGGATGGGGCGTTGGTAATCCGGATCAAGTTTCTGGTGCTGAACATACAAAACATGAACAGCAAAAAGTGGTTTGAAAACCTCAGACATTCATTTATTCTCCCTGCTTTTTTTTTAGTCACATCAATCACTCCTGCCTATCTTTCTCATCCATCTCAAACTCCGGTGTCATGTACCTCATCCCTCCTTCATGAATCAACAAATGTCAGTATGCACAGTGGCCACCTGTGTGAACCGCTTGTGCAGAATGTAGGGATGGACACAATGAGACTAGAAATTAATGAGGATTTTTCTCAGCATTGCAGCTTCGGCACCATCCTTCTTCTTCCTTCATTTTACTGGAAAGTCTTTCAGCTGGTCCCCTGATATATTAGCAGCATTAGAGTCACATGGAATGTAAAGAAAGACAGAGATATGTATGTCTCTCTCTCTCTCTGAGGAGATTTAAAAGATCAAAGAGGGTGGAAAAAAAACAAGAGGAGGGGTGGACCGTGAGAATAGTTTCCATGGTGACCATGACATCATCGGAGTCTTGTGTCTTAATGGCAGCTTTGTTTGTGTGGAGGTGAAGGCAAACAACAGTCTGGAGATGACAGAAGGAGGCACTTTGTGAAATTTAATTGACAGAAACGTGGCTCTCAGAGCTCTTGGATATTGAAGACAATCAGGGAGATTGAGTTTTGTTTTCCTGCTCCGCTCTCTTTCTCTCTCTCCCTCCTTTCACTCAGTGTCGTGGGTGGCTGCAGTAACAGATCGGGAGTTACGTCAACTCGCTAATAACACAGTTTGGTAGTGCGGGGGTGAAGTTAAGGTTCCAGCCAGCTCAGTCATTTTTAATTGAGTTATCGCTTTGACAGACAGAAGACAGCAGAGAGACAGCGCGGGGCACGGTGTCACTGTTACAACATTTAATTACTGATGTGAAATTTTATCTAGCTGACTTACATTCAACGGTCGCTTTGTTGAGGACGCCTGTTCAGGTGCTCCTTAATGCAGATATATAATCAGCCAATCACACAGCAGAGACCCAGTGTATTTAACTATGTAGCCAAGGTTGAGACGACCTGCTGAAGTTCACACCGAGCATCAGAACAATGAAGCTGAAGGTGTGACGTGGTTGTCGTGTCAGGTGGGTTGGTCTGAGAATTTTAAAAAATGCTGATCTACTGACGTTTTCCCACATAGCCATCTCTAGGGTTTATAGAGGATGGTCTGAAAATAAGGAAGAATGTCCAATGAGCAGCAGCTCAGGATGAAAATGCCTTGTTGGTATCAAAGGTCAAAGGAGAACAGCTAAACTGCTTTGAGCTCATAGGAAGGTAACAGTAACTCAAATAACCACCCATTACAAGGTATGCAGAAGAGTATCTCTGATTACACAATATATCAGACCTTGAAACAGATGGACTACAGCAGAAGAAGCTAAGAAAGGGAAGCTGAGGCTACAGTCCACACAGGTTCACCAAAATGGACAATAGAAGACTGCAAATACTTTGATGACTCTCTATTTCTGCTGGAAAATTCAGATGGCAGGGATTTGCCATACACAGCATGAAAGCATGGCTCATTCCTTCCTCGTTTCAAAGGTTCAGGTGTGGGTGATATCCAATTGGTACAATATGGGCCAAAGAGCACCTCTAGGATGTAGTGGAACAATATATTCACTTCATTGATGGACAGATGACAAATCTGCAGCAACTGTGCGATGCTGTCATGTTAATATGGACCAAGATCTCTGAGGATAATGTTGAATAAAGACATTTCTGAGAGTAAAAGTGGACCCAAGACGTTACTGGAAAGTGTTCCAAATACAACATCAGGTAAATGGATGTCAAAGATAGTCGATTTAATAGACATAGTTTGTGGTGTTCATAATTCTGCAACTTCTCTAGAATAGTTTCAACAAAAACCACCTTTGTAACTTCTATTAAAAGTTTGATTTATTGAAGCAATGTATTGGCGGACATTTGCATAGATTGATGAAAGCTAATGCATTCCAATAAAAGGCAAGCACACAGGATGATAGAGCCGTAACTTTAATTGCAAGTTCACAGACGTCACTGTCAAACCTGGTCTGAAATAAATAAATAATAAAAAGAGTTTGCTGACTTTGCTGCCCCACAAAAAAAGGTTTTAACAACTTTTTATTGCCGCACACAACATAATGCATGCACAGGTTCCCCAGCATTACACCGTCAATAACTGGTCAATCCAGAGTGCAGACATGATCAGCATCTCAGGCTCATCCCACCAGTGGACTCGGACAAGACGTTGCGCTAATTAACATTAACAAGAGCAATAAGCCATCCAAAGGATATGTTTCCTTACCAATAAGCACCCCTACCTGCATCTTTTCAACAACAACAACACCCACTGTTGAAGCTGCTGTGCACCTCTGCTGTTGTTCCATGATTCAGTGGAACAAAACCACTGAGTCATCGATGTTTCCTGCTTCAGCTGCTGATCGGCTCTCTGGTGAAGGAGCCATCATTGTCTTTAAGGAATTTTCTTTTAATTTCCTGTTTAGGATTCTGGCCAAGTGTGCTGTGTGTGCTCTCCCTTGTGATCCAAGTGTAAGGAAAGCGAGAGCCCTAGATTTGATAAATTATGCGCAATAAAGGATGGTGTTCAAAAACACAAATTTGCAAGACTAATCTCAGGAAATGTCACCGTGTGGCTATGCCCAACGTTCTGTTCTGCTCTACTAACCTTTCCCCCATATCTGCAACTAGCACTTAAGTTGGCCACCCTTGAATGGCAGGCTAAAACCAGCCCTGTCACATGCTAGTGTTAATACAGACTCACCTGTAGCGAGCCTTTAAACACAATAGCTGTGTTGATGTAACTCCTGAATGCCATTCATTTTCCTTCATGTCCTGCAGACAGTAATTGTAGCTGTTCTCCTGTCGCTGCTGGGAATCTGCGGGTGGTAGTTTGAAATTGCCTCTAAATGTCTGACATCAGTGGGGATGATTGGAATTGACAATTATATGATAAGCCTTCCAGAGGACTCCTGATTTGTTGTTTTGAAGATTTTGCCCAGCATGGTTCATTCACAAGTCCAGGAACAAGAGAATTGTAGCACCTCAGGATAAATGGGGAAAAAAACATTTGATGTAGAGTTCAGGGAACCTTGTAAAAAAAAAAAAAAGTGTAAACTAACAGGTATGTTTTTTGTGGTGTTTGGAAGGAACATTTTGAAAAAAGTGAAGATGAGACATTTGGGGTCTCTTACAGACTGGGGAGGTCGGAAAGAGTCACAGCTGGTGAATGAGTCTTTGTTTGCCTTTGAATGGACAGATGATGCTTCCCGACCTCCACAGAAGCCAACAGTTGTCCAGAGATATCATAACTGGCACCATTATGTCAAAAAAGATTTGCGCGCGTGTGTTTGTGACTCCATATGTGTGTGTCAGCCAAAGGTCAGGGCGAGGGGGACAGTTTGCTGTGCTACATACATGCTTGACTCGAAGTGGGGCTGGTGGAGGCAGGGACGCCATATGCATCATATGCTTTCGCTGGTGATCAAAGGGAGCTTGTAAATGATACGGCAAGTCGTGCACATACTCTGGTCTCTGAAGTAAATTTCAGATGACTGGTGCAAATTTCAGAGTGTGAAGTGTAGCAGCTGGGTGCTTCCTTTTAGTGGGCGCAGGAAGATTTATGATAGCCAGAGTATTGTAGAAGGATTGTTTGGTTAGCACTTTGAATTGGGAGGAAACAAAAAGGAGAGGATAAAACAGATAGAGGGCTATTTCTGAATTCTGTGCCTTAGGGGTAGTGGCGTTTTTAGAAACTTTATTAGCTACAATATGGGATACGACTGGTTCACAACATACAGATACTGTTTTCTTTTTTGCTCACAAAATAGTGCAGCTGCAGTTGAAGATAAGTGGGGGAAATGGAAAGTGGTTTCACAGCTGAAAGCCTGTTTTCAGCATTTGAGGAGTTTACTGGCCTATAGCATATTTGAAAAAAGTTACATAAAGCCTTTTGCGCCGAGTCTGACAGCTGCCTGGAGTGATGTCACTTGACTGAGCGCTGGATGTGGAGTTAGAAGTGACCCTGAGCTGCTTTCTGAACAAACTTTTGTTATACTGTAGGTGGGCAACACAGGCATAAATCAGGCTTTCACAAAAAACCAATGTGAGGCATAAAAAAACGACCCAGTTCTGCTGCCTTGCTGTGAGCGTGATTATGTCATACAGTTGCATTGCTTAATTTTGCTGTGGAGTGTCCCTTTAACTCAGGTTAATGGTGTGTATCATAAAAACAATGAATTGTAATTACTAATGGAGATATGAGAAAATTCATCACCCAGTGGAAACGACTGAAATCCACAGTTTCTTTGCTACTCTATCGCCATTATGTATAAACATCCACCCACCCACCCACACACACAAGCACACGCACACACACAGATCCATTAGATGATTCATCGGAGCTGCTGTCAATTACTATCTATGCTGTTTGCCTGCTTTCTGATTTGCATTCATGGCCAGTCGGTTTGCCATCTGATATTTGTTCACCTCGTTGACTCCACAGGACAGAAGCTAAATAAAGGAAAGGTTAATGTGCTGTACTCATTTTAAGTATGCATCAGGCTCTCTGTGATACCGTATCTGTTCCCAAAACAGGTACAACCAATAGCTGCTGGGAGTCACACGCTGTTGCCACAGTTGTGTTTCCATGTTACTGTGCTTAGGTGTGACGCATTGATAAGGGGGCAGGAGATCTTAAACCCACACACACACACACACACACACACACTGCACTGTTCCAAGAGACAAGAGATGTCTGGTAATGCCGAGGAACACCAGCAGAGATTATGTGCAGTAAAATGTGTGTGTCTGCTCCAGCCAGATGTACCCTGGGGCAAAGTATTTGCAAGTCATCAGCTGAAGATAAAGTAAAGAGTTATATACCCAGAGCTGTGCTTATCTGTTACATCTCCTTCAAGTCATAATCCTTCTGGGAAAGAAAAAATATTGTGAATAATTTATGAGTTTTATTCATTATGAGAATTCGATACAACATAATTTTGATACGGTAGCGTTCAAAGGCTTGAGTCAAAGCAAAAAGCTGAAACAGGACCTCAGAGATGCATCTGGGCCTACAGTTGATTCATCGACTCTCCATTGAAGCCTCATTAAAATGCTCTCAGTGGAAGGATCAAGAAGGGGTTCTTAAAGACAGGAAATGGGGAGAAAAGGTGGAGGTATGCCAACCTACACAAGAACTTGAAGTATGGAGTCATAAATCCAACTTTGAAACTTTTGGTTCAAATCATAGTCAGTATGTATGGACGAGGTGTAGGACCAACTGTAAAACACGGTGGAGGCTGTGTCATGGTTTGACGGGATTACACAGTGCCGTCAGATTTTGATCCACCGTAAAATAACGTGAAGAAAGCACCTGCCTTGCAGTGGATTCACAATGATCTAAAACACACATCTAAAGCTACTGTTTCATTTCTGAAGAAGAACAGGGTGAAGGTGATTGAAATGCCAAGTTTGTCTCCTGATCTGAACCCTAATCCAACACCTGTGGGCAATTCTGAAGCGACAAGTTGAGCATCACTCTCCATCCAGCATCCAGGCTCTAAAAGAGGTTATTCTTGAAGAATGGATAAAGATAGATGTTGCAATATGTCGCCAACTTGTTCATTCCATGCCTAAAAGACTTGGTGTTGTCCTTGAAAATCACAGTGTTAATACAAAATACTAGATGTAGTAGTTTTTGTTGCGGGGTGTATTCGTTTTCGCTTCAACCGATTTGAGTAAAACTGAAGACTTTGTGATCTAAGTTATATTATTAACCTTAATTTCATGTTATGGAGTTAAACAAGTGTTCAATAAAACTCAGCCTTGTGAAAATGTTGGAAACTGTTCTTTTGTTCATTGAGCTACTGATTAAATTTCTACTTTTTAAAGGGGTTGTACTCATTTATGCTGAGCACTGTACCTCTATCAGTCATGGATTGGCCTCTGCAGAGCCAAGACCTCCGTATTATTGAAACAGTGTGGGATCATCTTGACAGAAAACTGAACAAAAGGCAGCCGACTTTCAAAGAAGAGTTTTGAATGTCCTTCGAGACCATTCTTGAAGACTACTTAAAGAAATGACAAGAAAAAAACTTGCCTTTATAAAGTTCAGGCTGTGTTTAAGAATAAAGGTTATCATACCAAATATTGACTTCCAAGCTTGTTAGATTTGCTCTGTTTTTGCTTTAAACTGTATTTTGTGTATATATAAACACACACAACTACACACACCTCCCCATATATTGAGGGAGAGTGAAAGAGAAGGCAAAAACTGACTTTGTACAATTCTAACAAGGTAGTATGGTGTTAAAACCTATATGTTACTATATACCAATTATTGTAAATAACAGCGTAACTGTTTTTTATGTACTTTTATACAATTATATTCAAGAGAATAAAATAATCATTACAATAAATTTGGATGTTGTGATTGCCCCGGGACTTACCCTGCAGAATTGCATGTCTGACTCAGGACATTCGCCTGTCTTTAACCTGCCAGCTTCTTAGTACAAAGTCCGTGTGATTACTCCAATTGTGCTGATGTGACGTTCACCACTGGTTTGGAATGTAAAGCCAAAACAACATCTCTAATCTTTGTGGATAAAAATTATATCGAATCTAACTTGCGACTTGAATTTATAAATAAATTTTCACCTAATTAAACACACGCCACATCTTCCAAACACCATCCCACCACTAGCAGCACACATGCACGCAAACTCACTTTCTCATTTATATTTTCTTATTTTGAAGTTCACTTGCCCTCGAATGACTGGTTCAGAAAAACACACACGTTTTTCTTAAGCAGATGTTAACATTTCCTCAGCGTTACTGAATAAACAGCCACGCTAAAATGCAGTCTGTAAACGCAAAGGAATGTCCCGTTATTCTCGGATCAGGCTTTGATTAAGCTAAGAAATCATTCAGATCACCAAAGAACTGCTGGAATCGCATGGAAGCAGTGCAAAGTTTAAGCACATTTTACTGTCTTTTGAGTAAGGGGAACACATCGAGGCTGCTCTGGTCTGATGCAACGTCACAGGCTAAACAGCGCAGGGCGTCCTTTTTTTATTGAATGGTTTCGTTTGTATAAGATGAGCTGCAGAATCTAATTTGCCCCCTGTGACAGGCTGGATGATTACATGTTGAATAATTTAATACAATAGCCAGAAAATTTCAAGATAATATGGGTGTTTCTTAAGCTGTCAAACCACAATCTCATTTTAAAAGCAGATGAGATAGCTACCGGTGTGTGGCTTCATCATTAGTTACAACATGCACGCACAGACACACACACACGGCTGGTGTGATGAGAAATGTATTGACGTGTGTGCGTATTTCTGATGGAGACGCAGATTCAATAAAGTATTTTTCCGCAGCCACGAACACAGTGGAGCCCCCCCCCCCTTTGTTAAAAACAACAGTGGGACTGTTATTCCCTCTCAGTTTTTCATTCATCCTCATTCCTCTTCCTCTGTTGTCTGCCTCTATCTTTCCTCTCATCTATCAGGCCCACGTCTGCAGAGACAGCTCCTGCTGTTTACTTTTAATTTCTCTCCATGAATCCTAATTGCGCGGCGTGTCACGGAGGGTCAGCTCTAATAGGAATTATGATAAGTGCATCGGAGTCTGCAGCCGCTGAATCTACCTTGAATAGGCTTACAGGATTGTCTGCGGAGGCCTCAATGCTGATGACTTGAGTTTTTGAAAATAAAATTGAGCTGAAGCTTTTAAATGGCTTTCATCCATTCATTCTTGTTCTCTTATTCACGTATCCGCTTTCTGAACTTATCTGTCCTCTCATCTTTCTTGCTCACTTTCTGTGACACTCATGCTTCCTCCACACGGTCATAACCGTCTCCTCTTTTATGCATCTTTCTTCATATCCTCCCAGCTGTCCTTTATACCTCCCTATTTCCCCTTTTCTTTCCTCTCTCACACCTCCACACTCCTTTAACCCTAGACGCTATTTATTCCCCAACACCCCAAGAGTCACGCTGAGCACTAAAATGCGTCTTGAGTAACCCAATCGGAAATAACAGCTCTATATACAGGTGCGAACGTACTCGGAGAGGCTTTGCCACCGCATTCCTGAAGGGACATTTGGAGGTGGTCAGTGACACATGGGGCCACAAATATAATAATAATGTCAATGCAAATGAGCCCCTGTCCGAACTGAAGGACTGAAAAGTCCAAACATGCCAGACAGTTTTTAGACCAAAAGGCAGATAGGGGGTAGATGTTAGTCTGGTTTGTGAGTTTTCATGCATTGTTTTTACAGTCTGCTTACTGTGCAAGCACATTAACTCCATTCAGGGGTACACTAAAGAGTGCTCTGACACACTGCAGTATCTCCCAAAATGAATCCCAAACTAGATCTATTAAAATGTAATAAAAATATTACAGGCAGAATGATGGGAGGCGAGGAAAAGATTTTCCCATTATCACTTTTAGAACCGTGAATGCAGGAAGGTCCCTGGTGTTAACATAAAAAAGATGTGACAACATTAACAGAATAACAGTCACAAGATGAACGTTTAGAATAACTTATGATTGTTATGAAAAGCAAACAGAATCATTAAAAATATATGGTGGGCTGAAGATAGTGTCTATATCTAATCCAGGCTTGTCGTTGAAGAAGAACATGTGCAGAGAATTTAACAACTCAGTAAAATCATTCGTTGATTTTAGAAATATTACAAATTTAGGATCTACAGGCTGTGTCTGTCATCCTGTCAGCTACACATTTGCACTTTTTGCCAAGCTGTGGCATTGAGCCACTGTAAATTATTGATAACGCATTGTTCTCTTTTTAAACTAACAAGCTGCAGAGCGTCTACCCAGCTCTATTTGTTTACTATTTAGATTGCCAACTTGGAGCACATCCACTTCCTGCTGTTTGACTCATGTGGAGTATGTACAAGACCACAGGGGACCTTCCACCCCTCCTTTCAGATCCTGTGCACACTGTGAGCAACTGTGTTGCCATCCAAATGGATGATTAGTGAGAGAGAAGAGTGCAGAAAAGTAATAATATATATTAACTAGCAACATAATCTACCACAAAAAGTGATGAACCTTGTCACTGTATAAATGAATCAGAATTTCCTCTGCACTTTTTTTTCATATCTTCCATTAGCCATCCATGTCTCATTACTAAATTGATTCTCCACGAGGCAAACGGGGTGTCACTTGATCATATGAGGGAATTTATGTGCAAAGAGACCCAGCATGCATGTTCTGTTGAGTTGACACAGAGCTATCGCATTGATTGATTATCTTCCTCCTTCTCTTTTCCCCCTTGTAAATCAGCCAAAATCAATAGAAATACAGGGTGAAGATAGTTAGCTTTAAAAAGCCGTCACACGAGGAACCATTCCTAGGAAATATCAGTCTGGGGCGGTTCAGCTGAAGGTACTGACCTGCTCATTTGTGTGTGTGTGTGTGTGTGTGTGTGTGTGTGTGTGTGTGTGTGTGTGTGTGTTTTCTATTTAGTCCAAGTTAAAGCTGAAGCACGTTCTTTTTTCTGAGCAGCGCTACAAGGTCAAAGTAAAATAAATGAATGTAAAGCAGCAGCTCGGCACGAAAACAGAGAAACAGAGAAGCAACAGCAAACTTCAACTATAAAAACATAAAATATATACATAACAGTCCAGACAAATGTGTATCTTTTATTTCCTTTTTTCTGCCGTTTTACAGAGCTTACAGTTGGCTGTATTAAGATGCTTTTTTTAACCCCCCCACTCTATGCAGATGTCACATAGATCTATTGATGTTGTCCCAGCGGTCCGCTCCTGGATGAATTATGTAACAGCCTCTGTGGATTTTAAAGGTGGCTGTGCGGGAGAGAAAAGCGTTTACGTCGATGTCGTGACAACTCATAACACAACCCCTGTATTTACACATACCGTGCCGTGTAAATCCTCAGTGCGTATGCACACAGCATGACTCATAGTCGAGCCACTGATGCATGATGTTTAATGGACAGCCACAGCTGAAAGGCTGCTACAGAGACTGGCTGATACTGCCATGAAACACTGATGTAAACACTCAGAAACAGATCTCAGTGAGATTTATATTTATGTGAATTAAATATGTCGAATGAATGAAAAGTGTAGCTTTAGCTTGTCCTGTTTAATGTGGATGTACTTATTGTGTTCTATCATCTTACCAGACATATAAGAGACATAACTGCCCCTCGCTGAGCCTGGCTCTACCAACAGTTTCTTCCTGTTAAAAGGGAGTTTTTCCTTCACGTTGTTGCCAAGTGTTTGCTCATAGGCAGTTGTTTGACTGTTGTTGTTTTCTCTGTATTATTATATTGTATCTACCTTAAAAAGATAGAAAGAGGGATAAAAGGAAAGGAAGGCGGGGAGGCAGACAGGGAAGCAGCAGTGTGTGAGAAATCCTCCTCCACTTGTGTGTCTGTTTGTTTGTGTCACTGCACTATAAAAGTAGACCTTAAATAAACACAAAGCAAATGGTTATTTAATCACAGCCCTTAAGTTCCTCGTTGCTAAGAGGATAATGCCTTTTACATTATTGCACATTATTGGGCTGTCTTTTTTCCCATTTCTTATCGCTTCCCAGTTTTTATCTGTTGTACAGTGTCCTTGGGTGCTTTGAAAGGCGCTATTTAAATAAAATGTATTATTATTATTATTATTATTACTTTGAACAAACCATTCAGAAGAAAGCAGAAGTGGATTATTATGGTCTGTAGTCACTTCACACCAGGGGCTTGTGTTTTTCTGTTAAAGGACAGCAGTGAAGGATGGGCAACACCGTGTTGTCTTCTGGTGCTAGAGGAATGTTAGGTTAAGGCCTGGTTGTAAATACTTAAAAGATGCCCTTCAGTTTGCTGAGAAATGGCTTAGTAAACTTTAAAATACCCTTTTCTCCTTTCTTGTTGCAAAGTTCCACAGGAAGGTCAGCTTAAGCCCTGATGAGCTGGATTTCCATACAACAAGGCAACTGAGCTGCAGCGTTTGCTAAATTACTCACGTAACTGCCTATATTCTCATTTCTGTGGCACAAAGTTAGACTGGACACTGTTTTCAGGGGAGAATTAGAAATCTTCATGTGACAGAAGCAGCAGTGAGTGGCAGATACACTGGACTCCAATGATTAGAGGATTACGCTCTAAGACAATATAGCAGTCTTAACGTGCCTGATTATAGCTGCTGACCTTGCTCTGTCAGCTGATGCCTTTTATTGCCACTCCAAACATCACAAGGGCACAAATTGTGTACACATTAGTGGGGGAAAAATACAGGAGCCATACACAATATAAACACCATACCATAAAAAGGAGCCCCAGCAGAATGGCTATATGGAAGTGATTCTGGAGGACATGTGACACCGAGATCTTTACAGTGAAAACAGCCCACAAGGCATGCTGCAAAACACAGTGCTGCTGGCTGGCAGTCCACTCACTCACCCGCCCACTTCCACTTTAAGATAGATGGTGAATCTGAATCTGCTGGGCAATGTCAAATCGTATAATCCCCCTCTATTTCAGCCACCCCTGCCTCATCTGTCATGTCTTGTTCCCTAAAGCACTTTCCACAGGAGCCCTGTTTGCTCGCATTTACAGCTCACATCAAGCACATGACTCTGCTTGGGAAACATAAGAATGTCCACTCTGTCAGACTTTTTTTTTTTAATAAAAAGCACTGCTGCCATGGTAAATAAGGCGACCTATCTATCTATCTATCTATCTATCTATCTATCTATACGACCTCAAAGTTGTCAGCAAAGTAAATTAATCAGGATAACGACTTTATTTCCGTTTCACATAACACCATTAATCATGAGGAGAAAGCACGTTTTCCTTATTGTGGTTTTAAAGGCTTTTAAAGCCCCAGCGACTCTTCCTTTCTTGAGCAGATACCTGTGTGTGTGCCGGTTCACTTTAAATTGGGCAACAGCGTGCGTTCAGCCGAGCGATGACGTGCGCAGCCTACATCAGCACCTTGGATACGGGTACACCATTCACAGTATGGTTCCTGCCCCATTTTAGGCCAATCAGCGCTTGTGTTTTCTAGATAGCATGCAGCACAACCCACACTGCTTGCCAGCTGTATCGTTCCGCTGTGGGGAATCTCCTCTCAGGCGTTATACATTTATCACAGATCCTGCAGCTTTTCGTGGCAGGTAAAAAAAAAAAAAAAAAAAAAAAAAAAAAAAGGGGGGGGGGGTCTTTGTGACTATTCTGTGACGAAATGTAGGAGCAAATTATTTTAAGGCCCCTTTTTCTGGTATCAACATGGCACAGAGCTGTTAGTCTTAAATATTATCTGATTGCGACGACTAAAACCTGCTGGGTGGGTTATTATAACATATTTACTTCCCGGAAGTGCCACAGTTTCACCTTTATGTTTGTTTCAAGTCAGCTCGATCTCTTTACATAATACTGCTAGTGAATAACATTAATTAGGACTTTTGCCTTTTGCTGTCAGCACAGACCTAGGTTATCTCTGACGCAAACTCCTCATCACAGGCGTCTCTCGTCTCACAGGACCGTTTGTCCGAGTTTGACAGCGCCGATCAGCCAATCAGTGCTCGCCTCGGGCGTCACGAAGAGGGCGGGACTCCCGCCGCGGACCAATCGCAGGCGCTTGCATTGTTTTGACCTCTGGAACCGCATCACCGCCTACCTCGTGCCCATGGCGGAGGAAAGCTATAAATACGAGCAACGCCGTATCAGAAGAGGACGAAGTTGCGAAACTCCCGAGAAAGGAGGGAGCTACTCTGCAAGCCTGCTGAAAGAGGAGAGCTAAAAAACAAAAAACCGAAAAATAACCTTTAAAAAAACCGTAAACGCCAATCCTCCAAAAATCTACGTGTACTGGAAGACTTTTTTGTAACGCTGATAATTTATTATATGTGAAGAAAGTATTTATACTTTTTTTTTCCTATTTGCACTAACTAACGGTACTTCAGAACTACTGAGAATCTTTATTTTTTACAAAAAAGTAAGTACTCCAGCTCTCTTGTTTCTGCTAATGTGTGTGTGTCGCTGTCTTTATTATTGCTCTTAGTTGTACTGTAGCTCTATTCATACTTAACTATAAGCTGATCTGCTGCGTCAGTTCACGAAGTTAGGGAGGGGTGTATATAGGCTGTGTGTGCTCTTTTTTTCTCTATTCTTATGTAAGCACATAGCGATACCTCCACAGACTCGAAATGAGTCCGATGTGGTGTTGAATTTTCACTGCAGCCCGTTATTATTTTTTTTATTGTATCGCCTTTTTCTAGTGTCAGTACAGTCTGTTCCTGTGCGCTGCAGTTTCTGCAATATTATGCCTTTCTTACTGTAACACCAGCCAAGACCTGTAGCTACAACTGCGACCAATCTTTATTAGTGAGGTGTAGACACTGCAGATTTTTGGGGTTTTATTTTCCAGTGTGGGCTAGCTTCCCCCTCTGAGAAATAAAATAATCCACTCTGGGGCATTTCAGCAGCCTCTACAGGCTGACTCCCTATAGACCCTCTCTGTCTAGCTCTTCTCGGTAGAAGAGGGCTATTTCTGTGCTGCCTGCATCCAGCCTTCGTTTCAGTAAATGTTTAATGGCTAAATCCTTTCGCAAAAATCGCAAAACATGGGCGCAGACAGGTTGTTCGGCGACACTGCTTCGACTAATCTGTGCCGTATGCATACCATACCAACCCAGTAGCACGGTTATAAGCCTGAAATCCAACCGGATCGTTTCTTTGCCAACTTATCCACCATTAGGTATTATCTACAAAGCAGTCACTAAGTCAAGCTTACCCTTTTTAGATAATGAAATGCGGTAACCCCGCAGTAGTTTTCCTGTCTCCTGCTGTAAGGAGGATATCTAGAAGCCTATTATGTAATAGGATTCTCAGTCCTAGTGTGAGGTTAATGTGCACGATGCCTACTTCTTGACATTTAGATGCAGGGTTGACAACAGTATAGCCCAGCTGTAGTGCCTCTTCTGTTTATTTATGTCAATATATTCATATTATTAGAATATATTCTGTATATTCCTCTTTTCTGGTTTATTTTACCTTTAAGATCCTGCTTTGGTTGGCCATTTTATGGCTTACAGCCTACATATTTATGAGCTCAAATGGTCACAGTACAACATACCTGCTTTAAAAACAAATGCTTAATAATTAAAGCACCCTCCTCCCTTCGTTTTAGCTGTGTAGCCATACTGCATGATCATTCCAAATATATTTTCATGTACTTATACATGTGTTTTGTCCCTCCCCCACTTTTAATTCTTGCAGGAAAAAAATATCACACCCTGTGGAAGGACACCACTTACACAAAACCAGCACTTCTGATTTTGATTTTTTTTTCCCCAACCTGTTTCATCCAAGTTCTGGTTACTTTTGCCATCCCGACTGGAGAGAGCAGCTGTGCTGCCAAACACGGATAAACAAAGCAGACCCAGTGGATACGTTCAAGGTCAGACACAAATAATCTTGTTGCATCGGGTAAACTTCAGCAGTTAGCTATGCAGCTTGAAATCCAAGTAGCCCTCAACTTCATCATCTCATACCTGTATAACAAGCTGCCCAGGCGGCGAGTCAACATTTTTGGCGAGGAGCTGGAGCGGCAGCTGAAGCAGAAATATGAAGGACACTGGTACCCGGACAAGCCATACAAAGGTTCAGGATTCAGATGCATCCACGTTGGGGAGAAGGTTGACCCCGTGGTGGAGAAGGCAGCCAAAGAGAGTGGGCTGGACATTGAAGATGTCCGCAACAACCTTCCCCAGGACCTCAGTGTGTGGATTGACCCCTATGAGGTGTCCTACCAGATTGGGGAGAAGGGGCCCGTCAAAGTGTTGTACGTCGACGACAGCAACGAAAGTGGAAGTAGCAATGTGGGACTTGATTTGGACAAAGAGATCAAGAACAGTTTCAATCCAGACGCGCAGGTCTTCATGCCCATCAATGAGCCTGTGAATGGTGCCTCCCCGGGTTCCAGCTCGCCCTCCCCACCCTTTGGCCACTCGGCAGCAGTAAGCCCCACCTTTATGCCCCGCTCCACGCAGCCTTTAACCTTCACAACAGCCACCTTTGCTGCCACCAAGTTTGGCTCCACTAAGATGAAGAGCAGTGGACGCAACAATGGCGGCAGTGGTGCTGGGAACAAGGTGGCACGTACCTCTCCCACCAACCTGGGCCTGAATGTGAACAGTCTTCTGAAACAGAAAGCCATCTCCACCTCCATGCACTCTCTGTACGGGTTAGGCCTCGGCGCGCCGCAGCAGCAGCACCAGAAGCCCTCGGCACTCTCCCCCAATGCCAAGGAATTTGTGTTCCCCAGCCTGCAGGGCCAGGGCAGCCAGAGTGCTCTTTTCCCCAGCGACAGCTCGCTCAGCCTCAGCCCGCTGCAGTACAGCAATGCCTTTGATATGTTTGCGGCCTACGGTGGCCTTAATGACAAGTCGCTTATGGATGGCTTGAATTTCAGCTTGAGCAACATGCAGTATTCTAACCAGCAATTCCAGCCAGTTATGGCCAACTAGTACACGTGAAGGTACTACTTAAGCTACTACTTCATACAGAAACGACCAGAGATAATGTGATGGGGGGAAACAAACACAAATGCACATTTCAAAACAGAAATAAAAAAAAAAAAATTAAAAAAAAGTAAACAAGAACAGAATGTCAAGTATAAAAGGAAAAAGTGACTTGTCACCTGTAAGATCTTTGTTACGAGTCTAAGAGCATGAGCCCGAGGGTGAATTATTTTGCCCCCTTGAGTTATACCTTTTTCTTTTCCTTAATGAAGCTTGTAGTACAAAATGTCCAAGCTTGGTTACCTAAACTTCAACATGCATCATTGTTATTTCTTTTGCCAACCAAGCACAAAATATTTTTTTTATGTGACTGTTTAAAAAAAAAATATATATATATATACATATATATATGAAAAGACAAAAAAGAGAAAAAAAACAACACAAGTCATGGCCTCTTTTCAGTATTTAAACATAACTGGACATCGCCAATTATTTTTTGTTTTGTTTTTTTCAAGAGATTGGCATAAATAAGTGGGATTTCCTGGTCTTTTTCTAATTGTATAATTTAATTTAGTACAGAGTTTGTAAAATATCAGAGTATCTATTGTTTCTACGACATGGTATTGCATTTATATCTTTTTACTACTCCAGTGATCTGTGATGGCTGCAGCAACTTTGTTTTCTTTTTTATTGAAATAAAAAATGAATTTATCATTTAAAAAAAAAAAATGTAAAAAAATTGACTATCCTAAAGATTGTGTACAGAATATTCCGTAGTGGTGGGATATAAGAATATTTGCTTTCTTTCTTTCTTTCTTTCTTTCTTTCTTTCTTTCTTTCTTTTTTCAAAAAAAAATACATGAGAGTTGTATTTTCTGTTAAGAGTTTAAAAGATTTTTGCTATATCATGGACAAAATGTAATCGTATATTAATTTTGTACCTACATTGTGCAATACTTGATAAAAACAAACGGTATAACAAAGTATTCAGAGTCAGTGTCTTACATGTTAAGAGAGACTGATGGTTTATTAAGTTTGTATTAAAAAGCTTGAAAATAATTGCCCTGGTTCACTTTGTCGTTGGTCTTTGTGGTTCAGTTGGTGAAGGCGAGTGCACTGAAGTCACTGGTGCGTAGCCATGTCATTAGCGAGCATGAATAGTGCTTTTAAGTTAGAGATTGCAGGTTTCGTGTCTACAACATAGTTTCAGGAACAAAGTTGCTCTTACACATGACATTTCATAACACATTGTTTTATTTCCTCTGCCTGTAACGCAGATATGCCAGTACACAAGCAACACTGCTAGCTCTTGGCACTTTTTTCTTTTTTCACGCCCTGCAGACTTGGGCCAAGTGCCATTGCACACACGTTTAATGCGAGTGTGACTCTGTCTACCCTGATAACCTCTTAGCTTAGGCTCACATTTAAGTCGAGGCAGGATAAACCAGTCAACTGGATTCTGAGGTGTACTCTGCACAGCGTGTATAGAAGGCAGAAGAACCTTGGATACGATGAAAATGCCCATTTGTAGATTAGAGAAATGATGTGGCATATTTTGTGGTTCAAGTGAAAAAGCAGAACTGCATAATCAGTGTGATGAGGCGGACATCAGTCATCACTTTAACTGTGTAAACTGAAAAACCGAGTGAAAGATATGTTCATTATTTACGTTTTACTCAGTGTCTTCAAGGATGTGGGCTGGTAATGGGTGCTTTTGGTGCAGGGAAAAAACATTTTATGTAAATAGACATATCAAGACAGAACAAGTGGACTGAAGCCCAGAAACCACTAAAAAATATAAGGTAACTCAAGTCTTTGGATGCTCAGCTCATTTTGCAGTTTTGAATTTGAATTTAGTTTGGTAATGTCAAACTAGGGAAGGCAATCGGATGATACCCCCACATAAATTAGAATATTTACAACGATGGACGTGTAATTATAGAAAAAAACCCTGATGTCTAGGACTAAAAAATGCATCAGATTTAAGGATCAGTGCCTGGGTTGCCATTACTGAGAGCTGCGTCACTGCTGTTTGTTCTGATGAGAGGTTGCTGAACTGTATCATGCCAGCACCGACCCTGCTGACATATCTTTGTCCCTTTGGGGCTGCCTCATCATTGCTTGTCTGTCTGCATGTCCCCTGATACACTCGGGGCTTGATAGGCAGTGCAAAGTTCAGCGTGTGTGTTGGTTTATCTCGGCCGCTGATACAGGCTCTGGTGGGAGTGTGTTTATCTTGGTACGTGACACGGTGTTTGTGCACAAGTGTTGGGTCATTCTCAAAAATACTGGGGTGGGGGCTGGGAGTCGGAGCTCCTGCAACAGAGGCAGAAAGGAGGCGTTAGTGATATCAGCTCCCTCTTTATCCAGGATTTGTCATGGTATACAAAGCATGAGTCACTGTAATGTGTGTGGTTGAGATCAGAGATGTCCAGTAGCTGGAATGAAAGGGAAAGGTGCGCTAATGCCAGTCAGTAGTTATTTTCTGCTACTTGTTTAAATTAGGTTTGCTATTTCTGCAAATACATGCAATCATAAATGCAATCTCACAAGTGATGTTTAGTTTGTTAATGATTACTAATAATCATATCATGAATGCTGACATGCACAAAGGCAGTCAGTTTATCATTTTAAAGCACAGTTATATCTCTTATACAATATGCACACGATTGGCCGTTGTCAGTAAATAGATGGACCACTGAACTGACTGATGTTACAGCTCTAGATTAAATTATTTCTCACATTTGATTCTAAAAATCAATGTCGAAGTCATTCCTTCTAAGACAAACATACTTCCTAGACTTTCATGATGCACTTTTGTTGCTTCTTACTTATCATTTGATTACAAGTTGTAAATGGATTAATTTGATTGAAGAGCTCAGACAGAAAAGTCTAAGTCCATCTGACGTGTTTTGTTTTTAATAAGCGTTGTTTTTCTTTTAATCAGGCTCCTATGTTATGTTAACTGTAAATGTAACTTAAATTAATTTATTGGCTTTTAACAAATTGGATATTCTTTTGCAGTCCATGCCTCTACCGCAAAAGATGCAACTGTTAACACTGGAAATCATTAGAGCAGAAATTAAAGCGAAACATTGAAAAAGCTGTTGAGCAAAATCCACAAGATGACATCATAGTTCATTGCTAAGTGACAGCACAAAAAATAAATGATAAACTGACAAAAAAAATAATAAGTACACTATGATCAATGTACTTCAGTGTATCAGTAACTATAAAACCTGTTGTCACGTCAAGTAAGTTAAGATACGAAGTCGGGCATGAAGCTGGCAAACAGCATTACAATAGCAGTCTGAGCAAACTGATAAATCCAAGCTGACCTGGTTGAACGTCACATGATGTGAGTTGTGTCTTCTGATTAGTGGTGCTTTGGCTTTTGCCGACAAAAGGTAGTGCCATTTCGAGTTTTATTTGCCAAAAACTCTTGTTTTGGAAGAGGGTCACTGTGGGATTTAGGGATATTTGAAGCTCGTATGAGATTTTTGACGACGGCTTTTACATCCGAACTCTTCAGTTTGCTTACTTAAATTTATGTTTTGTAAAGCAACATCAGATATTTAGTTGTTCTTAACCTGATCTACAAGCTAAACTCAAGGATGGTGGAAAACAGAAGGGAGGACCGACCAAAGACAGCATGAGGGAGTGTAATATATTTTACCAACCAAGGGAAAATCCAAATGAGAGTGAGACTGGGATCAGAATATAACAGAGACACAAAGAGAGAGACGAGCTATGTGCTGGAAGCAGTGCGACAGTGAAATGTTGCCAGCACCGCTATTGATTCAAACCCAGTGCCAAGCTCACCTCTCAGAACCCCCCCACCTGCTTGTCATAAAAACAGGTGGAGTTCAGCCCAGCTTGTGGTCCCCTCCACGAGACGGTGATGTGGGGGAGCAGTTAATGGCTTTTCAGTCCAACTCCTCTCCCCGTCTATTTCTGGAAGCATGCTAGAGCTGATTGAGCAATGATAAGCTGGAAGGAATTGCGCTTTCCCCCCTGAACATCTCTTCACTACGCCTTATCTGTATCTCAGGAAAACAAAGCATATCAGCCCGACATAGAAGAATGTAACCAGAAGAATGCACGATGTTGTTTTTGTCTTCACCAAGCAGTTGCTAAGTTTAAAATGAAATAAAATGTTTTAGAGGTGAGAAAAAAGTATGAAATGTTATTCTTCTTTTATATCTTCACGTTCAAATCTAGAATGAAATTTAAAATCCTTCCCCTTGAGTAATCAGGGCTCATCTTATCTGAAAGACCTCATTTTACCCCAGTGGAGCACTTTTCTCTCCAACTGCTGGCTTTCTTGTGGTTCCCTGGATATTTAAACTTACAAAGGGAGGCACAACCAGCTCCCAGTTTAGATTCTGGAGACAGATGCCACCTCTAACTCTCTGATCTCTACCGACCCTGAAGAACGGCAATCACTTTGTGTTTTTACACCACTCTGCATCTAATTCATTAGTCATTATTAATCTCTGGCTCTAGTTTGTTTTTGGCCTGGTTTCCCCACCTCACTCCAAACCGGTCTTGGCTGGTGGCCACTTCTCAAAACGTGATTCTGCGAGAGGTTTCTTCCTGTTAAAAGAGAGTTTTTCCTTCCCACTGTCACCAAGTGCTTGCTCAGAGGGGGTTGTTTGATTGTGAGGGTTTTCTTTGTATTACTATAGGTGCGGGTCTTTACATTTCATTAAAAAGCACCTTGAGGCAACTACTGTGTTGTGATATGAATAAAACTGAAATCAAATTCATTTTAGTACAGAGAAAGGGACATTTGTTGAGTCATTTAGCAGGTGACATCTAAGTATTGGAAGCACAATTGCCTTCAAAGACATTTGGGCTGTTTTTAGTGGGCAGACAAAAGCAGTTTACATTTTTTTTTCTAATGTATTCTTGTGCTACACTAACACACTGCACTGACGCCCTTTAGCTATTTCAAACAGCCACAGTTTTAGCGTGGTTAATGTACTGTATATAGTATACATGCCTTTTTAGGAATTGCATGAGCTGTTTCCATTGCATCTGGCATCATGAGTGACAGATACATTGTGCACACGCTGCCACATACACACACTGTGAGCTATATTTAGACTTTCTGATGCATAGTGGGCTGTCCGGTTTGTGTTGTACGCTGCAGATCTCCTCAGCACACACTCACACACCCAGCCGTTTAAACTGCAACTGCTCTTATCTGCAAAAGGAGAGCATAAACAAACCACAGTCCTCTGCCTCAGCCTCTCCTCCCTCTCCACACCTCTCCGGGTGACATACTTCAGTTTCCCTGGTAGTTTATCACGACACTCCCGTACCTGCCAATGGGTCACACCGATATTTTGGAAGTAAAATTTGGAACAGAACTCTGATTTGCAAAGTTACTAAGTTACCCGCATACTAATCTCTGGCAAATATGTAAACAACTTGTAAGGTCAACAGGTCGTCGCCTGCCCCAGACAAACTTCTGCTATTGGGTTAAACTCTCCAAAAGATGATTTTAGAAATTTGGCAGCTTTGCAGTGTCGAAGCAACACGACTCAACATCGACCTGATTAATCGCCGTGGTGCAATTTGTGGTGCTGGTGAGGAAAAGGTAGTATGGGGGGCTGGTGGACACCAGCTATCCGTCACTTCCTGGTGTGTGTGTCTGTGTGCTGGAGTGAAAGACGCAGAGAGGGAGGAGCAAAGGAATCTTCTGCTGTCTCTACAAGGCCCGAGGCTCAGAAGAGGATGATTTGTAGCCAGGAGAGATGCCAAGGCATGCGGGGAAGGAAGGGAGATGGAGAGGAAAATCACACTCGTAGCAACAAAGCATGACAACAACCCAGAGAAATACAAAAGAAACACACACCTTCTTTATGAAATGTGAAGAATAGAGAGCTACCAAAAAGGTCAGCTATAGAAATGAAAGTCTTTTCCACAATATTCCTGTGATGTTTTTCCTCATGCCACCAGCATTTTTGATCTTTATAAATACACTGCATGTCTGGTGATGTCTCACATTCATTTCTGCATTCATACAAAGTGTGTTTAATCCACTCTACCTATAGTGTCTTTCCCACTGCTGAGAAAATATAGCGCTCTAAACAGCTCTCCTGTCTGCTTAAAGTCAGGCTGGATTTATCTGGCTTGTGCTTTGAAGACTTTCATGAATAATATTTGCACATATTAATGAAAGAAACAGCTGGCCAGCTTTTGACTTCAAGTCATGAGATGCACACTTTGTTCCCTTACCTTCGTATGTTTGTGCAGCAGTAGAGTGTTTTTGTCAACAGCTTTAATGTAGGCTCAAGTTCTCAAAGGAAACCTTTTTCCCCTCTCCTGCCTGTCCTCATGTGTGAGTCTGGGATTACACCCATGTGGATCAGTGGGACAGAAAGTCAAAACACGCAGAGGAAAAAGACATCTCTGTAGCATTTGCTGGCAGTGGCAGAGAGCAGTAATTGTGAATGGACCCTTCTATGTCAGTTTTATGCCTTCGAGAAGGGCTTCCACTAAAACCAAAATCGTGTTTAGGGCTGCGAGGGTTGCACTGCTTTCCTCTAAAACGTATTTCAAGACCATTAAACCAGCAATCAGTCCGTGTGTCTGCCATTTGTAAACGGGCAGTTTCTAAGGGGAAGGTTTTGTCAGTTGTTTACAAAGAGATGGCGGGAGCTGAGATCACCATTACTATGGGAACCTGTTTGGGCATCACCAAGAAATGCCTCCACAGCTGGATCAACGCTTACTGACTCACGGCTAAGGAATTTCAACCATCCTTCTAATACGGCTGCCAGGGACACTCACGTGCAGGCCCGAACACAAACTTTCCTGCGTCACTTTCTACGCCAAACGTCTGCAGTCCAGTAAATTTAAAAAATGCAAAAAGAGAATAGCAAGAAAAGATGGTGGATTAAATGAGTCAAACTGAGTCTCATTTTAGCCATTTATAACAGGAATATTTACATTTTTGTCAGGAGTGGACACTGTAGCCACAAGTGGGAACTGTGAGACAATAGTAAATAAAATGTGGTGTACATGTAGTACAGGTCGAGAGTATTTCTAAATCAGTGACCTCATTCAGTTACACATATACAATCGTTGGCCATTTTATTAGGAACACCTTGCTAGTACTGGGTTGAACCATGTTTTTCCTTCCAAACTTCGTGGCACAGATTCAACAAGGAGCTGGAAACATTCCTCAGATATTACTGCACTTGTGATTTTCCCGAGGGTGTGCTTTCCCATGCTTTCTGTGCTTTCTGAGTTGCAGAAGGTTTGTTACTGGACCAGCTCTCCATCATAGTGCTATTGACTCACATATGTCCAAACTGTATACTGGCTTTTCACGGCAGCTAGTTTCAAAGTTCACCACCATTGAAAAGACATTGTTATCCCTTTTATTATTATCATTATTTTAATTATTATTAGCATTTTAGATGTGGTATCACCTCCCCCAGTGGTGTCTGCGGTACTGCTCAGATTGGGCAATGGTCTGAGGAATGTACCACACACCTGTTAACCAACAGCCCAGTATCGCTGAAATGAAGGCAGACTTGAGTTTCCTGCACTAAACCTACTTCCTTTTGCACTGTTGATGGTCACAAGATGTTGAAATAATCCAAAAAAAGTGTACACGTCAGAAAACAGGTGTGAACACCTGCTTAAGTCCAAATATGCTTGTTATACTTTATACCAGTCTGAGAAAACTTTGCTACTTTGTAATTTGCATTTACTTTATAATATGGGATCCGGTCGTTAAGTGATGACGTGATGAATCCTACTTCCGGGCTTTGTGTTGTGTTTAATGTTTTCTATTTTCTTCTATTTAATCCCAAAAAGCTCCTAAAACAGTCAGTGATCACTGTTGACCACTGTTTATTACCACTAATCATTTATTTAAGCTCAGTTTTTAAAACCTTAGGATGTAACTACAGCCCAGCCCATGCAGCAGTATATGAATGACTAACCTCGTATTGTGGATGGATTATCTCAGTTGTTCTCCTGGCTGAAGTTTGGTCCTTTTACAGCATTCATGCGATTACATTTGTTTCTGACCACCATGAACACTTACATTAACTTTTATCCAGTGGAAAAAAAGTTAGCTTGTTTATATTGTGCTAACATAGCTGTGTCGCTAGCGGTCACATAGCACATCTTTATATACCAGCTAGCCAAACTTCAGTAACCCTACAAACGTCACTGCTGTTTAGTTTTCTGTCTTCATTTATGTTGGAAGTGATAACAGAGCTGTACGTTTGAATTTGTTTCCAAAACCCCGCAGTCAGGACATGCTATATTGTATTTAGATAGAAGCTAGCGAGCTAACTTCCTGCTAACTTCTAACTCTGTTAAATGTCATAAATTCCGTTTTCATGGATGCCTCGATGTTAAACTCAATTGTTACACCTGGTAGAGCAGAACGCTGATCATTTTATTACAGATGAAAGACTTTAGACAGTTTTTCAACTCTCAGTAATGCCATAGTGATCGTTTGATATATGGACCTGCAGCGGAGTTTAGGCCCAGACACGGCTAGTGACGTCAGACTTAACGACCAGATTAGATCCTACCTATTATTTAAACGACTTAAATTGAGAAGTTAGTTTATAAGTAGATAAAATTAATGCTTCATCTATTTTATTTATCATTCTCAGTTAAAAGTTCATCAAGACAAAGTCACATTACAGACTTTGTAACATGTAAAACTGGACCATATGAAGAGGCTGTGAATGTAGGATTATTAGTGCTATGTGATATTGCAAACCCAATACCAAGTTAATGCAGGGCCAGTATTTCCAATATCGATACCAATAGTTTTAATCTATAAAGTTTATTTGGGGTATAACAGTGTGTCATGGTTTAGGAGATGAATCATCATCAGTTTGCATATTCTGTACATATTTTAATGATCACTAAATCACTGTGATTTCCCCTTTCTTTCCTTTTTTTTATACCTGGAATTTACATGTTTCTGTCTCTAAAGCAGTTTGGTCACATTGATCCAATACCAGCATCAGCATTGGAATCAAAGGATTATGTCGATCCTCGGAAATCAGAGTTAGAAATTGTTGTCATGTTGTTTCAATGTTTAACTGGTGGCTAAAAGATGAAAAGTTAAAGTTGTGATATTAAATTAAAAAAGAAAACAGAGATCAGTTTCTTTAATTTAAATTTTGTTGTTTACTTTTAAAATTACCAATAACACTGCACCAAGCTATCTTAAGGAACTTTTAAACCCATATGCTCCTGCTAGGGCTTTAAGGTCATCCTCACAGTTACTGTTGGTTCAGCCCAGATCTCGACTGAAATCTAGAGGTGATCGATCGTTTGCTCTAGTTGCACCGGAGCTGTGGAACAATCTCCCGATTGGCATCCGGGCGTCTGATTCTATTCATTCTTTTAAATCACGGCTAAAAACATATCTTTTTAAACTTGCCTTTTCTACCAGTTAAATGCTGGCTTGCTTGCAGTGACCTATTGACCTATTGTATTGTATTGTATTAAATTCTCTGCTATCTTTCCATTATTGGTGTCTTTTATCATGGTGGTACAGTCTTACCTTGCTATAACCTATGTGCTGCAGTTTACTCTTATTGGTGGCTTTTATCTGTGAACATAATCCGTTACTCTTATGTATTTGATGTTAATGTGTGAAATGTTTTATTTTTTATTGTTTTATGTAAAGCACTTTGGTATGCCCAAGGCTTTTAAATGTGCTCTATAAATAAAGATTGTTGTTGTTGTTGTAATTGCTTTAGAAATATTGTTCCCAGTCCTTTAATCGGCATCTGAAATTAACTGCATTGTGTAATGTTGTGTAGTTGTGTAAGACATGCAGGCTTATTAAACTAATACAAACTGTCAGGTATCATCCAAGGCTATTTACCGGGGCTTCATCATTTGTCACATGATAAAACGGTGTATAACACAAACAAATAGAGAGGAGTCATTTACTCTGCAATCCATTTTGGGCAGAGGGCATATCTGAAATAATGGCTTAATTAATCGCTCTGTGTGGGTGACTACAAATTCATATTCTCTCTGCAATTAAGAGCCACATGAAACCTGGATAAACATATGCTTCTTACCCTATTTCCGAGGTATTTTACTGCAAGCCCTCTCCTCCAATGAATTGCTGTGTTCACGGTTTCTTACCAATAATTGGCATGAAACTCCAGGCCCCTGGGGTGAAAATTAAAAGTTTTATGTTCATCTTCACGAAAAATCAATACAAATGTATATATCTAAGTATCTAAATCTTTATTTCCACTCTAGCTGCACAATAATCAGCTGACTGAACTCTCTCCCCAACTTTCTCTTCTCCCAACTCTTGCATTAACCAGTCAAATCTGCCTGAGCTTTAGCCGGTATGGCAATCCAAGTCTTATTAGCAAACAATAGATTACCCAACCCTGAAACAAGCCACACCGCATAAATGCTGCGCGGCTTGTTTTGGTCAAGCAACACAGGTGGACTAAATGATGTCACTTCTCTCCCACACAGAACAAAGATGCTAGAGGGTACTCTTTATGTGTAGGCCCACTTCATAACATGTGTGTGTGTGTGTCTCGGTGTGTGTGGGGGAGAGGTGTTGATGGGCCCTCGGTGGGTGGCGTTGCATAAGAACATTAGTGCTGAAGCAAGGTTTGATGGAAAATTAGGAGGGGGAAGGGAGGGACCATCATTTGATGTCTCTCTGTCTCGCCTATCCACCCATTCTCTCTGTGTCTGTCTCACACAGGACAGCACACACACACATGGACTAAGCCCAGCATGCACTGGTGTCTGTCTGAGTCAGCTGCGTGGATCATGGTTTGTAGAAATATGCCCACTGAGCAACTGCAACAAGTAAACACATGATTATACCGGGCTAACATCACCGATCAAACAGACAAGCAGAAAAAGACACGGACGCGTAGCAAAAAGTAAACTAGAAAAAAGCAGGTACTCTGGCTCTAGTGGACACGGAAAACTTGCTCTGTTTAAAGACAGTGCAACTTATATCAATAGCGTTTGCCCTCTCTTCTCCATCAGCATTTAAACATCCAAACATGTCTCATAATTATTTATATTTCTAAATATTCTGTCAGCTTGAGAATGAGAAGCACCTCAGAAGGGTCAGTTTGATTTCATGATGCCATAAAGTGGACAAAGTACAAGCCCAGTGATGTGGATCTTATTATTGCCATTCTTTTGTTATTACACCAAACTGCATTGCATTGCAACTTTATTTTAAAAGGCTCCATAAATGGCGTTGTTGTCAGTGTGCGAAGAAGTTAACATGTCAGTGACATTTAATAACCTTTTAAGTTGAGAAACTTTAGTAAACAACAGCTACCACAAAGGCCAAGAAAAAACAAAAAACAAAACAATGGTATGAATGTGGTGAGTGTGAACAGCAGGGCGGCCAAGCGATGAGCTGAAAAAAGAAGCACTGCAAAGCCAAGAGGACATGAAGATCTGGGTGATAATCTTTGGAAAGTCTTCATTACCAAAACTGATTTACAAGTCACCAAAAGAACAGAACAACAACAACAAAAACTATTTGTTTGTTTCACTAAAAACCACAGACTGTATATAAAAGATGGAAGAAAACAAACTACTGTGGGGATGCTGCAACTCCAAATTAGCACTAACAAATTGATAAAATAATAATAGAATATAACCCTACAAGAAGTACACTTCTTGGATTGTTTATAAGAATAATTAACGAGATGCCATAATATATGTTATTTACCTGATTTCAGTTCATTTTTAAGGTGGCACGGCAAGGTCAAATGGACTACAATTAAAAAAAAAACACTAAATAGAAAAACACAGCAAAAGCATATAAAACCAGTAGAAGCAGAAAAAAAACAAATGTCATAAAACAAAATGCAGTTGTTTATGTGGACACAACAACACGACGAACCAGCTGCTGAAGTGCTGAAGTTACAGAAACCAAAACATGTGACGGCCTGCACTGAGACATTTAAAAGAAACAAAGGGTTCATCGGTGCTGTGAGGGGAAAAGATAATGCCTGTTTAAATCCAGTGATTCATATAATACTGTAGAAACATGTTTGTTATTAGCCATTTATTGTTTTGTTTTGTGATTTAAAAAATTTTCTTTTGCAGAATTTATTTCTATTTCTGTTGTGTCTTATTCAGCTTTTGTTGGGTTTTGTGTGCTTTTGTAGTATTTTCCGGTGTGCTGGTGTTTTCCTCAGCTGCAGTGCATTTATTCACTCAGAGCCAGCGTACACTTCAGCAGAGATGGGCAGCAACACATTACAAGTAACGCGTTACTGTAATCTGATTACTTTTGGGTAAAGGACATGAACTCAAAATGTTGAAAAAACATCTTGAAACGTGCTATTTGTGCATCTGTTTAGCACATAAACATGTTATCATATTTGATCTCATTATAAGCTTTACACTATATGGACACTGTAATAGAGACATATTTGTACTTGTGACTTTAAGGTTTGTCTCAAAATAAGCGAGTTCCCTCATTTAGGCCACATTCCTCCTAAGTTAGCTTTCATACAGAAGTTCTCCATCTCGAGTGTTGTGAAATTTTTTATCTCTCACTAAGTGACACAACTACCGCTTTCGATGACCTGCTACTTTGTAACTTTTGGTTCAGTCAGCTATTTGTCTTCAGTTTAGATGTCAGTATGTTTGCGTGCTAGCTGTTTGGACATGTTAACACAGGCTTACAGGTGCAGAATCAGTGAACAGCATCACATCAATCCTCCAGCATTTTACATTATCAACAATGAGAACTCAACATATTGCTTCTGTCCTGACAGTGTGTAGAAACCGAGCTCTAAGGGAATAATTGGAGCCTCTTTTTGTGGCCCACTGCACTTGCAGCTTGAGGAAGGAGGAAATAAAGACTGTTTTATCTTAAGCAGGATTAAATGCTTAAGGAGGTAGAAGAGGTGAAGGAAAACAAGTGCTCTGACTAAATCTTAAGCATGGTTTCAATTAGTTTAACTCCAGAAAACCGTTGCACGGCGCAGTGAAATGATACTGTTTTAGTGGTCTCGACAGAACACTTGAGCAGTCAGTACCCAAACGCAATCCTCCATGATACTGAGGAATGTTTGGCAAGGTGAAAGCCTCAGACAGCCTCCTCTCTGTGTGGAGTTTTACAGCAGTCACATTTCAGCCCTAATTTATACTTCATCTTTCACTCATGCTTTTTTGTTTCTCAGGCTGATAGCAATCCACAGCAGGCCAATAAAACACCATTTTCATATTTTGATACAGTGCCTGCTGTGCTGTCAGTCATCATGGAGGATTACTAGAACTGTTACGAGTTCTCTGGCAGCTGGTTACAGCCAAACGAGGACAAGGAGGAAATGTAAATGGAGAAGCTGGAGAAGGGGCTTTGGCAGGTCATGTCGCACCATGTCACTGAAATGTGATCTGTAGGTCCCACATGAAGGAGCGCAGCCAGGAGCTGACAGACCTTTTTAGTTGTTCGCCCTGTGCCATGTCTAAAAATCAAGTGTTCTTTTGAAAAACAGAAAAAATCTAAGTGATATTGGCCAAGAGACACAAAAATGATGACATCCATATTGTTTCCAGACCCACTGGAGTGTTTGCCTAAGTAACTGTTTGCAACTAAGCTACAACGACTGGGCCGTGATTAGCATGTGGGTCTGTTAACACAGGTTTTGAGCTCAGGGGAATATGAAAATATTTAACACGCTCTATCTAATGTGTGCAGTTTTCCAGATTTTTGTTGTGAATGTTGTCTATAAATGGAGACATCAGAGGATAATTCTGTATACACAGAATTAGGAATCCCCAAAACGTGAAACTTAATTAGATGCATCATACCGGCAAAATGAAAATAACTTTCTCAAGAAGGACGACGATGATGTAAAAGCACCTAAAGAAATACTTTAACTATGTCACTAAAGTTAAAACAGGTCATGTAAAGTAGTGCAGTCTTGAGTTATTCTTCATTTCTTCATGTTTTGCTTGGAAAAAGGAAAGGAGATAATGGGAAATGTATACTTGCATAGGTAAACGTATG
Organism: Maylandia zebra; assembly: GCF_041146795.1. Classification (NCBI taxonomy): domain Eukaryota; kingdom Metazoa; phylum Chordata; class Actinopteri; order Cichliformes; family Cichlidae; genus Maylandia; species Maylandia zebra. The sequence continues at coordinate 19,092,867 of NC_135170.1, read as the reverse complement.
AAACAGAGCTTGTACAGTTCTAACAAGCTTGAAAGTCAACATTTTGGAGGATCACCTTTACTCTTCAACACTGAGAAGAGTAAATGAACCCACTCGTCATGTCTTTAAGTAGTGCTCAGGAATATTTCTCCAGGCTTCTTGAAGGATATTTAAAACTCTTCTTTGGATGTTGATTGCCTTTTCTTGTGTTCTCTGTTGACTGATGATCCCACACTCAAAAATGTCGAGGTTCAGGCTCTGGGGAGGCCAATCCACGAAAAATAGTTTTCCATGGTGTATATTTCCATACAGGTTTTTATTGCCTAGGCAGTGTGTTTGTGATCATTGTCATGCTGAAAAATGAAGCTGTTGTCAATCAGACTTTCCAGATCGGATTGCATGGTGAATAAAAATGTGATTGTACTTCAGCCTTTTCTTCATGTTCTGACCAAAATATAATAAAACAAGAAGACTTTTTCCCCAGGACTGTATTATTATGTGAATATTGTTGATGTTAATGCTGTCATCAAAAAAGGACCATTACATTTTCAAACATGTTTCCAATTTGAAATTCATTCCATCAGCAACTGAATTGCAGTTTGCAATTGCAATTTATGTGAAAATGTATCAATGATTTATACATGTGAAATCGTGAATATGTGTGTGTAAGGGCACTCATACTTCTGTTTCTATTCCTGGCACACTTCTCAGTTCACATATGTGCGCGCGTGTGCATTTCATTGGAAATCAGTTTGATTTAAGGCAGTTCTTGGCTGTGCTCCACTGCTACTGCAAACGTCAGCAGCCTGGCCAGCGGCTGAGAGGGATGAGGGTTTGAGGGTGTGGGTGGTGAGGGGTTAGTTAGCAGATGGAGGGAAAAGGTTGAGGAACTAAAGGTAGGAAATGAAGAATAGGCTGGTGACATGATAAAGAGTTTAGCAGGGACATGGATGGGTGGAGAAATAAGGCAACTGAGGGAGGGAAATAGAGAGTGATGGCTGGAGCTGCATATGGAGAGGAGGGATGAACAAAAGGTGAAAAAGTATGACTCTGATCATATACCAGATACAGGCATGATAAAATACTATATGGACACAAAGCACAAACTTAACTACCACTTAGTGTTAAGATAAGAGTTCACTTCAAAGCACAATAACCAAGCAACCTTAGTAACAGTGTGCTGTCCCAAGTGACCCCTGTCAAATACAAACACTCTTGCACAATCTTCAGAAATTAATCAGTGACGTGAACGTCCTCAACAGGCAGACAGGTGGATGTGGGCTGACAGCAGAAAGCACAGCCCTGTAACAGTATGTGACAGGCTGCGGAGTCAGAGATAACAATGAGCCAGCTCAGTTCCCAGCAGGAAGACAGTCTTTAATGAAGCCAATAGTTGGGCTGCCTGGGGAGAAAGGATGTTATTAGCACAGGACAGAAGTCTCTGTTACAGGTAGCTCAAGTTAAGGGGAAAAAAACAGGAAGCAAATTCGGGATTTCAGCATTGCTTTTTGCAGATGATCTCATGTTGGCTTAGAGGTGGTGACCTCCAATCGCACTGGAGCAGTTTGCGGCTGAGTGTGAAGCAGCAGGAATGAGAATTTGCAACTCCAAGTTGGAAACCGTTGTCAGCCGGAAAAGGGTGGAGTGCCCACTCGATGTCAGGGAGCAGTTACTGTCCCAAGTAGAAGAGTTCAAGTGTGGTGTCTTGTTTACTCTGGGTCTTGTTTAATAGTGAGGGGAACACGAGATTGACAAATGGATTGGGGCGGTATCCGCAGTGATGCGGATGCTGCACCAATTTGTTGTTGAGAAGAGAGAGCTGAGCATAAAGCAAACTTGTCGATGTACTGGTCAGTCTGCATTCCTACCCTAGACTGGAACACTAAACATAACCTCCTTATAACCAGGTTATGTGTTCAGGTCACCATGGTCATTTTACTGTGGTGATTTATGCAGTTAAAAAGACAGCCAACTCCGTCACACAAGAAATTCTGACTAACCCATTCATTTCCTCCATGTTACACACCTCTGCTGCATACTACACAAACAAAAGCAAACATTTTTTCACATCTCAAAATTTAAACTCAAAATCATTCTCACACATAAGTTTTCTTAACATGGCTCCATCTCACAGCTTGTTTTAAAGAGCTTAATGATATGAATTCTAGTGTAATTCCAAAGATAGCAAATCTGTTTTTAAATCACAAATAACAGTGAGGACCTTTAAAAGATTGCTTAAAAGTGGGGTTGGCAAATTCATTAATATGCTCTAGGCTAAATATGATTTTCAGTTTATGCTAGTGTATCTATTCTAGCAAATATTATTACTTATTACCAGTGATGGGAATAACAGTGTCACTAGTAACAGCATTACTAACGGCATTAGTAGTGTGTAGATAGTTTTATGTTGTGTGTCAGAACAATGAGGCGACTGCTGTCTCCAGGTAGAAAATAGGAGTGATACACCTGCTGCTGTCAGACCTGCAGGTATCAGGCTGTGATGTTCTCCTTTATAGTGGACAGAAATATTTGGACTGGCACAAATAATTTGTGTGGCATCTTATTGAATGCAGAACAGCTGACTGTTATGTAAATAGTCTGAAATGTTTTTTTCTTTTTAAAAGGGGGTAAAAGGTAAATGGCTGCAAATAACTTTGTTTGCAAAACTTGTGCATATCATTTTCAAATTGACAATTTATATTTGCATTTAAAGTTATGAAATATGATTCATTAAGGTTTGTGGTTGTTACAGTAAAAATACAACTTGTTCTACTCTGATTTGATTTGATTTTTGTTTGATTTTAGATCATTTGTGTTAATGCAGTATATCAAAATGAAAACATAACTGTAAATTCAGACACGTGAGGTTGTGCTGAAAACAATGATACCAAACAAGGCAAAGTAAATAGTTTGTGTAATGTAGAGGAAACATCAAAAGTAGTTAAAAAGGGCCAATTATACCCTGGACCCTGGAGTAACGCAATAGTTACTTTTCAAGTAATGAATTACTTTTAGAATCTTGTAACTCAGTTACTAACTCAGTTACTTTTTGAAAAAGTAACTAGTAGCTATAATTAATTACTTTTTCAAAGTAACTTGCCCAACACTGCTTATTACTATTGTTAATTATTGATTACTGCTTGGCGAGTACTTTTTGCTGACAGCTCCTTTCTTTCGCACAACATGTGGCTGAGGCTATCTCCAAACAACCAAACCAGTTGTGGAGAGATTTCAGCTGCAGCACTGTATACCAGCTCTAATAATCAAATTCATGCAAGCAACAGCGATAGCAACCACTTGCCATCCAGTTGCAGAATACACACTTTCCCATAATGACCATTGGTTACCAGGAGAAGGGGCTTTAGAAATCTATTTCACAGCAAATACCATGCAGACACAACTGGTTTCAAATATGCACTTTTCCCTAGTGGCCAGTGGGTGCCAGGTGGTTGCTAGCTAGTCTTTAGCCTAAGCAAACTAGCCTGTAGTCGGTGGATGGGAAATGTGTTATCTGTATTGCTTTTTATTTATATTCATTTTAGATAAAAACACAAGTAAAAGAAGAAAGATGCATGCAAGGTGAATTTAAATATAATGGAAATAATTGAAAATGAAGAAAGTAAAGAAGAGCATATTGCCTCCTGTTCACTCAAAGTGGACAACCTCAGACATTTCTAGCTGCAGTGAGCACAGAGCAGTATTATGGGATTTGGATTTTCTGTCATCTCTCCTTCATACTGTAACCTTTGAGAATGTAACCAGGGTCGTTAAGCCAGAGATGAACATATAATGTCATCCTTAGGTCGTAAGCTTCTTCCTCCCACCCTGCAATTGAAACGGCAGTTGTATTCATGGTGGCTTGACAGTCTCACACAATAGACACAGTAATGGGTGGGTGCATTCCAGCATGCGCCACACACACACGCACACACACACAAAACAGAAACATATACAGGCTTACTGAGACCACAGGCTTTCAGCGAACCACAACATAAAGATCATCATTTAGACTCCTGACTTCCCTTTCACGGGGAACTTCAGACACTGATTATATGATGCTTGTTTGCATATATGCTTTTATATGTGTTTATGGGTGAGACCAGAGAACAATTTTAAGATCAAATTTGTGAGGTTAAAAAATTGGAACACTTTGAAATTTTGTCTGCAACCAATTCCCTTAGCACCCACAAAATGAACATCCATGAGTTTAATCTGGGTGGCTGAACACGGTTTAAGAATAAGCAAAAAATAAAATAACTTGACAAAGAGCCTGGTTTTTATTTCTAATACTTTTCCATATACTAGCAGACCCACTGAGCAGAGGGCGATCCTTCCTTTCTACAAAACAAACAAAATCACTTCTTCAGCAGAGAAGCATGCACATCTAAGATGAGGGGACAGTTGTGGATAAAAGCCTTT